>NC_079904.1:2623778-2937750 GCF_024868665.1 Triplophysa rosa | reverse complement strand
AAACATTTATTCATTTTAATTTATATGCATGCATATGTGTCTTACAATAATGTGGAAACATATCTCTTATATTTTTACAGCTTTTTGGCAAGTAACATTTTACAATAAGGTTGCATTCGTTAACATAAGTTAATGCATTAAGTAACAAAAGCTAACAATAACACAAAATACTTTTTCATCATTTATTAATCTTTGTTAATGTTAGTCATTTCAATACAATCATTAATGTTTATGGTGCATTGACTATGTTCAATTACAACGTTTGAATTGAAAAATGTATTAGTAAATGCTAAAATGAACATGAACTAAGATTATAAATGCTGTAGAAGTACTGTTCATTGTTAGTTCATGTTAGCTAATGCATTAACTCATTGTTAACCAATTCAACCTTATTCTAAAGTGTCACCCGAACGCCTTTAATGCCATTTCAGAAAAGGCAAATAAATGATGAACTTTAACCTCCAGGAAATATTCTGACCAGACGCACACCTACAAACAAACCACAGTGACAACATTGAGCCCCCCGACACGTCCACGCGGGAAGAGGAGGTCAGCCATCTTCAAAAGCAATTAAGATCACAGCGACAGCTAATTAAAGCAAATCATAATTACCTTCCGTTTGATTCACAGCATTAGAATGCAGTTATTTACTCTTTAAAGACCTCGGACGTCCATTCATTTCATGACATGTTACTTATTACTCCACCTGCGTTTTGGTTTGTGCGGGTGCGAGTCAACATAAACAGTGCTGGCGACTGATAAGGTTCGAGTCGGGTAGAACAAAGAGCATTCAGACCCACGGCAGCGTGTGCAGATTACCGATGGACGGCTGTAATTGATGCCTCGTGTTTGGTTTTAGGGAGACGTTTAATGAGAAAACTCATCCCCTGAGGACACCTGATGACAGCCCCGGAGATGAATCAAAACATCCCAAAGTCTTTGTTAAGAACCGCTGGAGGACAATGAAGGTAAATTTAAGAATGCTGGAGAGATGCGACGTAAATAAAAACAACCTCCAGCTCAACATAATCAAAGATTATGACTTGCAGCTGTTATTAGTGACTGATGATTAATCGCCGTAATTTGGGTATTATGAGATTATGACATCATCCAGAAGCTGTTTACAGACAGAATACTAACTATAAAGTTTACATAATCTTGATTCTTAATATGTAATATCGTCCAAGAAAATCATAACAGCTGGATTTGAACTTGAGCATTTCACACAAGAACCATGACTCAATGTGTCAGACCCCATGTGTGCTAGGATGCAAAGGGTCAACATTTTCTCTATGTAATACCCGCAGCCAGATACATCTGGTTTAAGGGAGTGCAAAAATGTCAGTAATTGCTTTGCAAATTGATGCTTCACCGGCCCACACGCATACACAAAAGGTCAGTAAGTTGCAATATGCAAAACCAAGCGTGAAAACTAAAACTGTTGTTCTGCGAGAAAATGTCAAAGCAGACTGCCATATGTTGCTTTCAAACTTTTACAAGAAGCGAAAAATAACAAAAGTCCATGAAGTAACTTCACACTGAACAAAAGATGTATAAAAAGAATAAACACTTTCTTGAAGAGTGTCATCGTTGTCAAAAGCACTACGTGTTAATAAAACCAATACTGTGTGTTCTCAAGAGTAATTGTGGAATAATTGAATCGTTTAAGAGACTGTGGACATGCATTTGATGTCACTAAAAAGACAGAATTTTTTTTAATAGCATCTCTTGTGTACTCCAGCTCAAAAGATTTGCAAAGAAATACACCCTGATCATAATCCAATGCCAGAGAAATTGAGAATTAAAATGGGCATTAAATAAAAGAGTTAAAACTGCGTGAAATAACCCAAAGCAGGTCTTAAGACACCATTTAGAAAGTTTGAAACATTAAAAATTTGCAGCTCGTGCTGTGATCAACGCAAAAAAATCTGACACACAAGGTATGTATACTGACTGACAACAACACTCATATGTCCAAACCAACCGTAATGTGCACACCTGTGTAAAATATAAACCAAAACACTAAAAACATCACTGTGGTTAAGCGTTTGCGCGCTGCCGTTTATAAGAAACGCTTTCGCTCGTTGGTTCGTCAGTCCGGCGGTTCAGCACCGACACATTCGACATAATATCGACTGTCAAAGATCCAAGAGCCCTTTGGGCTAAATGTGTGACGTGCATCACCAAAATGTCCTGCTGCAGTAGCTACTAAGAGAAAAAGAGGAAAAGTTTAAGATACAGACTGAAGGTGTGATCAACGTCAAGTGCAGTCTAAATTTCAACCTGTCTAAGCTCTTGTTCTGAAACAAGGTGGCTAATTAGAATCAGTCTTTGTTTTCTGTTATCTCCATTGACAGCAGCAGGAAAGCACGAATACGACCAAACTGATGTGACGTGTTTATTTCAATGCTTTGTGATGGTTGCGCATCCATTTCTGAGAACTTAAGTGATGGCTGGACGCATCAACAAAGGCATCCACGTCTCATTAGCATCATCATTATTCCTTTGTCTTCTCACATACTATACAAACACAGGTAACTTTTACATTTTCCAAACATCCGGACTGTTTTGCTATGAGCAAAGTGTTTGTTTGTCCAGCGCTCAACCTTAGCAAAGTATGTGGTACAGGTTGTCATGTGTTTTCTACTTTTCACACTTTTACATTCAGTGTTGCTGAGAAAGCAGAAGCGGTTACAATTAGCAGACTTCTGTGATAGAGAAACAGCTGAAACTACATAAATATATAAAGATTTCATTATCAAATTTCAACTGAATTAATTATACAGACAGTCTGACATTCACAAACATTCGGACGGTAATGTAAAATGCCAGCTGGAGCTGTGCGAGTGTCCATTTTATTTTACAAATGTAAAATTAAGAAGATTTTGGATGTTTTACTCTTAGTTTTGGTGTAATTCTCATCCAACTCTTATTGCATAACAAACACTGTCATGATATGTATTTACAGTACTAAAAATATTATACATTCTGTCTACATTTTCTAATCTTTTTTCTTGTTTTTATTCACATTTCTCATTTAATTCTGATTTATTTTTCTACGCATGTACATTCCATACATATATATTCTATTTAGATTGCATTTTTTGGTCATTTTTTAATTGTAAATTATATTTGTTAATTGTTATTTTGTATATTACTACCTCTTTCTCTATCGTTTGCTCAATCTAAGAATAGTTGACTGGGCATGTGACAATTAAACAAATTGAATATAACAGATTTTTTATAAATTATTATTATTATCATTATATGTTAATAAGAATCAGAGAATATGAATAGTCTCAATATATAGACTGTTTCATCGGACGTTTGTTGATCGGTCTGCCTTTTAATTTATATTCCTATTTAATTGTATAATAATTGTATTAAATAAACAATTTGATGAATGGGTCGTGTAATTTTGTCGAATTTAAGTTTGGCCAAATAACTGTTCTTCTAGTAACCCAAAATTATACTGTCTAGACGTACTTTTAACTTGCTAGCTGATGCTATTCACTTGTTATTTCTTTTGCTTGCTATTAAAAATAATTAGGGCTGTCAATAGATAAAACATTTTAACCGCGATTAATCGCACCCTTTTCGTTTGATTAACTGCGATTAATCACACACGTACAGTTAAATTAACACTGTATATTCTGTTTAACATGTTTATTTTAGTGCTGTCAATCGATTAAGAAAATTAACCAACTAATCCAACACAGCATTTATGATTTTAAATATACTTTTACATTCTAATAATTTCACATTTTATCTCCAAATTAATGTAGAAATAACACATTTCTTTAACAGCATCATATATATACATTTATAAATGAAAGTCAATATTCTAATATTGTTGGCTTTGCAACTAATGTCTTTATTAAATTTATTATTATTTTCTACTAATCAAACCCATTATAATAAGTGTGCCTGTGTAACAGGTAGGAAATATACAGAAAATAAATAAAGTTCTCAAACACTTTACAGTCTTTACTGCTAAATATATGAAAGGGCAAACTTCTCTTTTCTTTCGTTGCACTCCATTTTCTTTTGCTGTGAGTGAATGAAAGTCTCGCGGTACAAAGGTGTGCAAGCGTGGAACAGATCGTGCAGTGTCGTAAAAACGCGCCTAAAATTGACAGACCAAAGTAATCGAGTTCGAAAGGTGACGCCCACTATTGTTGAGTGACGTGCCATCATCTGTATCATGAAAATGAAATGACACGAGCTCATGTATAAATGAAAAAGCAATTCCGAAATAAAAAATTAAATTATTCGGAAAATAAAAATACACAAAATATAACGAAATATAAATGTAATCATCTGTTTGGTATATATTATAATTTAATTATGTTTGCATTAAATTCACAATTTCAATATATATTTAACAATTTATATAAGTATTTCAACATTTATTTATTGATATAATTTTGAGTAATTTGGCTCGCCATATTCCACAGCCAGAAGCTGTCAATCTTTACTGGATGCATCAATACAACCATTTCAAATCGCGCCTAAATAGTAGGGCTGTGCAAAAATATCGATACATGTAACTATCGCAATATTTTTTTTCAATAGTGTATCGATAGTGATACCTCTACTGTCGATAATTTTTTTTAAATCTTGTCATATACATACAAATATACAAATATAAGAACGCTTGCAGCTCTCAGAGCTTTTATTAAGAAAAGTAACAATGATATTTATTGTGCTTTTACGGATGTGACACCAGCGCATTTACAGCACTGATGAAGCAGGGGTTTTATACTGCCCATGTTCAGTGTTTTAACTGTAATCAGGGCTCGATATTAACGCTTGTCCGGGACAAGTAAATGTTTTGTATGGGCAAGTGAGAGAGAATTTTACTTGCCCGACCAGACAAGTAACTTGAAGAAAATAACAGTGCGACATACAGTATATGTAGAATAATAAGAATATATGCATTAGACAGAGCTGCGTGTTTGTCGTGGTTGTGCTTGTTGTGTGTGACAATAATCAATGGCGCATCGCACTGAGTCCTTGTAACTACATGCGGATGCGGAATCCTGTTATTTAAATGTCATCTGGCTGTTCTGCGTGTCTGAATGAATTATGTGCACAGTTTAACATACAACACGAGTGATGGTCGAGGATTTATCTGCGTCTGCACTGTATGAGGATATGAACACATGAACTTCATCTCCAGAGGTGCTCTGAGAGTTTATTTTACGAGCGTTTTACTGTTTGAGTGAAGCTATCTGCAAACAAGCGTCTTCCCAAAGACCCGTCAAAATAAAAGTCCCGTTAAATTGAACACTCAGACAAAAAATACTGTAGTGTAGTGAAGTGCCCTTGTAGTAAATTGATAAACACTGTATACTATAGTAAAGTTCAAAAACAATATAGTAGGAATTTTACTGCAGTTTACTATAGTAAATACTATAGTATCCTACAGTAATTTATGTGGACAAATATACCACTATTGTATAGTAAAAAAGGAAAAACACAGAACTTAGAAATATTAAAACAAATTTAGGTAATCTAAAAATCATATGGCCCTAATTTATCCATCTGTATGTAACATTAATGTCTTTTGTCAGTTATCTGCCTATTCATAATGATCTACACTTGCACATTTCTGCCTGTGCTACCAAACTTTAAACCTCTCTAGCACCAGTGCTATGTGCAAAAAAAGTTAACTTACAGCCTTAACACTAATAATAATTACTGCTTGCCTTTGTTTTATAGCAGTCACGGAGAGTAGGCCTATAACCAAATTCAGGCGGCCAAAGCGGACACTTGTTAAAATGCTTAGAAGCAAACTTGACCAATCTAAATCCCAAACAATTATATTGATTATATTATATTATAATTCAAATGAAATATCATTTTTTTTTATCTTTGGACAAGTAATTTTTGTACTCGGACAAGTGAATGTCGAATTTACTTGTCCGAAGGACAACCACATGACAATGCTTAATGTCAAGCCCTGTGTAATGCACCACAACAGCCAAGTGACTTGCGTGAGCCACTTTATTCCCCTGTGCTACCCACTTGAGCGGCGCAATCCACAGTTTGAGAAGCCAAACCTCTGATCTAAATGTCCATGCATCGCACATCATGGCCACTCTGCAGAGGTAAGGGATGTTTTTACACTTATCCTTACAGAAAACCCCAGGTGGTGGACAGCATGTTGTATTTCTAGCTCTACTTTTTACATTTTCTATTTAAAGTATTTCAATATATCGCAAATGTGTATCATATCGTACCGTATCGAAATGCATAGCAATATATTGTATCGTGACCCATCTATCGTGATATGTATCGTATCGGGAGGCATTTGCCAATACATAGCCCTACTAAATAGTTTAAAGGCCTTTATATGAATAAGAGTGTGATTATATAATGTAACGCTAGACAATGATGACATTTGTTGCATTAATGGCTTTTAATTTTTTTTTTTATTATGACTATTATACATGATTCTAAAAATAGAGTTCAATTATCTATGAGCAAACCAATGTTTTTATTTCTTTTGATTGTGGGTCAAATATGAAACAAACATGTTCATGACATCACACATGAAGGCTTGTGTGCTATAAAAGGTGTGCTTGCAAGTAAACATTTAACAGAACCGTCCACTGTGTGACAAAACAAAATAGCTGCGGTCAGGTTAAAGATCAGTCATCAAAAGAAAACAACCTCGCTAAATCTCCAAACTTGACTCACAAATCTTTCTCTAGCAATGCAGTCTTTATATTCATTGTTATTATGCATCCAAACACAGACACGTGATGTGATTCTGGATACCTGAAATGCTCAAAACCATCAAGAGAAGATGAAGCTCATGGTTTTCTGTGATGGCTCTGGGTTCTAGAGGTGTTTTGGAGCCGCGCTGCAAAAATGTCAATAGTAATGAGCACATCTCCAGTCAATGAATATGAATGAGGCGTTAGGAAAACAGCCCACTTTCCATTCCTAATATGTGTTGGGCATTTTGCCACACCAACCAGGAAGATACCCGCTTAAACGGCAACTCTCACCCCACTTCAATGGCAATTCAATTTGTTCCGTAAGCCGGGGATGAAAAAGCAATTATTCACAGCATCCGACACTTCGCGATCTGTTCCTTAAAGATATCGGCCTTTTCTCGCTAAATGAACAAATAAGCTGGAGGATTAGTGCCACACGTGCTCCGGGGCCTTTGCCCCCCATCGCTTTCTCCAGCCCCCGGGCCGGAAAGGACCAGCCATCCGAAGACCGAGCAGCGGAGACGATTGATGTCGTCTGGGTTGTTTTTTTAACACTGATTGGTTGCGAGGCGTGTCATGCGAAAGAGACCGTTTTTTTCAATGTTTGACTCTTCAGATGCTGCAGTCACAAGTTTACAAGAGTTGGCACTTCGGTGTTAGTGAGAAGCACACTCAGCACGACTGACACTCGCTGCGTTGAAAGTGTGAGCCATCGACATATGTCACTCGCTAGGGATGTGCGGCATATGAAGACATAAATTAAAGGCATGGTTCAAACACAAATGAAAAATCTTTCATTATTCACTCACCCTCGTGTCATTTCAAACCTGTTTGACTTTCTTTCTTCTGCCGAACACAAAAGAAGATATTTTGAAGAACGTTGGTAACCAAACATCGCTGGCCCTTGTTGACTTCCATTATATGGACACAAAACAACGGAGACATTTCTCAAAAATATCGTCTTTTTGTATTCCACAGAAAAACGGCTCGTATACACTTTTTGTACAACATGAGGGTGAATAAATGATAACAGAATAAAAGCATTTTATAAGTATGCATGGAAGCATTCAAAGAGTGTGAATAAAGTGAAACAAAACCAAACTTTGGAGTGGAGAAAAGGCTTAAATGTGTTTGTAAGAGAGAAGACAAAATCAATGATTGCTGCCCTAATTTGATGAACTTGATAGCAAATAATTAAATGGAAATGAATGATTTTGGAAGAGAATGCCTTCAGCTTTGATGATGATGATGATGAAGTCTCTACACTGATGAGTCTCCATCTAAAATGAGTTAAATGATTGGAGTGATTTTCCCTTCTGGGATCTTATCTGGGAACTTATCGTGATGCAAACTCGCGGCCGAAAGCAAAACTTCTGGATAGAGCCTTTGATTGGAACACAAACTGTGTTAATATTATTGTACCCGTTTTCTAAACTCTTTCTACAACAATATTTTCCCAAACAAATGCAAACTGAATCTACAAATATGTTTACATTTTGACCACAACAGCCTTTCGCGAGTTATGCGCGTTTTCTACAATTCCAATGGATCGACCTAAAGCACCACCTTAATCTGGCAAACTCTTGTCTGATTGGCTGGCTTTACACAACATCCAAAAGCCAGTAAAAGCACAAAGAATTTGTGCACACGTGCAGTTTAACCTTAGCTGGAGGATTCTTTAATGCATCTAGAGCTTTCCAGTGGTTAGAGCATGGGGCTAACAATGCTAAGGTCATGGGTTCGATCCCAGGGATTGCATTTATTAGAACAAATGTACAGTATAATGCAATGTAAGTCGCTTTGGATAAAAGCGTCTGCCAAATGCATAAATGTAAATGTAGATGGAAATCAAAAATTGTATTCCGTAATTCGAATGCAAATGCAACTGCTGTCTTCTCACCTTGAGCCGCTGGTGGTCAACCACGAGAGCAGGAGGTGGAGGAATCTGTGCATCTTCCTCGAGCGTGTCAGGCGACTGTTGCTCTTCTGATGGACCTTTAGCACATTCCTTCCCTTTTGATGATCCTGTTAACACATGAGCATGACCACATTACGCAAGAAAGTCAAAGGTGAACGCATACCACAAACACCACAACATCATTGCGTGCTGCAATTGGCACAAAGGAAACGCATGCTACACTCTTCAAAAAACACGTAAAAGTAGGGCAAAATATACTGTATTAATATGAAGGAATTTTCCGTATTCATTTTTTACAGTTGTTTTACCTGTATTTTACATTTTGCACTGCATTAAATTACATTTTAGCATTAATGGAAATGTCCGTAACATAAAGGAAAATGTACTGGTAATTTTCTGCCAGTACTTTATCCGTTTTTTACGGGATTTTTTTTACAGTGTAGATCTGACCTAAAATTAAAACATTTCGTTCCTGATACACGTTTAAAGACTATTAATAATTCTTTTTTCAAACATATTGTTTTAGTATGTAATTTAAAATGTTTTTAAACGAAACATTAAAACGAAAGTCATTTAATTTATAACATTTTGTGTCATTTTTTTCGTGTAATCGACTGTTGTTTTCAATGTCGGCTAGTAGGAGCTTACCGTTTAAACGACTAGTCGATTAGTCTCGCACATCCCTAGTATGTACATGTACAATCAAGGAAGACCCAAGGAACTTGAAAAAATGTCACAAGTTTGATATACAAACATTTTTTCTAAGTTTATCTGAAACGTAACTCCAAAATTTCCAGTGTTGTCGTATCCTCATTGTGTGTGTGTGTGTGTGTGTGTATATGAACATATTTTTGCTTGCTTCGTTTATGCAAAGCATGTCGTACCTTCTTTTTCATGCTCTGTATCACACATGGTTTCCACCTCTAGCGTTTCGTTCTCCTCTGCATTGCATTCTGGGCCGGAGGATTCTTCATGCTCCGCTGGTTTATGCTCCACCGCACCTCCGGTGACAGACCCCAAACCTGCCGTCACCTCCTTTCCACCTCTTTCAGTTTCTTTACCGCTGTCAATGCTGTCCATAGACTCATTTCCATTCACGCACTCCTGAAGAACGGGGACGGCTGACCCCTTACCGACGGAAGCCCCAACTGACAGAGCCCGGTCCGCCTCCTCCTCTCCCGGAGAAGCCGTGGGCTCACAGGAATTCTCCTCCTCTGTGGAGAGGACATGTCCGTTGGCCTGGAGTGGCTGTTTGTCAGGCTCCATGGTGTCACAGGAAGACTCGTCCTGCACCATCGCGACCGAGTCTTCCGCCCCCTCTTCCTCCTCTGGTTCATCGTCATCTTCCGCTTCTTCTTTTTTATAACTCTTTTTCTTCCTAATGATGCCCCGTCCCCAAATCGGTCGTCGCCGCAATTTGCGCTTCATGTTATCTGAAAATGACAGAAGATTACAATGGTTATTTTTACATTCCGTCAAGTGCTTCAGAACATTAACCGTGGCTGAGCACTTAAAAACAAGTATCGGTGTAATATCACGAAATGAAGCCTTGCGTTTGAATAACTTAAGATCACCGCATCTTCCCATAATGACATGCAAAATCCCTTTTAAAATCGCGGGTGTGGAAGCCGGTCTAAAGCCTTCATTAGACACGACTGACTGCGTGATGAACCCCTCACCCTCATGTCTCACAGTCACTCGCATGACAGCAGGAAGAAGAAAAAATCGTTGTCGTGACCGTCGCCGGGGGAGCTTGAGCCGAGTGTTCCAGAACCACAGGGAAAAAATAGACAGAAGCGTGTGGGCCAATCTGTTAGCGCTACATGACACCTGTCCACTGTGTAATTGGTCGAAGTGGAGGGGGGCCACGGAAAAACACAGAGCCGGCGTCGCTCGGCACGCGGGAGGCCGTGCTTAAAGCTGTAATTGAAAACAATGGAAGGCGGCCCAGATGTGCTTCATACATCAGAGCCCGAAAGGACCGAGCTAATTCACCGACTGAGCAGTCACACTCCACTCACAATAATGGATTCCCAGCCCACCTCTTCCATTCTAAACACGACGGTCTTTTTTTTAATCGGAGAGGTTGATTGCCGAACACTTTCACGACTTTCCCTTCGGATGCAATCAGAATGATCGAGTGAATAGAGAGAGAGAATCTTGGAGATTGCCAACAGATGGATAGAGTGCAAAGGGGAAGATAGCATAAGTGAAAAATCTGACAAAAAAAAAAAGAAGAGAAAACCTTCCCGACTTCAAAAGTGCCTTAAAAATGTCAAAGTGATGGCAGTAAAACTTTAACAGGCTCGATTCCGCACATTCCTCCGGTAAAGTCTGGGGTGAAACGTCTCTGGGTTCAAAAGTGAAGTTTTTAATGTCGTTCCCTTCTGCAGTAGCTGTTTATTCTAAGATATCGCTCGATCCAAACTACCAGGTGATGCGAGTTCATTTTCAGATGTTAGAATACGTTCTCCCGAGCATGCATGCAAAGACAAATAGGCCATCCATATGTTGAATTGACCATAAAGCATAAAAACGGCGACTGCGATCTAAACATCGTTCTGTTTGTTCGCTCCTAAAAAGGAAAAAGCGTATTTAGATACAAACTAAGAAAGAAATGGTTCCTTCTATGGCATCGCAGATAGTTGGATCATCCAACAAGACTTCATCATCATCTTCATCTGTTTTTATCACGACAGCTATTTGAAAAGCACAATGGATTCATACCGTACAAAGGAAAATACCAGTCGTGATCATAATGCACATGCACAACATCTGATGGCGAATACAGATGGACAACAAATAAAGCGTAACTAATAAGCCTCAACTTATTAGGATTTAGAAACCGCATGGAGCCGGGGCGCATGCAGCAAGCAATTTAAGCAAAGGTCATTTTTTTCTGGTAGCCATTTCACTTTCTCTTTGGTGGCTACACAAGACCTAATTTGACATTTCAGCCAAATCACGGCACACAATAGCCGTGACTCACTCCAGAGAGACCCATGCAGTGCATCAGACCCTAATGATCCATAATTAAGTCCGACTATTTGTGTGTGTTCAACCAGAATACTGGATTTATGACTGAACGGCACTACAAAGGAACCGACTGATAGAAAACACAAGACTTGTAGAAGCGGAGGACATACTGTACTGATGTGTCCCGATTCTATCTGCTGCACGATGCTGACACGCTCGTCGTCAAAAGACGACATCCGAAAGCCGCACTGAAAGCGAATTAATGAGATTTTCGAGACGGAAGCCTGCTTTTGTGTTGAACTAGGCTTTTACTAGCTTTGTATGAGGCTTTAAATCCAAACGCAAGAAAAGAAAACGGCGACAAAAGGAGCATTGTGAATATTTTTCCCTCTGGTTTTAAAATCAGATCGATGATCGAGCCAAAGGCAGAAGACTTGCTGACTGTGGCCTCCAGGACTGTTTTATAACCCTCGGGTTTCACTGTTGAGGGAAAACGCAGTGTAATATGGATGTTTGTATCGCTGAAACGTTCATTCAAAGTCATAAAAAGCCAGTTCGTCACCGTCACATCAGACAAACGCTTATTTCATGTCTAATAGGTAGAGAAAATGAGCGTGAGGATTATGATCACGATAACACAATACAGTCTTTGATGCGTTAAAGCCTTGATGTGCTTTTTGTTTCTCGCACCAGCAGATGTTTTCATGACAGACTGTCTGAAGTGAGTCAATAACAGGTTTTATTTCAGATAATACTGGTGTGTCTAGTTATTCTAGACACTGACATGTCTGTGGTGCTTAAGAAACAGAGTACAGGAAGTACAAAATAAACAAACAAAAAATGTATATACACAAAAAAATACCAAAATTATTAAAGGGATACTCCACCCAAAAATGAAAATTCTGTCATGAATTACTCACCCTCAAGTTGTTTCAATTCTGTATACATTTCTTTGTTCTGAGATATTTAGAAGAATGTGAGCCAACTGAGATTTCTGGGGTAGTCAAAAAATGGCAGTCAAAGGTGCCTGTTTTTTTTCTAAATTCTTCAAAATATCTTCTTTTGTGTTTAACGGAACAAAAAAATATACGATATTCTTTTCTACTATGGTAGTCTATGGTGCCCCAGAAACCACCGCTGCTGACATTCATTCAAATATCTTTCTTTGTGTTCAACAGAACAAAGTAATTTATAGATTTGGAACAACTTGACGTTGAGTAGTTTATGAGAGAATTTTTATTTTTGGGTGTACTGTCCCTTTAACACCAAATAATCTGATGTCAAAGATGATATCAGTAGTTTTTTTGGGTTTAAACCAAAAAGTCAGCTATTGAGCAAGTGCATTTTTCTTAAATTTCCTTAATATTTTAACCCAGGGTTTCCCAAAAGGGGTTTGTGACACCCTAGTGGTTATCAAGGGAATTGCAGGGGGTTTGTGAGTTTGTACACTGTTTGTCTATTATACATTTTCCATTACTTTAAAAATGTTAAAGTGTTACGGGTTTAATAATAACAATAGTTAAGTAAAATGCTTATTTCAGTTTAGCTTCATTAATGTACATTACATAGAGAATAACTTGCAATAATACCATGCATTTTAATGTTTAATTTATATATGACGTATTTCTTTCATTTATCTATTATTATTATCATTATTTCGTTTTAATTATAATTTAATTATATTAAAAGCTGCTTTGCAACAATGACAATTGTGAAAAGTGCTATATAAATAAAATTGAATTGAACGGAATTAAAATACTACTGATAAAAACTTCAAAACATTTAAAAAAGTTTTAAAAGTTAAACATTTCTCCACAACCCATTTCACTGATGTAAACTAATAGTAATGTTTTATAAGTTGATCTGTCGGTCGGTTTTCCTAGGAAATGTAAATATGACGTCATTTGACTTCAGCACGTAAAGAAAAGTTCATTTAAAACGTTGAGCTGTGCGGGGACAAACTTTACACAAACCAATTGAACCGAGTGTGAAAACAAGCTCAACGTGTCCAGCTGCCTTGAATACACATTCATTCTCAGACAGTCCTGCTAAAATGAGAGTTTCTCCCAAAGCGTCTAGATGCGTACTGAAGTCAGCCGATGAGCTTCAGGTCACAGCGGTACAGGGCGATGGTGAGCTGGACAGGGAAAAGAGCTGTTACCCATCGCATGCGGATGGATGAATCCGCACTACAGCATCTCTGTCAGAAAGCACAGGGAAAAAGGGAGGAAGAGATGGATAGAGAAAAGCTCACCAGGGAGCACTTCTCACAAGCGGAGATTTTCACAGCCTGGCTGTGTTTGTGAATAGAAGAGGCTCAGAATAGACCAAATTGCACAGAAAACATATTTCAGGATTTGAGCGTGTGAGGTGGGGGACTGCAAAAAATAAAGCTAAAAGAAAAGAGCAACGGTTTGTCTAAGCTTGCGTACGTGTTTATGGTCCTTAATGTAACCCCTAAAATATCAGAGGCAGCGCTTTTTCATCATCTGTGCGTGTTTGCTACATAGACGCTTTCATTTATAAATGTCACCTTTCTAAACACGGTGATTACTCATAGCTCAGCTCTCCTGGCCACGTACAGGCGACCTTTCCCGTTACTCCTAGGGAAATGGAAATGTTTTTTAAAGCAAAACAAGACCTATACAAACTTTTATAGAAACAAGAATGTGACAAGGTTTCTCAGTAGGGTCTGAGTAGGCGAGCACAGGTAATGATGTGTACATCAAAATATGATGTATAGAGAAAAGAGAGAGAACATACGTGATATTTATATTAAAATACTGTATAATATAAAACATCACTGATGCAACACATTTATTCTCATATTTACCACCGAGCTACGTTTCCTTTGTTATTATGCTAATCAGTTTCACAATCTTAAAATAAGAAAGCTGCATGGCATCCGAGGAACTCACCGATGTCCCCATGTCATTAAAGAGAGATAGAGGTCAGAGGTCAGCAGTATGCAGGTGGCTCCAGTGGTCATTACCCGAGAGAAAAAGTTGTCATTCGCGCTCTTCCCACGTTTAAATAATGCATGGGAATTGTTGGTGCATGAACACACAGTCCCAGACGGTTTCTATAAAAACACGTGTGTGTATGTGGTGGAAATGCTCTTCTTAGAATAGCTCAGCACTTTGTAATAATTAAAACTGCCACCGCATGCATATTTCATGCGGCGCCGAGAAATTTCATCCGTGCATCCCCAACTCGCCCCCCGCCGCTACCTGCCGAAACACCTTATCTACGTTTATTAATTGTTTCACAGCACACAAATACTAAATCAGTCATTTTAAAGGTCCGCCTTGTAGGGACAGCTTTCCCCATGACGACTCCCATGATGCAACAGCCTGAAAGCACGGGGCTGCTGTTCATAAGGTACACATAACAAGACAAACCAGTTCAAATAAATATATTTCACATGACCAATATTTTGAAAAATATAAGATACAGTACAAAATATAGGATTTCTGCCATTCTACAATAAACTAGAGATGCACCGATAAATTGCATCACCGATACCGATTCTGAAGATTAAAGTAATATTTCTTAACTTTCTGACTGGTGTTAATTCGTATAATGACTATTAATATTGAACATCAATGATGTTTTTTAACATTTTCTGTATACAGAGCATTTTCCTGTCCTCTTTTGATTGACAGGATATATCGTCTCTGATCATCGGCTGTTTTCAAAATATCGGCTGATAGCCAATGGTGTGAAAATTTGCTTTCATCGACTGATACCAAAGCAAAAGAAAGAAAGAAATTACATTAACTAGCAAGTTAAAATGATGTCCTGCCGGTATTATTTTGGGTTACTTGCCTAAACTTAAAGAGTACATAACATGAGATCATGAAAATGACATTTCATGCAGTGTGTAATGTTGCCGTGTTTGAAAGTAAGCAGTCTGCCAAGATGTAAATCCGAAGGTGAATGAATAACAAAGTTATTGGCTTGGAAAAAAAACGATTCGACTCTGAATCACGTAAACGAGTCGTCCCTAGTCCGATTCGCAAACCGCCGCAGATTTACGTCACTACATATGAATCTACAATAAAATTCAACAAATTGTTTACTTAATACAATTATTAAACAATAAAATATGAATATAAATAAAATAAAATATGAATAGTTATATTATTAGCTACTAACCAGACCCATCGACAAACACAAACAGGAAGTTAACCATGGGCCAGACGCATGCGTCTGATGAAACCGTCTAAAAAATATACGCATGGATACAGGATAAACCTCAGATACACACAATGTTATAAACTTTAGCTAAAGATTCAGATGAAACTTTTCTCTATAGGCTATTATCCTTGGTCACTAGACCATTTAAAGTGGTCATATCATGGAAAACGTGTTTTTTATTGCTTGCTTGAAACAAAAATCTTAAATCATAGGACGAAGGCATTAATTTCAACACAAGTCTCTCCCTAGTTCACAGAACATTGACTTCACCTGCAAAAACGGGTAATTTTGATTTCTTAATGGTCGTGACAGTCCCGAGCTCATTTACATCTCACTCCCTCATCTGTAATCTCCCCTTAATGTTGTTACTTTTCACACGCCAAGAAGTTAGCTAATCATATCAGCTTTAATTTACATAATCCTTACGGAAAGCAAAACCAGCCTGTTTAATTTCAAGGCTCCGCAAGGCTAAAACAATCACGTAATGTTAAACTAGGACAAGAAGCTTAACTAACATCACTAAAGTAGAAATGAAATAAAGTCTTGTAGGCAGGTAGGGCCGGTGGACCACCTCATTATTCCAATAGTTTCACTCAAACATTTCTGTGGCTTTACAATGACATTCATTCCTAGCGTTACTTTAAACTCCTGCATGGCCGTGTGGGTGTGTCACGCTGTGTATGTTATTAAACCGCTAAAAAAGCTAAAGCTGTGTCAATCGGATCTGATGAAAATGAGCTCAACAGAGGAGAACGAAAGGAGAAGCGGCACGTGGCTGAGGTCCATTCACGGCCCTGTTCCAACACATCCGAGTCTAATGTTTTTACTTTGTCGGGGGTAAATCCATTTGACTATCATTTAGTCTGAAACAAAACCGTCAAGGTTAACAAAAAGTGCATCAATAAAAAGTGGTGCAAAAACTAGTTTGCAAACAAACCACACAAAACATTTGGAAACTAAACACTATAGATAAGAGCATGGAAGTAAAGCTACAATCCAAACAGCGTCTTGTTGGTGACTGCTTGACATGGATTGCTTTAGAATTAGCAAGCGCTCGAGAGCACTCAAAAACTAAAAGCCCGGCAACACAAAGTCTCAAACAGGGAATACACTGAATACCAAACAGTGAACACACAGTTCACAAACAGTTCTTTCAGTGACCTCGGAGTTCAGCCAAATCAATCAGATTAAAATAAACTCTAAAAGCCAAAACAGATGAAAATGAGTCAGGATTGTCATTGATAGCTGCCTACCTAGTAGTGCTGGGCAAAAAAATCGAATCAATCGGTTTAGGGCTGAGTTACTCGAGTAATTCGAATACAAAAAATCATCAAGGCAATTTTTGTTGCCTCAAAGCTTTGTTTAATCCATTTAACTACAGTACACACGGAGCACTGTGTTTCCCTACGGACCGATATTACTGACGCAGCCCTCAAAACTCTATAGGTGCGTCCCAAATCTCACACTTATGCACTATTCTACGCCATTTTTTAGTATAAATATTGTGAGTAGTGCTTTCACATTGAAAATCCTCAAAAAAGAAGTGCATTTTAAGTACCCGGATGATGCATGTTTTCGACCGAAAACATGAAGTGTGGAACTGTGGACACTTCACGCACTCAACGGTCGCAGTTTCGCTTACGTGGCGGAAGGGAGGTGGGGCTATCAGACGCTGCTCGAGCAAAACTCTCCTGCAGAGTTATAATGCTTCAATCTGATGATGACTAAAGTAATGCTGGGCAAAACAGATGATAACTACATTAAATGTACAATGTTCAAGTATATTTTTATTCACACGCATTGTGGCGTGCGATTGACGTCATTGGCGCTCGTCTGGGAAACCGATATACTTCCGGTTAGTATAAAACCGTTTAGTATTCCATTTGGGACGATACTACTCTTCTGAACTTCATACACTACATGGTTGAGTGCATAGTGCATAGTATGTCATTTGGGACACAGCTTATACATGTTACCGGGCTGTCAAGTCTCACTATGCTTTCAGACCGCCGCCGTCGAGAGCGTCAAAAATCGCTCTGGCCGCCCTGCCAACAATGCTGTAGAAAGAGTCTTGGGCGCGCTGACGCTCTGACGTAAATCGAAATCTTATCTTGTATTTAAAGGGGCCGCAAAGCAAACAAGCTTGTTGATCTTGTGCAGACTGACCACAAGAAATTGATCGGTGGAAAGAACTTTACTGTAGTTACACGTTTGCTAACTAAATAATATTCTGCATCAGTAACACTGTTTTGCATGCTCTGGCGCTAAAGTTAGCATGAAATTCCCGCTTATTTACAGAAAATGTATAACGTTAATGCACATCATCAGCAACTCAGTAGGAACACAAACAATCTCAGACACCTTGTTCCACGCATCATCTTTTTTTATTTATGTCCCTGTACGCAAACAAGAGAGAGAGAGAGAAACAACACACAAACTGACACCAGGACAGGATCCTGTCACCGTCACTGAGAACTTTCACCAATACTTTTCTCTTTTTCTGTTTATATTGAGATGTATATATAGATACGTATATACTTTTATTTGATCTTAATCTGTATTTGTGCATGTTTATATTAAATTTTTCTGTGCTTTGGCAATGTAAAAAAATTGTTTTATCATGCCAATAAAACTTCTTTGAATCTTGAATCTTGAGAGAGCGAGAGAGGCGACACAGTTTGTCACTCTGCCCTTTCTCATGCACTGAAAGTACTTAATAAGGTCTGTGGATCAATCACAGATTCAGTCTATGCCTGTGGAAATGAAGCAGATCAGTCAAACGCTTCTTCGGCCGACTGCAGAGCGGAACACGTGAACATGCCAGGGGTAATTCATCTCTCCTGTAAGCGTGCTACCGCACCATACCAGCTCAGCCTTCGTCACAGTCCTTTCCTCAGGAAACGCTTATGGAGATAACAATGGCCACCTGAAGAGCTCTCCACGCCACTGCGTTGACACTCAGGTGGATGTGTACGTTTGACGGTCGGTGGTCTCATGCTAAAGGTTAAGAGCGTCTCGATGCACAGCGGATCAAGCTTTGAAATATAGAGCTGCTAAAAATAGGTACGACTTCAAGCCATTACACAAAGGACGGTTGCATCTCGTATGAATGAGACGATAGCTCGTATTCTCGTGAATGAGTCAGTGGCTTCAGAGAAAGGAATGACATCATGCCTCTGAAGTACCGGGACGTACTCACGCTATTTTGCGCTGTTCAGTAAATCTGGCCCCAAATATCTTGTGCACTGCCACAACCCACTAAAAATTCCTAACAAACTACATTCAACACAGAAGAAATAAAACAATCCTTTCAAAACAGAATCCAGCACAATAATCATTTTACCTCGATTATTTTGTTTTCGTAATTTTCGAAAGTTAAAATTGAAAATCGATTACGATTACGATTAATTGCACAGGGCTAGTTATTAGTAAATGAGAAATCAAAACAAAGCAACCAACGATTTGCACTGATATATTTGTGTGTGTTAATGTGACTTGTCACAAACCGGTCCAATAATGACCCATATTATACACACAAGCCGAATTTTTCATTTTACTGTAAGTAACTTAATTATTTGGAGTTAGTTTGTTAAGAATCTCTAATGCGGTTTAAGAATCTCAGTTTGATCTTTCAATTTAGATTTTTTATTTACTGATAAACTTACATTTCCTTACAAACACGTTTACGTACAAAGCAGGCAAAAAAGTCGTTTTGACTGATTTTTGATCAAAAAAAGTGCCAACTTTCTAACTATGTTAATCAATCAGTGCAACTCAATTTTTTACTTGATTTTGAAGAATCCTTTTCTAGACTTCCTGAACTTCGCTAGTCTTGGCAAATGTTCTGCTAGCGATAAGCAGGATAGCCACCTTCACTTTGATCAAATCTGCTGTTAAGAGGCAACAAAGTGAGAATGAAGTCTTCCTGGCAAACATCCTGGAGAACTGCCTCAACTTCAGATACAGTCATCACTTGCTTGGCGTCCTGGGGTTCATCACCGACCGCTGCGCCGGATGCTTGGATTCCACGGTGAGCTTTATGTATAGAAGCACATGATCGCCCAAACACACAAACTACAGAGCATGTTTTTAATGGACACCATTAGGAGGCTGCGAAATTCGGATTAATACCAATCTGGGATTGTGATTACCTGAAACCCAGGAGAGGAGAATGTGGGAGAGTCCGGCCTGGCTGGTATGGATTTCAAACATTTATCCTCTCTTTTATACAAAAATCCACCAAACAATTTTGGGCAAACAAAGCAGGGAGTTTGAAATAAGAGACCACAGGTAGAAGCCAAAAGAGTCGGAGAAATTGTCAGTTCAAAGCTAGAGTTTACCCGAGCGCTGAAGCGCAGTCAGATGCGATTACGTCCAACAGGGACTGACGTTATTTTGGGCCATAAAACCGACAAAGGAATCAAACGGTGAGCAGAACCTGTCGGTTCACCTGAGACTGATGTCAACAGATCTGTAGGATCAGCAGCTGAAATTTTTATGGGTGGGATTTATGAATAAAACATCAAAACCGTCGCAATGGTGTGTCGGGTCAGATCTGTTGCGCTTTTAAAAGGCATTTTCGTCTCAGGCTGCAATGACAAATGACCAATTCAATACCGAAGAACCGGTGAAACATTTGTTCTATCAGTCTGAATGATTCAATATGGATGAATCAATCAAAGGTCAGCAGAGAATCACCATCGGATGTACAACACAAAATCATACTCATACTAAACAAATGCATTGAATTACAAAGCACCCACAATATGTCTTTTGGGAATTAAAAGATGCACAACAAAATAAATAAATTCCCAAAAATGGTCTTCCAAATATGGATTTTCTAACACCTAAATAATTTCCAAAATCTTGGTTTGATAAGACTTTTTCAATGATTCATTTATTCTTATTATGCATTCATTGAAACCAGAATTGAATCTTAAACTGAACTTACTGAAACTCATTTTTTTGTCCATTTAGGCCCAACAAAAACACGAACAAACTGAACCATCAAATGTGTCACCTTACTTTCCTTTCAAAAACGAACACACACAAAGCCAAAAGAAACCAGATCCGCTAACAAGGTGCAAAAACACAACCAAAATAGCAATTACAAGTCACAAAAGACTCTGCGACGAATGTTCCTTTTACGGGCTAAGAAACGTCTTCACGAAATTACACACCATTACCGTAGGAATGAAACCTGCCTTTTTCTGACATCTCATGCGTAAAAGCGATTGGGTAATTCGGGGGATAAATGAAGTTTTTTCTCACAAAGATAATGGCTGCGTAATGACTGCATTGAAGCGGCATTCATGAAGTCTCGTAACCCCGAGAGCGAGGTGGAGAAACTTCTGTGCGGTAAATCAGAAGGGTTGATGCAAACAGGAACTCGACAGAAATAAAGTAGCATGACATTGGCACCTAATGTACAGAAAGGGAACAAGAAAATGGAATGCTAAAGGGGGATGAGAGAGAGAGAACTATCCTAGCTTTATCTGCAGACACTGTTTTATCATTTATAGCTTACATTTGTGGAATTTGTGGTGCATTTAAAACATTGTTTTTTGTTCATCCCAACCAGCCACAATGCCACAACTTCAACCAATGGCATAAGTTTAACCATTTTAATATCCTGTGTGTTTTATTCTAAGCTATGCTGTTTTATACACTACATTCATTGCACATTTCAATTGCTAGTGGTGAAAAACTGACTTTCAATTAATGAAACCAATGTACAGCACAGCTTAAAACACACAGGCCATTAAATGGTTAAATCAGTTGTTTACAATGAACCCCTGCTTCTAATCTAGATTCATCCCCTACCCAAACAAAATGCATGAGTGAGAAAAAAGGAAATGACACATGCGGGTTATCAGTTTACAAATGGAGCCTGTGGAGAAACAATATGTTGAATAGTATATGCTTTAAATCGATAAAGTAAACTACTTCTGCCATCACAGTCCGTGTTGGGAACAATCCGACATTGATGGACATTTTAAAAGGGAATTCTAACTCTGAGTGAAGGATTGGAAACCAGACGTCATCTAAACTGACCCTCAAATCAATGTCCAAGTTTTTCAGAAGAACTGTAGTGTCCTTCACGCAAGGCTTTATGCCCGTGCAATCCGAGACACTGTGTCCGTGACAAAGAGCTCCTGAGAACGGCATAATGGTTCGGCTTCCGCCAAAACGCTGCTTGAAACATGCTGAAGTATCTATCCTCAGCTGAAATAACAGGCTCCTGTTGGATGTACACCATTACAGCCAAGAGAAGAGGATAAATAAATACCCACAATGCAACAGGGTACAAATGAAAACACTGTATCAAGGGCTAAATAAATCTCAAAAACCAAGACGTCTAAATTTAACAATTGAGTACCTAAAAGGCTTCGTTCCAGAAAATGCGCACGACGGATATATAACCAATTAAAAAGATAATAGTTTAAATAAAAGACTTCTTGCTTAACGAATTAAACTGAACATTATCTAACGTTGGAATATTGGCCGATATACAGTTTCTAAATATTAAAGGGATAGTTCAGCCATAAATGAAAAATTTGTCATCATTTACCTACTCTCCGGTTGTTTAAAAACTTGCATAAATTTATTTGTTCCAATGAACACAGAGAAAGATATTTGGAAGAATGTTAGCAATTTTCAGTTCTGGGACATCATCCACTACCATAGTAGGAAAAACAATATTGTTTTTTTTGTTCTGTAGAACACATAATGAGATATTTTGAGGAATTTAGGAAAACAATGAGTTCTCAGGCACCTTTGATTAGCATTTAATTCTTCCTATTATGGTAGTCAATGATGTCCCGAAACTAAAAATTACTAAGATTCTTCCAAATATCTTTCTCTGTGTTCAACGGAACAAAGTAATCATTTAATATAAAAATTTAATTTAAAAATAAAATAATTTATACAGGTATGAAATTACACGAGTGTGAGTAAATGATGACAGAATTTTCATTTTTGGATGAACTATCCCTTCAATAGAAATTTTCCAAAAACAAAAGGCAAAAAGGTGTCCAAAAAATGTTTGGTTACAAGCATTCTTACAAATATCTTTCTCTGTGTTCATCAGAACAAAGAAATGTATACAGGTTTGGAACAACTCGAGGGTGAGTAAATGATGACAGAATTATTATTTTCGGGTGAACTGTTCCTTTAAGAATACTGCTACATGAAATTCGCTAGTTGCACAAGATGGCGCCGGTGAGTTTTTGGGACACCAGAGTCGGCAGACTAATTTCCGGTCGTATAAAACTGTACGGGAAAAGGAGGATTTTTGGCCGGCAAATAAGGGATTTTATAGATAAAAACAGTAGAAAGTAATATATCAGCGATATGACAGATCCTCTTTACATTGCTGAGCCAAAACAACTCGATGTTATACGACCGAAAATTAGTTTGCCGAACCTGCCATCGCAAAGGCTCACCGGCGTTATCTTGTGCAACCAGCCCATAGTTGACATGTGTATTAAAAAGCTTTTTGTTCACTGCAAAAATATTTGAAGGGATAAACTTTTCAAAACGTGAAAAGATTTCAGGCAGTTTAAAATGGCTTTAACAACTAAGTGAATCGTTGAAATGCATTTCACCGCAGAAGCTCGGGACACGTAATGATCGTGCTGGGGACACGAATACTGAAGACTTTTACTTTAAGACACCCATCTTCATAATTAAGTCAATTAGCGCTTATATTAGAGAAAAGAAGCGCAACTCTACGGAGAGCACAGATCCGCTCCATGTGTAATTTGGGACCAACAAGATTTCCCTGAACAAACCTAGTAGCCCCAACGCAATATAAGTTATACATAATTCAGGCCAAAGGCTACATCACAAACCGCAGAAAAAGGGTTGCTTAAACTAAATGTTTTTAAACTGGGATCCATTTTCCATCAAAGCAATTACTGTAAATTGCTCATTTAAATGTATTAGCCACCGCATGAGAAAAGCAAACATAACTCGAAATGATAGAAAAGTTGTGTGAAAACCACAGCAGAGCCGCATGATAAAACTTTACGCAATCCACTGAGCTGACTGCGTGGGTCGTGAATGATCATATACACATATATAAGGCTCTGAAAGGGCGTCAACAAACGTTATTTGTGGTTTATCGTCCGTGGCAAGTTGCCTATTTAGATCAATATCACACTGACAGATTCATAAGATTTAATTTTTCATAAGATGCCTCCCTCACGTTGCGCTGCAGTTTCGGATTTTCGGCTATAAATTGTACATCTATTAAAGACCAAAGGGGAAATTTGCAGAAATACAATTTCAGCACTTAACCCGCTATTGCATACAATAAAAGCCGGATTTAAAAAACAAATCCGTTTTCTTGCATTTGAATATTGTGAAATGAAGTAACTAACACGTTTTTTTGATCATGTAAAAATACAAAAATGAAAAATATCAACATTCTATGAATTATTTCTGTTACACTACACATTGGTGTAAGTTGCGTTTGCCTGCTACTTTTTCTGTAAAAATAATGTCAAAAAGTTGCTTTTATATGAAGACATCCGTGTGACGTTTCCAAGTGTTTTAGGGCCATTAACGAATGCTTGCTTTGTTTTCACTATCATTTTTTAACTTTGACTTCAAATGTCTTTTAAAGCAGCATGTCTTGTTTGCATGGACAAAAGTTTTGGAACGCCCCCTTTTTAATGAACATCATTTCTGAGAGCACAAATCTAAATTCTACAGCATATAATATTCTAGACAATTGTGTGCTTCTAATTTTATAGCAACAGTTTGAACAGAGCGCTTTTCTATTCTAACATGACAATGTCAGTGTGCACAATTGACTCCGTCAAGTGTGGAAGAACAGACATTTCAGAACAGAAAAACACCCTCCAAAACTGTTGAGTTTGAAAACAAAACTCTTTAACATGCATAGCATTAATATTTGTTTTCCTGAAATTACAGGAACAGAAAAAACATGTTTATTACAGGGGGTGTCTCAATACTTTTGTCCTTATAGTGAAGGTATAAGTGATCTTTTAAGGAAAGATTTATTATGCTCCATTACTTAACAAATTTTTGTCAAACTCTACAGCAAACATCAGTAGCGTAACTTTGTTTTGAAAAGTGGTGGGGACAAGACGACAAAAGCAATTCTTTAATAAACAGTTTCTGTAATATTTAACATTGGCTACTCCGCTTTTTGACTCCAGCTCTCAGGGAAGGTCACTTGGCTGTTGCGGTGCATTACACTTAAAAACAGGTTTATACCCATGACTAAAAACGTCATTGGTTCATTGGTTTACGCGTTTTTGTGTTTAGACACTAGATATGCAAGCAAACGCCGCGGATGATGCAAGCATTTCATACCGGCCACATATCGGGAGTCTTCCACAAATATAATTTATGAGTGTGAGCAAAGGGAAACGTTGAGAAAGAGGCGCATCCTGCATATTCCACAAGTTTTAGATGCTAATGGCCCCTAAACAATACACACCTTCCGCAAGCATTTCTTAATTCATTCCATAAAGTCTTGGGGACAAGTCCCACCTGTCCCACCCGTAAATTACGCCTATGGCAAACATACAATTTGTGCACAAAGCAGCAATGACCCTTTTCAATGTCAAATGTATCCCAGCAATGATTTACATTTACGCATTTGGCAGACGCTTTTACCAAAAAAGAGACTTACTTTGCATTATACTAAACATTTGTTTCTGAGTATGTGCAACCCCTGGGATCGAACCCATGACCTTGGCGTTACTAGCGCCACTGAGCTACAGGAAAGCAGTTTCTTTTCTTTTCTACAAGAGAAGTTAAACGCATTCGTGGACACAAATTAGTTACTTGCCATTTAGCAGTAACTGCAGGTCCGGTCCCGCTGGAGTAATTCAGGGTTAAGTGTGTTATTCACTGAAAGATTCTGGATAAATACTTGTGCACATTTAACCTGCAACCTTTGTGTTAGTTCACTAGATACTCAACCAGCCCGTAACACTTAACAATAAGGCTGTATTTGTTAATATTAGTAAATTTGCATAAGCTAACATGAACTTACAATGAACAATATAGTTTTTCAGCATGTATTAATCTTTGTTAATGTTAGTCAATACAATCATCCAAGTTCGTTCATGGTACACTGTTACCAGTGTTACCAGTTACAACGTTTGATTTTGAAAACCTATTAGTAAATGCTGAAATTAACATGAACTAAGTGTTTTTGATGTAAGCTAATGCATTAACTCCTTGTTAACAAATTCAACCTTATTGCAAAGTGTTATGACCGTGGATAAAGCCCTGTTTATTCTGTAACCAAAGTGCACATTTCTTTCCAATTTTCCTAAATATTAAAAAACATCCAAAAGTAAAAGGGAGAACCAGATATCTGTTAAGCTAAAAACCACAAACTAAACACAGTGGTATTACTTTCACATTTGCTCCAAAACGACTCCCGGACCAACCAACTCTCTTTTAGCTGATGCAACCTCTTCAAAACAGTGTTTGAATAGACACTAAAGTCCAGATCGTACAGACATATAGACACATAACGTCAACAAACACAAAACCTTCACTATCACAAAGTGTCAATCAAGGACAAAATACAGACAACGAAACATCCACCCTATGAAACATATTGTCTGTCTTTCCAGCTCAGGAAAGCATCTGGTGGTCTGCGTTCAGCCATTCCTGAATGTGCCGTGCATATCTAAACGCTATTAGTCTCTATATAAACATGTGTTTTCCATATGTATGAGATTCATCCAAACACACGTCCACATAAAACTTGATTTAGCGCTTCTCAACTACTGTGTTGCAGGTGTGTTTAGGGTCACAGACAGCAGGGGAAACAAATTTGACGGAGGCGGCCGCCTCCAATGTTTCTATGCAGGAAAAACGCTATAAATATTGTACAAGTTAGAATAGTTCGACAAACAGGTTTATAATAACTTTTAAAAAGGACATGTCCAATAAACTACACCTCACATTAAATCAGCATTCGCCTTGCATTGGTGCACGATGCGTTTTATACGCCAAGCATGAAACGATGGAAATTCAAGAGATATTTACAAACGAAATTGGCAATTTATTGTTGGCCTGAGGCATTTCATGGCAATATCAATACGTTTTATTACACTAACACGTTTGTTTTCTTTTGTTCTATAACAATGTTGGCCGGGTCTACATCTCAGTCCAGAAAGGGAAAGAAGTTGAAAAGGCCTGATTTAGAGCGCGGGCAGCGGTTCACAACCTTCGGCGTCAGATAACAGAACAGATAAGCAAAAAGAGAGCTGATCCAGACGGCCTGAGGGATTAAATATCTCTTCTGCTCCCCTATTCAAGACCTTGATACTAGACCTGCTCAGTTTTACCGTCTCTGCGAGTTTGCGGCTGACTCATCACTCAAACAATAGAGAACAGCAGAAACACGATGATTTTCACCAGTCTCCATCTTCATAGCTGCTACGAGCCTGCTGAGGTATCTAAATCTGACGCTTTGTTTGTCATCTATCCACTCATATGGCTTTGAGCACTGGCTTTCATGTCTGTGAATGTAATTAAATATAATACTGTGTATATATACTGTATAAGGCTTTAAAGTAGCTACTGTATGTGTACTGTATACCTCATATATCAAATGATTGACCAAATAAGAAAAAAATCTATATATATAGAATATTATATTATGTTTTAACTCTTTTGATTTCAGGGTAAAATATGTCCTGGCCATGTGTTTGAACGATAAGACAACCTAAAACTTGCAATTGGTCCCGTTTGTTTTTTTCGAAAAAACATTAAGGATAAAACTACTCACAGAGTGAATGCGTGAAATTTCAAAATGCTCAAATACATTTTTAGGGGACAAAATCTCAACAATATCTTCGGCACTGAAAGCTTGAGATTTGATACTAACTCACCCTGTCTGCACAGCAAGAAATATAACACAGGCAGGCAAAAGCCGCCGGCCTCATCCTGAGGTGTTTATTGCATCTAACAGGCACCTTCTCATCTCTCAAGGATGTAATCATTCTTTTTGTTTCTTTTCCCTTGAGCGGCTACACTGTTCGGCTGTATGACGGGACGGGGCCTCGGACCATCAGGGACATGTGCCATCTTGTGGCCGGACGAGGAAGAGCGGCACACAAATTAGAGGACACACACCGTGTTGTCTTACCATAAAGATTAACTGGCCATGACAGAGTTAAAGGTAAAGTTCAGTTTTGTTTTAACGTTACTATAATTTCTCCTTTTTTAAATAAATATGCAAAAACATATGCAGCCATAAGACATATCAAAATATCAAATATTTGTGGCAAAAAATGTAATAATTTCAACCAGCACAACATGCCAACCTTGCCTCAACCACACGTGTGAATATACGTGTTAGAAATGCTATTCCTAGAGAGTAAGCTATTTAATTTAGATTTGAGCATAACTAGAAAAAGTAATATTCCCATAATCTCCCGGGCCTGGAAAACCAATTTAAAAATTCCAGACTTTCCAGGATTTCCAAGATTTTGGGAAATTGTTAGTATTCCTGGTAATACATTGATTATGTATTTATGTCCCATAAGTTGTTTTCGTGGTAAGAGCAATAATTCAACAACATACAATAAAACAACCTGCGCACAAATACATGACGACAATACAAGACAAAAAGTCAAGACAAAACAGTCATTTTTCACACAATGTAAATACAGCTGTAGAAAAAATTAAGAGAGCTTTTCAAAATAATTTTCAGTTTTCTGAAAATCTGATCGTTTTTGTTTCATTCTGTGAACTACAAGCAATATTTCTCCCAAATTGTTTCTATTTGCATTTATTTGCAGAAAATTAAAACTGGAGAAACAGGTGAATAAAAGTTTATCTGTATTTTTTCAGACTTCAAATACCGCAAAGAAAACAAGTTCATATTCAGTTTTAAGAAATACAACAATAATATTTCTACATGTATATAGGAAAAGTTAAAATATAATTTTTTATATGATAACCTCGATTTTTATGACAGTTTTCATACTGTCAGTGTTTCATATTGCTTTTGAATGACTTCATGTCACTCCTGAGGTTTGATTTTGTTGAAATTCAACAGACACTGGACTGGAATGACCACAGTAGATCTAGAAATGCTGATTAAATGAAACTTTGTAATGATCTCTTAATTCTTTCCGCCGCTGTATATAGAAAACGTCTGCATGAAACGTCAAGTCCAATAGAGATGAAAGAGAAATGAGCTGATGATTATAATGTAGTTTTGATCGACTCTACACTAAAGCAAAAATAACAATATTATTGTACTGTGACCCTGACAACAATTTCACACCTCCATCTCCCCGCTACAGCATTAACAGCCAAAATTGTACAAATCTGAAAATAAATAACCCGCGATTTGACCCGCGTGATGAGATTACGCACGCATTAAGTCGCAGAGTTTCTCAACACAGCTACGCTTCAGAAAGTTGCTAATTAATCTCCCAAAGTGCATATGAAAGAATCCCACGACTGCCATCTGACAATTTATCCTCAATCTAATGAGTCCACGTTGGCAAAGCTGCAAGAACAAACTCACTTGGCATGCCAGGGGTGGCAACGGCAGCTCTCTGCAATTCACAGCATTATGTTTTAATATGGCAACGGCACGGCGTAAACAAGCCGCTACCCCACAACAACCTCTTTTGGGGCGAAGCTAAAAGCGGAGGTGTGTGATGAATGCGGTAAAACCGTTGCCAGCTGCTGCACGGATGTGCATGCGTGCCTTGCTGAGGAGCAGGTGCCGAAGCTACTTTCTGACCCCTGAGCCTTCCCAGCATCCCTCTCCATCTGCTGGGTGGCCACAGGAGAGGTCCGCCCCGGCCGGTGATACTGTTACAGGGCGGCAGGATGGGAGTGCGATCAGAGGGTGTTACACTGACGGTCAGAGAAGCTTTGCTCTGGGAGTTGCAGCAGTGTTGCGGTCGCAACACCTGCGTCAATCCTGCCTCATTGTCTCTCTGCAAATATCAATAGCGCCGGGACTACAAGTCACATCACTGCACAACGTCAGAAACAACAGCATGAAACAAAGCAAAACATAATGCGTATATATGCATGTAAGTATATATACTGTACATTCTTAAAGTGACAGTTCACCCAAAAATGAAAATTCTGTCATTATTTACTCACCTTCTTGTCATTTCAGACCTGTATGACTTTCTTTCCTTCGCAGAACACAAAAGAAGATTTTTGAAGAATGCTGTTAACTGGCCCCCATTCACATGTTTTGTGTCTGTGAATGGGGGCCCACGCTGCTTGGTTACCAACTTTCTTCAAAATATCTTCTTTTGTGTTCTACAAAAGAAAGTTGTTCAGGTTTGAAATGACAAGAGAACTGATAGTTTTTGGGAGAACTATCACTTTAAGTGACTTATTCGTCAGGTAGACTGTGACCCCATTAGCTCTCAGTGAGGTGAAAGAGAGCCAGTATTAGAACAGCCGCGTACCTCCGAACCCATCTCACAATCGCCCTATCACCCGTGAAGACTCCTTACACAGTCAGAGCTGTTAGCTAAAGCGTCTGACCGTGCAAGACAAAGCCGTCGCCCTTGTTTCTCGGCACCAAGTCACAGTCCAAGTACACCTCGTCCCATCACATGGAAACAGTCCAGCCTAAGAGCCGTCACACAGAGACCTCGACAATCTCTGTTGTCGTGTTGTGCATGTACTTACTGCTGCAGTGCTTGTCCACTCCATCACCATGAGAACTGCTTAACCCCGCCTCCTCTCCCGCGGGCTTCCTGGTCACCACAACGCTCGGAGTGACGGGCGGCTGCGGTGGGGCCTGAGAGACTGAGACAGACCGAAAAAAAAGAGTTACACAGTAATCAAAAGTAAATAAGGCCTCCTTAATAAAATAAATACTAAACAAACATGAGGGGAGAAGTTCGAGAGGCGGAGATTTGCAGCATTTAATGAATAATGAACGATGCGATTCTGTGAAAATCTGCTGAGCTTTCCGTGTGGGCTAACATATAACTCTCCACCGCGCTGTATAAAATATTCAGCAGCACTTCTCTATAGCAGGTCATTTTTTTACCCCACCGTACTCTTTCAACACTGAACCGGTGCTAAATGAAAAGGAACCGAGGGCCGTCCCAGAAGGGGGCCGCGCAGAGTTCTCATTATGGCATATATGGAGAGATCGCACGGCAGAGGTCAGAGGTAAATCTGTCGACCGGAAAACCTCTGGTGATTAAAGGGGGGGGGCACTGCTCGCTCACTGCAGACTTTAAAGCCAACTACGCTAATCTTTTTTCCTTAAAAGTGGAGAATGAGCGGAACATTATGTGCCTATTAGGATGAAACCTCTATAGATGAATGTTAGCGCTGGTGGGTGTTAATAAGTGTTGTCTTAATAAGTGAAAATCTAGGACTGAAGCCCGATCACCATACTATCTGCTCTACATAGCTTCCAAGATTGAATTATTGCACCCCTCTGTGGTGGTTCTCAAACTGGGGTCCCCAAGATGGTTCCAGTGCGACGTCTTTATTTGAGGGGCTGCAAAGCAAAGCACTCTACACAAAGGGGGTCTTACAACAAAAAGGTTTGAGAACCACTGTGTTACAGCATGTTAAAAACAGTACAGTGTAGTACATAGTAGTATGTGTCTGTACATATGTTTTGGGCTAAAATTCCCCATAACCCTGGCATAAAGTAATCATTTGCAATGGTTTCTGAAAACAATTTGATGATGCAACAATTATATATCCACATAGGGTTATGCTGACAATTCATACATAAATAAACAAACTTGTAATGTATGCTTTAAATAAAGGTGACGGTTGGCCCAGGCCAAAATATCTCGTATGCAAATGCAGGGTATATACAGGAATCATGGAGTTAAATTTAATACGTTTTAAGACCTTTTTTAAGACACTTTTTATACATTTTAAGACCTCATCGCCACTTTTTTTGTTTTAATCGGTTACATTGGCAACACTTTAACTTACATTTACTATAAACTGATCGTAAGATAGCAAAACTAAACAGTCTGTGATAACTCCATATTATTGGAACATAATTCAGAAGGGTGGGAACAAGAATGAATTGATTGACTAACCCATGCAAGGTTTATTAGAAAAAGAAACGAGGCTACGCTAATCGCCTTCCGACATACAGCGCAGTACACCTCACGGTTATTTCCAGAGACGGCCCTCAGCCATGGTTCCAACTAATTATCCTCCAACCATTTGCATGAAAACTTGCATTTCCCCATTAGTCAACGATGTCGTTTAACAACCGGGTGTAAATGGACCTCCCACTATTCGCCTACGCAATGATTCAATTCAGGCAAACTTTAGCATATGACCTCTTTGGACAAATATAAAAAGATGATACAAAATGTAATACCTTGGAAAATGGCATTTAAGACTTTTTAATACTTTTAAGGGCCTTAATTTTCGCTATTTTTTTTTTTATCAACTTTTAATACTTTTTAAGACCCCGCGGACACCGTGAAATATTTATAAAAGAAAAAAAATCTAGATCAGGCTTTTGTCCCTATGCAGTTTTTTGCTCGTTTTAATTTTGCAGGACTCAAATCTGATTAGCCAAAAAAATGAATAGCACACAAAATTCAATTTCGTGGCATTGTAGTTTTTAGTATCCACATTTGTAAAGTTTGAACCCTACGCACACTTAAAGTGATAGTTCTCCCAAAAATAAACATTCTGTCATCACTTACTCACATTTGAGTTGTTCCAAATCTGTATTCATGTATTTGTTCTGATTAACACAGAGAAAGATATTTGGAAGAATGCTTGTAACCAAACAGTTCTTGGCCATCATTGACTCCCATAGTAGGAAAAAATACTTTATCATTTTTTGGGGTTCTGTTGAACACAAAAGAAGATATTTTGAGGATTGTAGGACAGCAAACAGTTCTGGGACACTTTTGACTACCATTGTCTTTTTTCCTACTATGGTAGTCAATAGGGTCCAAGAACTGTTTGGTTAACAAGCATTCGTCCAAATATCTTTCTGTGTTGAACCAAACAAAACAAATTATACAGGTTTGAAACAACTATAGAGTGAGTAATTCATGACAGAATTTTCATTTTTGGGTGATCTGTCCCTTTAAGTCAATTGGGATTTAGTTTATCTTAAATGATACGATTCTGGGCTGTTTCGTTACCTCTCTTCCGGCGTGACTCCTTGATCTCCTCGCACATGCGGTCAAACTCAGGGTCCAGTTCAGAAGCGATCATGGCGTGTGCCGTGTCCTTCAGGCTGCATGCCCTGTGCCGAATGATTTTATCTGCGAGCAAACACAATGAGGTCATTTACGACAACATTCGTGAATGAAGAAAGAGCTTTGCGTTAATGATTCTGTACACATCTGAAGGGCCGTTCACACGGAAAAGTAAAAAACATTCGATTTAAATAAGACTTGCGCAATTTTACACTCAACGTGAGTGAAAGCAACTATTATCACTTTTTTTACAATTGAGCAGCAACGACTGATAGAAGCGATAGAAGTGAAGTGAGATCTCCGAGATTGTGGAAAAGTTACCATATCGTTAACTGCTCTATATGATTTTCTCTGCCCACGTACAAATATTGAATGAAAATAAATGATGTGTCTGCAGTCTATGCGTTGTTGTGCACTGACAATCATCCATCATTTTTATTTTATGATGTATTACGCACATTACTGCAAAGTACATGTGCCTGGGAGAAACTTTAAGGAGCAAGAAAACAGACCATTGGCATCTTATTTCGACAGACACTTGTGATCAGCACTTTCCAAACCTAAAGTCTACAAGTAATGTTACGGTTTTCTATAGGACAAACAACACATGCATTGAATGGCACATTAAATGTGACCAAAATTAATTTAGTTTCAAAGAGAGTTAGAAGTCATGGGTTCGATTCCTAGTGAAAACATAATATACCTTGATCAGCAGAAATGTTGTTTTAAAATCTGCCAAATGCATTATATTACTGATGCTGGCAAGCTACACACAGTTAAAAATACAAAACAAATCTATTTACTGAAACACAATGTGAGAATGGGATTATTGCACTTTCTTAAAGCTGCCCGCAGAGGCAAAGAATGTTCGATGTATATAGGGGTGTAGCGGTTCTCGGTAAAAATTGAACCGCACGGTTCTCCACCAACGGTTCGGTATGCGGTCCAACATTCATCTTAAATCTGACGACGCATTTATAATGTGGTTCGTTAAAAATTACATGTGTACAGTATCAGTGTACTGGATCGGTTTCATTCCTCTTAAAGCGACAGCAGCATATTCCTGCTGTCTGTTAAAAGTCAAGGTAATCACTCACTGCTTGTGACTCAATAGCTTCTGTAACTTCAATTATGATTCATCTTTATTTAATTTGTACATATGCAATGTTATGTTTTATTTGATTACTTTAATCCATTTCTACCTTAAAAGATATATATACAGTATCTTATTTTATTTTCTGCTTTGATCTGTTGTTTTATTGGTGCTGTTACTTGTAGCTTGATTATTTGTTCTTATTTTTATTTGTCAGTAGTCCCTTTTCCCTGAACATAGCACAAACCGAACCGAACCATGACCCTAAAACCGTGACACAAACTGAACCGTGAGTAATTTGAACCGTTACATTCCTAGTATTCTATCATTAAATCAAGCTGATTTTAAACATGTAGTGAAGTGTGTGTGCTGTGCGTGCGTGCGTGTGTGTATTAGCGGATAGTCCTCATTACTCCAGGATGAGCTGGGGGTCAGGATCTGGCAAAGCTCGTCTTGTAACTGGAAGATGGGCCAATTCAGCCATCAAGTGGACAATCTTTACTTTAGTCAAGGATATAATGGCAGGCTGAGAGGAGTGTAAACACACTTTCCTGCCCCAAGATTCAAAACTGCTGGTGCCAAACCTGACATATCAAACAAATCCCATCATGATGCCGAATGACGTTAATGAAGAGCAATTGGATCCAGCACTGCCTGACTAATAACCCCTTTCAGAGCCCAAATAAAACGACTTTCTAAAAAAACTGTATTAGCTTCATGCTTTAAATCTTGATTTTGACGATCATTTCAATATTTTATGTCAGCTTAATAAAACTGTAAAAAGAAGGTGAACAAACGAACAGCGCATGTTCAATTATTAAATGAATGAAACATCAATGTGGATGTTTCAATATGCTTTTCTCTTTCAACTTTTTTCTTTAGAAAAACACATGCGGTGTAACATCGCGGTCAATAGCCACTGCAACAACAGATGTCTTCTTTAGCATTTTCAAAATCCTGAAGCTTTTAAATCAAGTTTCTGCACTTGGATGGAATAAGTGCAGCTTACAAAAGAAACAACAATGATCGAGCTAAAATATCACTCGATAGACACCTTAGATTTCAGGTCTTCATGCTTCACCCGTGAGAGTAACGCTTAACAAATGCAATTTTGACAGCTCCTAAATCCCATATTCCCCGGCTCTAAATGGAGCAGGAGCCTCTTTTGGTTTCCTTATTAAAGTAGCTAATTGCGTTTTGTCTCGTTTGTTCAGTGGCTCCTCTGTGGACGCTGCGTTTAAACAAATGACCCACGTCCTTCCAGCAAATTGGGCTACTATGATTTATTCATAGGCACCGGCTGCATTTAGCCAACAACCTTCACTGGCTGACCAATTAATCCAGACGGCTGGGAGTTACGTCTCGACCAAACAAAAAAAATGCTTTGTTCCTCTGAAGAAGCAGCTTGCAAACTTCCCAGGACATGATGAGAAATCTAAAAAGAATACAAACCTCAACACACTTAATACAGATTAATACACTTCTCCTCGCTGTTTGAACTAAATCGCTAAGTGAACTAAATTAATTTTAAATGCGCGATCATTAGTACACAAGTAAACACGTTCTTTAAATAATGCATGCTTTTTTCAAATACATGCTTTGTCTTTCTGATGGGTTTGTGAGGTCTTAGAACAGGCAACATGAAGTGGCCAAATAAATATTTCACTTTCACCCAACGCAGGCCGGCGGGAGGTTTACTTTGAATCTTTTTCTTATGTCGTACTTCAGCAAGCTCATCAAGCGGGAAGCAACTTAAACATAACCAAGCAGGCACTGCCATCATACACTGTAACGCCCCTATCATTCAGATTTAGTTTGTATTCAATGAACATTTACATAACACCATCACAGCCTTGTTCATACCGCCAATGCATAAATAATCATACGACACGATTTGTACACTGCAAAAGCCTAACCAAGACTAAACGTCCGTATGGCCGGAGAATAGCGAGACATCCATTAAAGCGATGAAAAGGTTTCATAAAGACTGCTCATTACACTGCCATTTTTCTCTGTGGAGAGATCAGAGACGATGATTTCCCGTGGCTTTTTAATAAGGAAAGGTCAGTGGGTTAATATCTTGCCTCATCTATTGTCCTCAAACTCTCAAATCTTTCAATGAAGAACTGGCGAGTCTGTCGGATTAATCACCGACTTTATGTCCTTCAAGTGTGGCGCTCGACTGGCTGCTGCTGCTTTGATGGCTGGTGTCCTTGCTTCCGTCATTGTCAACTGAATGTTTTATTGCTTGTTCAACGCAATATCACCTTAAATGGGTTGAATGGCACCTTTTGTTTTCTAGTTGAATGAGTAGTTTACCCAAAACAAAAGTCGCTGTCGATCATAATCGCTACAAATGATCTCATTCTCAAAACAACTTTCAGTGAAAATCAATGACTTCACTGCTGCAAATCACTGTCAGTGTGAACGGCCCTTACAAAGCGATTTATATTTGTGTGTTCCGTGTTGTCTCTTTACCTCCCGGGTCCTTGTCTGGATTGTATTCTAACGCGTTGCTGCAAATGAGGTCAATGTCCACGAGAAAATCCTTGGCGGCAGTGTACTTGTGAGTGTCGATCTTCATCATAATGGCGGACATGTCCATAGGTTCTTTAATAACCTCGAGGTAGTCTGACACCTAAAAGCAGAGTGTAAATTATGCAAAGCAGTGGTCTTCACTGGGAGGGGGACTGCAGATCTCAAACTCATTTTTGTGAAAAACAAATGAACATTTGTATTAAAATCAAAACACATTTAACTTAACCCTTCTATTGTGTTCATGTTTTTGTTACTAAGCCAATGTTTACAAATCTAGTGGACTCGCAGCATTATTCGTTTTTTCAAACCACTTCAGTCTTAAAAATGTATGTAAAAATATTTCACAGATGTCAACTTTATCCTAAAAAAAAAACAAGCAAAAGAGACAACATACAAGGGCAATATTTGCCATTTATCTGTTAAAACACATTAATAAAAAAGTACTATTCTAACCAAATAAATCGAAAAGTAAAAAATATAAATGTAGCATATGGAGAGAAAAATATGTGATTCTTAAATAAATATAAATGTAAGGCTGAATAAATAATTACATCATTTTTAGTAAATATTTTAGGTACATATATTTTGTAAACATAAAAATGTGGTTTTTGTTGGTAAGCAAACAAGTCCCACAGGCCCGAAAACCACACAAGGGTTAAACCAAAGCTAAGATTTCATTAGATTTTAAGTTTTCATTGTCAGTCCCACAATAAAAAGCAAAATAAAAATGTAATGTATAAGTATAATAATTTAAAAGGCTTTGCAATGCAAGTCCCATAATGTGTGTAAACACATTAATGTGCTATATATCAATATTTGTTTTAAACAGAATCTAACAGGGTCACTATTCTCTCTCTCTTTCTTCCCAGCAAGAGTCTCTCGATCTCAAAAATGCTGAAGACACCTGAATTACATAGTAAATGTCACTAAAAACAAATTTACTAGATACTGGATCATGCTGGGGCCCATCCCAACACCCTTGACAGGTGGCCAGTCCATCACAGGGCACTTAAAACATAATTTTTCATCCCCAAATTAATTACATTTTACTATAATGAAACAAGAGACCGTTTCAAAACCTCTAACTTTATCATTATTGTAATGCCAATATTTTCAACGCTAAATATACATTTGATTCAGAGTGAAATATGGCCCAGGCATCTTCTTGACAGGCTTCGTGACGTTTACCCGATTACAGACTGAAAAAAGCTGAGTTCAGGACAAATTTGTGTATCTCCAGACACACAGTCCTTCTTGTTTGCCTCTTATATTGATGATTTTTTAATTGCCTTCTCAAATTCCCGATCCAGGTAACGATCCTGCCTACGAGCTGTTGTGTAATGACAATCATTTGATTTGTTTGGTCTGGGGGGCTGCAAATAAACCATAGGGGACCCTAATTTGATGCTCGTATTGAACGAGAAGAGCGGAGACCCTTCAGGCATTTATCATACAGCTGTTGAAGGTGCAGTAACTGCTCACCTCCTCAATGTCCACGGGCTTGCTGAAGATCTGGAAGCGCTTGTCGGTGGCGAGCCGCTTGGTGACGTCCCTGAGAAAGAGGCGGAGCTCGCGCAGCGTGTTCTCTTCCTGCTCGTCCAGTCGCCTCTGCTCCTCTGGAGAGAGCTGCCGGGGGCCGGGGTCTTCAGCGAGGGTCAGCACCTTCAGAGTACAGGCTAAAAACAAACAAAAAACTAATTAACTAGGGACTTAAAGACTGCACTTAACAATTACGGTTCCTAAACAATTCCAGCTTTTTCCATCAGTTGCGGTACGTAGACAAGTTCTTTCTCTACCTCATTACAATGTTGCAGGAGCAAAATGTATTGCAATTTTTTGTGCATATTGATTTGAACAGAAACAACTTTCCATTCCCGGCCGTAAGTGTAACGGGGCACCCCAGCAGATAAAACGAAAATAGGAAATGCTCTTAAGCAAGAAAGAGAGTCAAATAATACTGAACCTATGCCAGAGCAGCCAAAAGAATTACAAACGCTCTGAACACACGGCTGGAGAGCAGGAACGGTTCCCACCGCAGCGTGGGCCGCAAAGAGTTTTATTGATTTCTGAAGAGCGCCAACAAACAACCTGACATCTGCAGTAATTTAGGGCCGCATCTATACAATGAACCAAAAACAGACGGCCAGAAATGAACAAATAGGTGGCACTGCCTTGGAAGAAAATACTGCTGACAGGAAAAAAACAGGCTGGTCGTGTTAGTATGAAGATTATCCTCAAGCTTCTGAAATTTATCATATGGCAACCGCTACAGAGCACTAATGCAAACCGTGGACGTAATTGTGGTTAATGTTATTGCCCGGCATTTGAAGACCCCTCTCGTGTCGTGCCGTTCCATCGTATTTTACTCAGAAACACTTTTTCAAATACACAATTTGTATTTTATTCAGAAACACCTGCGGTCAACCCTCGGGAGGACCACTGCTCTGCATCAATGGGTCTTGACGCTCACATTTCCACTTGAAAGCAGTTTTAGGCTTTTAATGACTCCAGCTGTGAGAGAACCGATGAGCATAGTGCTCATCCATTAGAAAATATTCAGAACATCAGGAGCACGCAGGACACCAATAGGACACATAGGGGTGTAAACATCTTCTGTTTCTGATTTAACGCTTTCGTCTTGTTTGGCATCTTCTAGGCATCTGTCAGCTCAGACCCCGATTCTCATTTTTGTTGTATCTAATAGTGTTTGAACTAAAATGTCAAGTAAAACTTTGATACACCAACTATTTGACAGAGAGGATTCCAAACAGGAAAGCAGGACACTAAAACAAAACATTTTGTAGTGTCTCTCTAATGGAGATGAGGAAGTTGGCAAAGCTTGAGAAAAGCAAAAGTAATAAACTAGAAGCACAAGTGGGGATACTCTCAGTCAAGACGTGATAAATCTGTAGTTCAGCGCGCATAAACACTGTAAAACTCACCTGTTTTTCTCCTGCGGGGGGGCGCCTTCGCCGCTTGCACCAGAATGAGGTCAGAAAAGAACCTTCGGCGAGCCTCCTCCGCTGGCGTGGTTAAACAGACCACCTCCCCGTACGAACGACTGAAGATGCATTTTAGCTGAAAAAAAAAAACGGTTCCAAATACACTGAACACAAAATATTTATATTGACTTTTGAGCATTTTGTTATAATGGAGTCTAAGCACTTTACGAACCTACAAGACAAATTGCACAATAACACAGGCTATTTCAACCCATTACAAACATTCACTCTGACATCAAAGTCTCGAAACACCAAACTGCCTTTTCATGAATTCAACATAAACAAACGTGAAGATTGGCTTACAGTCATAAAGCATCTGCATCATACTGCACTTCAAAAGCTTTTCAACAGCAGGGATCACATCTCGACAATTCCAACAAACAAAAACCTAGAAAGTGAGTTAGACTATAAACAAATTCATTTAAAACTTCTTGAACCCTGTCACTTTGGTTTTTCCCAACATTCTTTGTTCTTCTGACTAGGTATTGCATTTTCTTGCTATTTCCCCAAAAACCAGGCCCCAAATCTCATTGCCTTATTTCTCCTGGTGCGAGGCGTTGTTCTGCTCAGCTTAAACTTTAAAAAAGAAGTTTAAGCATACAGTATGTATAGCAGGGCGATTCAAGTTGGGTCCTGGAGGTCAACTGCTGTCAAGCACCATGTGCAAAACTCTAACCAAAACACCATTATTGCGTGAAGAAGTGTGGTTTCTTGGATCAACGACTTGGTTGGTACTTGAAATAACATTCACGTCCCATTAAAATCAGCTATGAGGTTTAGGATTGCACAGGGCCGGATAGCTTGCTTTGTTTCATTCAGGGTAGTTAACACTGGGTAGTTCACCCAAAAAAAGAGAATTATTTTATGTGTTTCACAGAAAGTCATATGGGTCATTGGATAATCGTCCGTTCAAAAAAAGGGTTTACATCACATAAAACTCTGTTTTTTAGCTGCCTGATTTTGTAAAGTTGCTCATTGTATTAAAATAACCTAAAAAATAAAAAGCATAAAAAATCATCAAATATAAATATAACCTTCAGTTAGATAAGATGAACAAGACATTTGGGTGTGCTTTCGAAAAAAAAAACACAGTTTCCATTGTGGTATTTCTTATTTTATGCGTGTCTGAGAAACAACTGTCAACTCCGTTACGCACTACGTAAACCTCTCTCAAAAAGGAATGGATTGTCCCAATTTTACATAATTTGCATATTGTGATGTCACAGAAGTGTGTGAATGAAAGACAAGGAGGTATATCACGTCTCTTTCCCCAAATATTGGTAAAAATACCAAACGTGTCAAGAGTGGATTAATTACTGTCAACAATGTTACTCAAATATTGTTGTTACAAATTTTTATTTTGTAAGCATAAACATACCATGTGCTCTGCAGTTCTTGGCTTCCATTTTGAGTGTAAATACAACATTTTTAAAAACATCAACTACTGTATGTTACTGTCCACTCTGTTACTCAGTAGGGCAAAACTACAAGGTAAAGTAAACCAGGTAACCCTGAGACAAATAAGTATAAGGGTTTTATGTAAGGTCATGCTTGTTTTTTTAGGAGAAAAAACATTTTCAAATGTTTATTTTCATATGCCACATGTACACGCAATTACAGAATGACCCATATACAGGTTTTATAGGACACGAGTGAATAAATAATGAAAGAACCAACCAAACATAATCCTAAACCTGATTAAATACTTTTTTTAGGACCAGCAAAAGATAAAGACCAGGAAGGTGTCCTACACGATTGCCATCAGTCATCCAATTTGATTTAAAGGGTAACGAAATGGTTTTATAACACGATGTGATGCACTGATAGAAAGTGAGTCAGAAGAAGAGCCGGGGTGTTGGACAGCAGAGCGAGAGAAAAACCGAGAATAATGGCCAGCGTCTGGTTTGCATGGTCATGTGTGACTGAGGAGAGCTTTTTAACAAGCGGTTTCACAACGCTATATTTAACTCTAATTTCACATGGTGTGCCGTGCCAGTCAAATGACTGCAGGCTGAGAGTGCAAGAGCTTGTTTTAACTGCATCAGCATTAAAACTTCACCATAAGTTCAGGGAAGTTTCTGCAGGAACCAAGACAAATGAATTCAGACGAAAAGGCTAAAGACTCGAATATCATTACGTTAATATCCAGCACAAACCGCGCCATCTTAAAAACTCCCCCGAGGTTTACGCTACAGGAAACGTTAGCCAAATATTTCAACAAAAAGAACAACAAACCGCACAGCGCATTTTCCCCATTAAGAGAATTAAAAAACAGCACACAGGGTACTTTAAGGTTAATATCCAATCATGAATGGGTGTGGAAGATCTTTATCAAGCACAATATTGTATTTCATTGCATCTTTGTGGATTAGTTTTCAGACCGGAAACTCTTGAGGTAAGATGAAGGAGAGCGTCCACCCCTCAGATACGGAGCCAGCCGGCGGTTTTCGCAATGTTGTCTCATCTTGTCTCAAAGCTGATAGAGACCTTGGAGACCAATGCAGATACTGAGAGGCAGAGCGCTGAGAAACCAAATAAATCCTTTCAAGTTGCCAGAGAACAAAACATCTTTAGATTGAGGATAATCAAGACACACATTTTCTGTCTCCTGTCTTTCTCCCACTTCTGAGCATTTTATCACGGCTCCAAATGGAAAAACATACAAAAGAAACTTTAAAGCCTTGCTTGTTTAAGTCTAAAGCAATTCACTTCACAGAGGGTCTAAAAACAACATAAAATGACGCTTGAAACCCAGTTTACGTCAATGTTAATTTACAGTTTAGTGATAGTTCACCCTAAAATGAAAATTCTGTCATCATTTATTCACCCTGCAGAAGACAAAAGAAGATATTTTTAGGAATATTGGTAACCGAACAATGGCGGTAACACATCCACTACTATTGTATACACACAACATCAATGCAAGTCAATGGGTACCGCCGTTGTTTGGTTACCTACACTCCTTGAAATATCTTCTTTTGTGTTTTGCAGAAGAAAGAAAGTCATACAGTTTTGAAATGACATGAGGATGAGTAAATGATCATTTTTGGGTGAACTATCTCTTGAAGCTGAAAGAGAAGATGCCATACAGAAAAAAAGGTCAACCAGCTATGTGATAAAGAAGCTATTATTCTTGACCAATATGAAGTAATGACAAAACATGACACCTGATGACATCCAAAGACATTTCATGCAGATCCTGAAGGTGTTAATAACAAGTAAACTAACAAGTGGACATTCAGGTCTAACTTTACACCTCTGGAACTGTTTGCTGGCATCCTTCCTAGACACGCTAGCATCAGCCAAATCCCATCCTTCATCCGAGCACAGAGGCACCTACAACCTTGCCACCTTCCCCAACGCAGCTGCTGTTTACAGACACGGCTGGCATCTGCGTCTCTTTAAAAAATGCCAGGCGGTGGAAGAGTTGAGAGATTTTTAGCTGTTATTTTGTTCCCGTTTCTTTAAATTTATCAGAGGCCCTGATGTGCACAACCGCAATGAGGACAGCTGTCTCGCCGACCGTGCCAAAAACCGAGGGCCACTCCAAACTGTTCTTCAGCAAATCTACTTATTTGCATATTTGGGCATCACTTAATGCAGATAAGCTGCGGGCTAACGGACCTTTAAAAAACAAGAAGGTTCAACATCTTCCCACTCAAAACCCGCCCGCTGAGGGACATAAACACAGCGTGAGTACGCTTTTTTATTTTTGAAACACTGTCTTTCACTGAACTGTTTTACTTCACAGTTTTGAACACTATGTGTGTTATGTTTGGAATGGAAACCAAACACATTTTAGTTCACAAAACGCTGAAATTTTGACTTATGTGCCACTCAACTAGGATGCCATCGTATGTCCTTAGTTATGTCATTTACCTTTAGACTTAAGTGCAATCATTTGCATTCAGTAAGTCACTTAAAAACCTCAGTATTTTATATTTCATAACAGATATTTTAGCTAAATGAATTAGTTACACAAAACTGCACACTAAGAAGGTTGAGGCCATCAGTGTGAAATTCAAACACTTTGTTCCTCCACAGTGTGAATTGGGCATTCCTGCTCTTCCGCATAGAAAATCTCGAAAGCCCCAGATTAAAATGTTCATAGGCCGTTTGAGAGGCCGGGATGAATTATTCTACAGACAAAAGTAGACTCTGACCGTAGGAGCTCTTGGTGTTATTGTGAAGCTTCAGTATTGATCGTAGCTTTAGCACAGGACCCCCTGCACAGATGAAGAGATTCCTCTCACACCAAGGTAACGCTGGTACAGAGTGTGGATGGCACGATTCTACCAAAGGGGCCTTGGGGGCCGAGTCAAAGTATGAACGAGCTGTGAATTCAAACTGTCGATTCTGAGAATCGGCCCACTTCATGATTCAAGGCCACTTTAGAACACCAGGGGTTAAAGTCAACATCAAACTGCATTCTTAACCCATTTCACATCAGCAATTTGACATTTCTGACTGAAACCGAATAGACGAGATAAAAAACAGGATACAATGCAATTCTGATGAATAAAGTCAAGTGCCACAGCAGGAATTCGTCACAGCCTGTTTACAACAAGAACAAAAACAACTTTAAAGTTATAAAAATTATTCTAAATTTAAAGGAAGGAAAACTTAGACATGAGGGTGAGTTTTCTCACCCTCATGTCATTCCAAACCTGTATGACCTCATTGACTTGTATGGACACAAAAACATTAAGACATTTCTTAAAACATCTTGTTTCGTGTTCTGCAGAACACTCTTAAAAATAAAGGTGCTTCACGATGCCATAGAAGAACACTTTTCATCTAAATGGATCCGTAAAGAACCTTTAACATCCAAGGAACCTTTCTGTCCCACAAAAGTTTCTTATAAAAATGTAAGAAAGAGATGGTTCTTTAGAGAGCCTTTGACTGAATGGTTCTTTGTGGAACCAAAAATGGTTCTTCTATGGCATCGCTGTGAAGAATCTTTTAAGCACCTTCATTTTTAAGAGTGAAGAAATAATGTCATACACGTTTGAAATGACATGAGGGTGAATAAATAATTACATTATTTTCATTTTCGGATGATCTCTCTATAAGAGAAAAACAGTACAGAGTAAAAATATCACTTTCAGAATGATTTGGAGAGCTGATAAATGATCAAATATTGACGGCCATTCAAATTTAAAGGTCTAGCGCATTTAAAATGTGAAACACCTTTAGTTATCGTTTTTGGTGTGTGAACAGGCCTCAAGTCAAGACACTATTAAAAAACAACCAGGTTAAGTAACTCAGTGATATTCTAGTCAAACGCAACTGCTGACTAAAGATGCATGACACAAACAATATCGTTAAAGCTTTGTAAATCAAGACGGCACAAGGAACCTTCAAACCATAATTTATTGCTGAATGCCTGGAGGTAATTTTCCAAAGCAAATGAACTGGAGTACTGGAATTCAGGACCATGGACAGCGTAACACACTAACGCATCCTCATCCGTCTTAAATAAAAACATGCTTCATTCCTCAAAGGAAACTTGAAGGATTTAATGAGCACATCTTACGGTAAGAGAGAGTAAAACATGTCAATAACATTAATGCCTTCAATCTAAACATTCCTGTGCCCTCCTGCCAGGCTCCTGTCTCATCAGCAGGGGCCATGATCAATGGCTTTGCCACCGGCCAATCACGAGCCTCCCAGGGATGCACCCTGGCATGCATGGAGCACACAGTGTGAGGAGCTAGAGGCGCTCGATGCAGACTTGCAAGGTGAAACCGCAACTCTGCCAGAGCTGCTCGCCTTCAGCGTAATTAAGGAAGATTTTTTTGTTTGGTGACTTCAGACTGCATTACTTTTCTCTGTCCTCCACCCTCTCGCTCTCTTTCGTTTTCAAGTCTTTTCTCACATGATCCTCCTGCCATTTCTTTGAGAATTGATTTTAATGCCCCTGGTGTGCTCAGACAGGACTAAAAAGGGAATTGTGGGTAACTTGGAAAAAAGAAAAGGCAAAGAACTTGAAGAAAGAACAAAGGAAAAAGTGGAAGGGGGATGGGAAAGCGGTTGGGCGTGGGAAATAGACTAAAAGTGCCGTGCCATAGTGGTTAATGGGTTAACAACAAATCAAGAAGTGGTGCTCAAATGGATCACGCAGGCTCATATTTAATCTGTGATATTTCATTCATCCTCTCTCTCTCGTGAACTAGATGCTCCGAAAACCAAGAGCTCACACGGGCGACACAGGTTCAAACCCAACCTATGCCAATAAAAGTGTGCCAAAATATTTCTATGACAAAAATAATTCCTGACGTTAGGGCTGTCACGATTATGAAATTTGGCTGACGATTAATTGTCTAGTAAATCATTGCGATTATGACAATTAATTGTCTCTTTTAGGGCTTTGGCGATTTTGGCGATTAATTGTCTGTTTTAGCGCTTTGACATTTAATTCTCATACATTTTTGATTCAGCTTTGAAACGACCATATTGTTCTGAATATAAAAAAAAAATTCTTCTTGGAAATACATCGGAAAATATTGGTTTATCATATATTTTAGGTTTAGGCTTTTACCTGTCAATAATACAACTGCCATATACTTGTAAATTAAGTAAATTGATCAGGAGTGAAGCCACCATTGATATGCTTATCAGTCATAGAATTGCTTCTAGTCTGTTTTTTTCTCACTTACAAGATACAATAAATTTTACTTCTATGTTAATAAATTTTGGTAGACTGGTTTTCACACTGAGATTATCTTAAATAATATTAAATTGTACTGCAGGTTATTTTTATGGTATATGCTTTAGTTTTTATTGTGAAGTGGTGGTACATTTTACAAGTATCACAATGCTTTAGTTACAATCAATACACTAAAATATGTCATATGCAGATGCACTACAGCTCCCCCTAGTGTCTTCTATAGAGATGTGACAATAATTGCATGATCTGAAACCATCGCGATGAGTTGACCATCAATCGCGATGTAGACGACTTATTTTATAATCGTGACAGCCCTACCTGACGTAACATTTTTATTTGGGAGCAGACATACTGAGAGACAAGTGCCTTTCATAAGGACAGATGCTTTCAATCAGGAGAGACAGAGAAGCGGACCCTCACCTCTTCAGGAAGCTGCTGGTAGACAGTCTCTGCCGTGGCGAGGATGAGGAGCGGGGTGAAGGAGGGCACATCCTGCAGAAGTGTGAGGAAGGTGCTCTTGATGGTTTCGCTGATGGCTTCCCACCAGTCACTGATGTGAGGCATGTAGATGACACTGGGCACACACCGCCGAGCCTCACGAAACACCTACACATGCAAACGAAAATTAATTTCTAATGAAAAGCCATTATTTAAAGCCATCATGTAAAGCCGACACAAACACATGTAGCTCCCCTGAGCGCAGGTGATTGTGTATTTCAGCTCACCTGAGCGCAGGACTCCTCTGGGGTTTTGGCACTGACTGAATACAGCGTGGGAAGGTCGAGGCGGTGCACAGTGAACTTTTCCAGGTGGTGCAGCACCGCGGGGGCAAGGTGTGTGCTCTGCCCCGCCCCCTGGGACCCTGTCAGCAGCAGCCGGGGCCGGTACGAGGTGGGCTGCTGGTAGGCAGAACTAAAAAAACAAAGAAATGTCAACATAAGTGTGGGCAATTTAAGCGATATTTGGTCCATAACTATATGTCACGTTTTCATACAAAACTATATCTCTAAAATACAAGTTTAATGAACACGGTTGTGTTGTGTATATTCAAATAAAAGCACTTTGTTAACAAATAAATAATTATTAAAATAAATATGGCTTAGGATTTACTTCGACACACAGTTTTAATTAAAAACTTTGGACAGCCTTCTTTTGCAAACTAAAATCTGTTATTGTCTAAATGCACAATATAAATGCACAGTATATCTAAAAAAAGCTTGCATTACACATGTCAAGCCATCCAGTTCAGGCTGCTAAACTAATTCCCAAGACACAGGCTTAGTTTCTCAATTGTTAAGTACTGCTGACAAGCAGAATTAAATTCAGACGTTTAACTGAAATCCTAATAATGTGATAAATAGAAATAAAGTGATTCATAACATTGGACGTAGATGTATTTCATCCAACTGTTTATTAATATGTTAAGATAAAAATCTTGTTTAGGTGTGAATCATTGCAGTTGTGTGACGGATGTATTCATGTCTAAAGGCTACTGTCATAAAACATAATTTTATTAAACTGCGCAGAGTAGAAATCGATGTAAATCTGAGTAGTTCTGCTCAGTAACACTGCAGATTGGCAGTTTTCCAGGTTCCCAACAGATGGCAGCAAATCACAGTATTTGACTTCAACATCATCGTAAGTCTCTCAAATTTACAGATTTTAAAATCAAACAGATAATTAGTTCATTTTGTTTTTCTTAAGCACAAAAAACTACAGCACATTTACAGTGAGGTGTGACAGAGCATTTGTCAGGGGATGTCATGAAAAAAATGTGTCATCGCAAGTGATTGGCAGTTTTAACTTTCATGGAATTCTCTAACTTACGTGGTAAAATGGAGAAAGGGTTTATGGGTAGTGGAGGATGCCATTTTATTCAGGGATGCCGACTGAGGTTCATGTACAGATGGAGCACCGACACACTCCTCATCCTCACTGTACGAGTCTTCCGCCAACAGATGATTGTCACTATCTGAAGTTACAGAGAAACTCTTTAATCCCGAAACATTGTTAATTCATGTTAGCTATTGCGTTAACGGATAAAACCTTATTGTAAAGGGTTAACAAAAATACAGATTCTGTGAATCGCTTTTAAAGAGTAAATATTACAATGTCCTTAAAATTACATTTCATGCAGTGTGTAATGATGCTGTGTGTGAATGTAACACCGTGTCTACACAGGATGCGGTGCGACGCGACAAGAGACAATAGAACGCATTACAACCCATTATAATGCGCATCGGACGTGGCGCGATGCGGCGTGACAATCCCATTAGAACAAGCAGTGTGTCGAGTCGCGCCGCGTCCGGTGTAGACACGCTGTAAGCAGTCTGCCAAGTTGTAAAGCCGAAAGTGAACGAATAACAAAGTTATTGGCTTGGGAAAAAAGAGTAGACTCTGAATCGCGCGAACGAGTCGTCTGTCGTTCTAATTTCAGTTCCGGGTCAGATTTGTGTCACTCGGTGTAATGCCCGCCTACGTTCCATTTGCTGTTCGTGGTAGACCAATCACAGCAGACTAGACCATCTGACCAATCAGATCAGAGTAGGCTGACAGAAAGGAGGGGTTTAGACAGATGAATCGCCCAACGAATCATTTGAGAGTCAGTCAAGAAATAAGGTAATACTAACTGCGAAAGTGTTTTTACACCTTGTATATGCGTAAACTTGTTGTTGGACACTCCATAAACCAAAGTAGGACCTTAAAAATAACAAAATATTTACTCTTTAAGCAAAACCATGTTTGTTTGGTTTATTGCTGTTTCAAGACATGGCAGAAACAGCTCTGGGTGTCTATTCTTCAGCAATATCTCACAGACAAAACAAATTAAGGAACAATTGCAGGAAATGGGGGGCCTACCATTTGTGTGTTCCCTGTGCAGGAGCTCTGCATGGGGGAAGACTCGTAACAGGCAGGTCAGCGTCTGGGCCAACGTGGACTCCATCAGCGGCCTCAGTATGCAGGAGAGGGCCTGTCCGGGCGGAGCCAGGGCTCTCTGACCAGCGGGTACAATGGAGCGGAGAGCACGACCAAAGTCCTGTGGCCCTAAAACGATGGAGCCCACGTCCAGCTGATACCGCTGGCTGCTGCCGTAGATTTGAGGGTAGCGCCGCCGCAAAGCAGCGAGCGCAGCCTCTGTGCAAAGTGCTTTGATGTCGGCCCCACAGTAGCCTGAGATACGAGAGACATCACAGTCAATTTTTTGTGACAGTTATGTAACTAAACAACATAATTAACATTCATTACAAACTAAGGTGAGACAACAAATACGCAAATCTTACATTCAACTTTTGATGAAACAGTATAGGCATCAAACATATTTTCGCTCGCATTAAAGACAGAAAAACCCTTTTATCTTACCGACACATTTCTCCGCGAGCTCATTGATGAAAGGTACGGCTAGTTTGGGGCTCCAGTCCCTGGTGTGGATTTCAAGAATGTGCTTACGAGCCTGTCGGTGACAAACACAAACAGCCAAACGCCGTTTAGTTCTAACTTTTTGAAATGGTTGGCAAAGCGCTTTGTTTTGATCATAACACTTTGAACAGCGGTGCTTGTGTAAACACGAGCGCTAATGCTTTGATTAGCCCGCACCCCGCTGTGAAGACAAACTATACACGTACAACAATTTCACCAGCGCCATACTGACCTGACATCACCAAACCTGCATCTACGAAGCTTGGATGTGATTTAAACAAATTCTGAATCAATGTTTGGAAGTAAACAAGTAAATAAAAATAGCAACATCAATACCTTTAATATTCATAGTTAATTCATTAATTATTCATATTCAAAAGGCTAGTCTGAGTGTAGATGAACTACTTTAAATGATGAGCTACAGTTTCAAAGTAGTTCCTTTAACCCTGCTTGGCTTTGAACTAACCAAGAGCACTGAAATATTGTCTGCATGCTAAATTCATCTCATCAAAATGAATTGCTGTTTGATTCGTCAAGCTGTCAATGTGTTTGATGGATAGACCCTGCGAGATGATCATGAATGAACGTCTTGTTTCAGTGGTCAAAGTAGCAGTAAAAGACACTAGAGACTGGGCTGTCTGTCTATTGCAAAATAATTGTTTGAGTTTTGAGGACGCTCTGGGACAGCTTCAAACGGCTCGCAGGCGACAGATGAACTGCACACCTTTTTATCGGGCAGGTTGAACAGAAACTCCCGGTCGAAGCGTCCGGGCCTCCTGAGTGCAGGGTCGATAGAGTCGAGTCTATTTGTAGCACCGATGACCACTATCTCCCCCCTACTGTCCAAACCATCCATCAATGCCAGTAATGTGGACACTATGGAGCTTAAAGAGAAAAAAGAGAGCAATAAATACACCAATCAAAACTTTCAAGGTCCGTTTAAGGGGAACAAGTTCAACACTGTTGATGGATTTTATCTTTTTAAATGTTAGCCAAACCAAAGTTTCAATGTTGTTTTATGTTATGGTGATCATGGATGAAGCATGAGATTCAGTCAATCCACACAGTACACCAAACTCTTTATCAATGTATTAAGAAAAATCCCAAACTCTGTGGAAAAATCGTATTCAACCTCCAGCAACCTGGTTTCTTCGGCGGCTTTTCTAATCCTGATGATGAAATCCAGCGTAATACAAGAATGAATTACCTGTGAATTTGATCCTGTCTGCTCGAGCGAACAGGAGCGAGGCCATCAATCTCATCGAAAAAGATGATGGAGGGTCTCATGAGGTATGCCTGCCGGGAGGAAAGGAAAACATTACCTGGCTGGATAATCACACACCAGAACAGCTGGGAGAGTGCAGAGCATGACACCTGATTTATACACATATGTGCTTCTCTAAATCTATAAGGACAACTTGTGTTATGCTGCAAGACTGCAAAGAAAAGTAAAGATTTGAAGGAGAAAAAGAACCTAATGTGACAGAAAGTTGAGGTTATTTTATTATGTGTCCATTGCACATTCATGTTTGTTCAAATCCCCTAAATTTGAGAAACAAGAACTCAAGGTCATATTATGTCTAAAACTAGGAAGTTATCTAATATCAGACCTGGTCAAAAAGTAGGCGGAGCTGTCGCTCAGACTCTCCCACCCATTTGCTGAGGCAGTCTGCACCCTTCCGCATAAAGAACGACACTTTTCTGTCTCCCTGACTGCATTCATTAGCCAACGCCCGCGCCACCAGCGTCTTCCCCGTTCCCGGAGGCCCATAGAACAAGCATCCTCTGCAGGAAGCAAAAAACACTTGTGGGTAAGATGTTATGAACTTGGTATGATCATGCCCTTGTGGCTTAACACTCTTGATATTCACCAGACATAACAGATAAGGACGTGAAAAATGCCCTACCTCGGAGGCTGGATCTTAAACTTCTCAAACACTTCTGGATATAGTAGAGGAAAGACCACCATCTCTTTCAAAGACTGGATGTGATGGGTAAGACCTCCAATGCTGTCAAACTTCACCTGTAGTGTGATAGATCAACAGGATATATCCATGACAAAGTATCGATCCAACATTGAGCATGACAAAAATGTCAGACCCTAAGGGGCCATTTACACAGAACGCGTCTTTGCGTCTAAAAACGCTCAGGAATGTTTTTAAAAAGGCGCAGCGTAGAACGCGAGGGTCTTGAGATGCCTCCACCATGTTATGCCAACTTGCTATTGTAAACAAAGGCTTGCAACGCTAGCCCTGCCTCCAAATTTTTCTGATTGGTCCACTGCTTTGGAACTGACATAAAAGTTGAAATTCTTTTAATTTGACACGTGCGCTCATGTGCTAGGCGCTGCAAAAGACGCGAGCGTAATGGCCATACACTGCCAAACGCGTCCACCAAACACGTTTTTACATAGAAAAACAATGGAAAAGTTGCGTATTGGAATGATAAAACGCGTTCTGTGTGAATAGCCCCTAAGATCCTTCAACAAGAGTCAAGAAAAGTGGAAACATATAAATCAGAATTACACTGATCAGACTCTGTAAAATGAGACTCAACGAAGATGAGCATTGCACCCAGTAAATATAGACCACAAGACTCACAGAAGTGTCTAGATTCATAGGATCCACATCTGCCAAACTGGCTCCCACTTTCACTCGATCCCGAAGCACACCGCTGGCCAGATCCTCCGCCCGCAGGTTCATGGGTAGACACCTATCAAACACCAACAATCCTTGTCAGATCTACACAAGCATCACTAACTCCCAGAAACTACATTTCATGATATTAAGCTTTTAAGTTGTGCCTGAAAATTCTAAATAAGTTTTATGCCATTTACAGTGCAGTCATTCAGTCTGTCAGACAGACAAACAAACAGATTGGCTAAGGGTTTCGGAGTGGTTGCTAAGGCATTGCTAGCATGTTCTGAATGGTTGCTAGATAGATGCAGACACACAGACAGTCATGTCACCTATGTCAGCAAAGCAAAAATCTTGTTGTTCATTCTCTCCCTTGCTTACTCCAGCTTTAATCCTCCTAGTAGCATGGCCTTGTAAACTAACGGTACTGTTTAGCAGGGCTCTAGACTAACTTTTTGCACTGGTTGCACTGGTGCGCCTAACTTTTTTTCTTAGGTGCACCAGCACAAAAGTTAGGTGCACCCAAATTTTCGACCGCATCGCATTTAACACCACAGTTTTACAAGTTCACTTTCTTTTTAAATCACTGTCCATATAGGCAATATTGACTTGTAAATGATTAACTAACAATCTGGTCAACATAAAGTTCTTTATTTGAAGCACAATTCTACAAGAAAGCAGGGCTCTAGACTAACACTTGAGAGAGGTGGCACTGGTGCTACCAAGTTATTCAGTTGGTGGCACCAGCCCTTAATTTGATAGCACCAGAGTCGTGGGGTGAGGTAAGAAAAAAGAATCACTAAAACTTAATTAAAATGTGTTTAATACATTAAGAAATCAATTAGAAATTAATACAAATCATTGTTTATGATTGAATTATTTTTATTGTATATGTAAACTCTCTTTCAACACTTTACCATATTTAAAGCACATCTTTCTTAAAGCTACTTTCTTCCTTTGTGTTGTGAACGACTCCTATAAGAGACACAATTCCTTTAATATCAGTGAGTGTTTTTGGGCCCGTCCGTTGTTGTTTGATGAACATTATAAACAGAGATCTTTATTATGCTGCTGCCCCTTTAAGAGCTCGCGCAATATACTGGAACACGTGTTTTGTTTCCCAACTGTTTGGTCACGAAACAAAATGAATACCTTTACAAGGTTTCTTGTTAATGTGGGAATTTTTAGCTTATTTTGTGTTAATATGTCCGTTTCAGAGTAAGAAGGTGTGAAAGAGAACTCCGTTTAGTATTTTGTGCTCTGACTCTCTGGGCGCGCGCATCTCAAACAACCCGCGAGACCTGAAGGCTTTAAGTGATTATTCTTCTTGAAAGCTGCATTGATACACGTTTGGCTTCTATCAATAGCGACTTACAAATAAATAGTATTTAGCGTGATGTATAACGTTTTGTATGCTTTGCAGTATTGTTAGAGATCTTTATACAATAGTTTAGTGCATTAAGTTTAAACACGTTTCCTGCATTAGCTTCACATGCATACAATACTTGCAACACATTTCGTTATCTTTGCTGTTTTGTACCTTAGCAGGGGAAATTCTTGTATTCTGCATATTTATTTAAGTTGCGAGATTGAGCGCTTCACTCGTCTGCTCTTTCGGTCCTTCGCCTCTTACCCGTAACCCGCGAATTACGTCTTTGGGGGCGGGGCACTGATAGATAAGTGAATTGTTGAAGGAGGGGAGACGAAAATGAGTGACTGAATGCGCCGCTTGCGCAATATAACATTTCTGCGCATTAAATTTATAATACGCAAAAATTATATATTGATCAGTTTGACAGTTGCACCGGTGCGACCATTAAGAAAAACAGGCCGGAAAAACAGTCGCAAAATGAGACCAGTTAGTCGCAGTCTAGCGTGTCGGAGCATTATTTATGATTTTCGGACGGATCAGGCCTTAACTTAACATTCTTAACGAAAAAGTTGTCAATCGTTCTTTTCATCTTCTCTCATCATCCGCGGCTACATCCACTCTGTTTATCTGACGGGCCTATAGGCTACTCACCTCTCTGTCTGACAGCATTTTCACACGTACACACACGTACAGGAATATCTGGACCACGGCCAATCAGAGGGGGGTCCGCCCTTCACTATCTCTGATTGGTTTAGACCACGATATGGGCCTAATGTGTCTGTTGTTGAACCACAGGGAGACTTTCGCAGAGACTTTTTTTTCCCTCGAACGGCTGGTCGCACCGGTGCGACCTCAGATTTTTTTTAGTCACACCATTGAGAAATTAGGTCGCACTCTAGAGCCCTGTTTAGCGTGTTGACAAAATGTTATATGCTCTCCAACTTGTGAGTCGCTTTGGATAAAAGCGTCTGCCAAATGAATAAATGTAAATAAATGACATACAGACAGTCAGATAAATAAAAAGATCTCGACGGCACCTGTTGCGAGCGCGGCTCATGCTTTTGCTTTTTCGCCTCTCAAACCGCTCTTCGTCAGATGATGATGTCGATTCACTGCTGTGAATGGCGTGTTTCTTGACTCTGGTGGTAAATATGGTAGATAGATATTTGAGATAAAATACAACCAATGACACACTTTTATAATGCACACACAGCAGAGAGAAATGAAACAATTTGGAGCTGTATTGGAAACCTACTAATAAACATTATTCACCTAATATGGCTTCTTCTCGCAGGAGATCTGTGCGTGTCGAACAGAGAGCCCTTGCTTTGCTTCCTGTTCACTGGCTCTGAAAAAAAAACACAAATTAAACATTTAAAACAATACAAAAAAATTAATAATTACAATCACTTATTGTACATTCAGTGTACGTGATGTTTTTGTGAGTGGTGCTGATGGGTAAGACGTTCGAGTGGATTAGGCACCTATTGGCGGAGCTTCATAACGCTGCACAGTTTTACGCTGCCTGAGGTTATACGGTCTGTCGTTCTCCTCCCCGGCCTCTTCTGCCTCATCTCCTTCATCATCTTCATCATCATCTGCCTCCACATCTTCATCCTCTTCCTCTTCGTGAGATTCTTTGTAAGGAAAAAAAAGGTTGATAATCAGATTCAGCTCGTAAAGGCACTTTAGGTGTTTTGACGTCAAAAGCATATGTTATTGAACTCTTTACAGTGCATATACCTTCCGTTCCCTCTTCATCATCATGATCTTTTGATTTGCTAATGGCCTTGTGATGTGCCTGCATTCCAAACGTGTTCCTCCGCATCGATTTCCTTCTCTTCACGCGGGAGTACATGTCCATGTTTTCCTGCAAAATACATGTACACAAACACTTCAATGAGAAATATGAAAGAATCAATGGAGCAATCTAGTTTTTAACGATCAGTGGGTTAACATGCCCACATTGAAGCGAATGGACAATGCATCAGCGCAATGCTGGAGTTTAATAACTGCTATGTGGGCAACCGTCCGCTTAATGAGATGAAGATAAAGCTGAACAATCACTGTTTAATCATCAATGTTTAAGCATCAAAAATCAAGTCACCAGTTCAGTATCGGTCCACATGCGGAGGCGCTCCACTTCTCTGTTCTGTCGTATGCTGCTGATGTTGTCCATCTCCTGAAGAACCGCTTCTGCCGTACTGAAAACATACACAACATTTATGCATTTTTAATCACATCAGATTACGTTTCACACTTTCACATTGTAATAAATTAGTAGTGTTTAAAATGTGGGGGTACCTACAAGTAATGCATTAAAAAGTACAGGTAAGAATGTATGTTTTCTTTAAAAAATAAGCATTTTATTTATCATTATTAAGGCAGCACTCCTTTGATATTTAAAAAAAACAAAACTACCAAATATTAAACTTATGCAATGTATTCAGCCTGAATCACTCAACATACTAAACTCTCTTACATATAACAATATAATGTGATGCAGTTTAATGAATAATAAAACATAATAAAGGACAATACACACAATTACATATTGTGTGGGTGATGTGGCCTTTGTGGTTCTTGTCATTTTATATAAAGCATCAGTAAACTGATAAGTAAATACATACTACTTAAGTTTACTCTGATTTAAAATAGTGGAACAATATTGGGACCTAGTATACTGGATTAGTCCATTCTATCATGTCCAACACCAGCAGGTCTCCTCTCTTCATACCGTCCACCATCTGCTCTTGACTACCGGCAACATGCGACCTCATATGACAAACTCTGCTTGGGGTGGTTGACAATTTTGTTGGTTAAAAATGAGTTTTCAAAGAGGTAACCAATCAAAGAGATTGATTTCCCTCTCAGTTTTCTTCTAAGCTTAAATAGTTAACAAATCATTTTAATTTGGTTTCATTATTGTTTACATGAATCCATTGTAATGTCAAAACCCACACTGCACTTAATGAAAAACTGCACATAACAATTTCCTCAATGTTAGGTTCAAAGTCTGATTTGTAAAGTGTATACTACACTACTTTTAGATCAGGGGCCGGTTACATAAACTGCTTAGACTAGTCTTACAAGTTAGTCATCAAATTTTTTTCTACATGACTGATCATAACTTCTTCAAGCCAGTTCCAGTACATACAAAGGTAGATTGGTCAAATTGAAATATGAAAAGTAAGACAAAATAGTCCTAACTATTTGCTAGTCTGTGAGAATAGTTGTTAAGACACAGTCTTAAAGGTACAGTGCGGGATGTTTTGTATGATCTATTAACAGAAATTCAATATAACATACAAAACTGTGTCTTTAGATGTGTATAAAAACCTTACGTAATGAAAAGTTATGTTTTTATTACCTTAGAATAAACCAGTTGTATCTACATAGGGAGCGGGCCTATCTACATGGAATTTGTTATGTTGTGCAGCCATGTTTTGTACAGTAAGCTCTAACGGACAAACAGCTCTACAGAGCGCGTTTCGTATATATTGGTCTTCGTGTGTTTATTTAGACGCAGCTTGCGTCATCACTGAGTTGAAGACGCACAAAGTAGTAAGTCGTAGTATGGAGAGGAGGAGTAGTCGTCATCTAGCTGAAGCAATTGATTGTCTTAGAAGTTTTGATAAAATAGAGGACCATGTGTATTGTGCACAAGAGCCGACAGAGCGTGAATCTCCGTCGTCAAAGAAGCGCAAACGTGATGCTGCCAGACGAATTAGAGACAAACGGCTGCAGAAATCCAGGATAAACATCGGTGTATTTATTACCAGATGGAAGGCACTGTTGAAAGACAAATGTTTTCAAGGCGACGCCGAAGTTGCCTGTTTTCTGCTAGACTGGTAAGATAATTTAACATTTTCAATGTTTCCACTTTTTCAATGTTTACCAAACAACTGTTTTGTTGAAACGGTAACGTTAGCATTTTATACAAATGGCCATATAACCTCCGAATAATAATGTTTTTCCATCCCTGCGGTACGTACTCCGGTTGTTCCTGACTTTACAAAGGGGGAGACACACGTCTACTAACTTACACCTAACTGCCTATGTCGCTGTCAGATCAAACGCTTTGAACAGCATTGCTATTTACGATTAGCTAACTTCAGTTACTTCACTACTCTCAGCGTGTACTAGATAGCACGCTAGAAATATATCTAATTATAGAATTGTTACAGTAACTTTCGCAATAGAATACATGTTAAATGATTAATTACGTTAATATATTGCCTTACCTTTGTAAAGAAACAAACGTTTCTTGTATCACTGCTATCCGCTGTCTCAGTAGACGACATCTTTTTTTACTGTTGCGGCCACCATCGTACTTCGAAAGGGAGATTCGTTGCAAAACTATAATACAACGCTAGTGGCCGCTGATTTTCAAGAACTGCGCCTTTAAGTTAGCGGCTATGTTTATGCAACTGGCCCCAGATCTTTAACAAGCAGTCTACTAGCATCATCTAGCAACTAGGGCTGTAGTCAAGTCCACCATTGTCGAGTCCAAGACAAGTCCAAGACCAGGACTAGTCGAGACCGAGTCAAGTCCGAGTCCAAAGAGGTTCGAGTCCAAGTGAAGTCCAAGTCCAGAGAGGTTCGAGTCCAAGTCAAGACCGAGTCCAATTGAGACAGTCAAGACGGAGACAGAAAAAAATCATGACTACAAGACCACATACTTAACTATTGATAATTTATGTGATGCAAGAGACAGCATATCTTCTATTCTATGATAATCATTTTCATTATTGTTTGTAATGATCAAAAAGCAGATAAAATAAGGTCATTTTATTTTTACTATATAGGTAATAGCACTAAAGTCACAAAGCCGAAGTGTAACTGTTTATTACTTTTTTAAGGAACTTTTTTATCAGCCCTCCTAACAGCAAGGTTGTGCAGCAATGAACACTTTTGTGCGTGTGTGTGCCGTGCGTGCGTGTGCGCGCCTGCCCGTGCACGTGCGTGTTCGATAGAGGAGCCGCTAGAAAGACCAGAGGCTCTAAGGCTCGTTAATAAGCACGTTTATAAGCACGTCGGTGCCCATCCTTAAATAACATGTTCATCACAATGACAATAAAAATACGATCAATCTTATCTTTAAGCCCTACTTTCCAAACTTTCTAAAATACTCAAATGCAATGCTAACTCTGAAACATGGCATTAACTCACCTCTCTTTGTGATGCCTTTGCAGGTGTCTTACGAAATTGGATGTTGTCCCACATGTTTCGGGGAAAGTTTTGTTGCAAAAAGTTTCCTTTTAAGCGCACTGTCGATACATTTATTATGGTTTGTAAAACCAATCTGTATTATGCCGCTGCTCGCTGACATCGTGCCTGATGAATGACTGATGCTGGTTCGCGCCGCGGACGAATCATTCATTCGAACCGGTTCTTTCTTTTTAGTGAACCGGTCGAACCAGTTCAGCTGAATCGTTCCCGTTTAGCGTCTCCCGTAAACACTTAATATTATCCACAAATGAATTCAGTTATTCACTTTCTGGCGTGCATGACAGTCCGGCGGACTTGAACCAATTATGAGCACGCACAGCTCTCGTTCTAGAGTCGAGAGTCGGCAACAGTTTTCGGATCATTAGTTTTCGGATCACAAGAATATTGCTCTATCAATGTTATGTTTTGAAGGAGAAAATAAAACATATATCGCTGGACTCGGACGAGACCGACTAGAACATTTGCGAGACCAATGACCAAGTCCGAGTTCAAATACCAACGATTCCAAGACAAGTCCGAGACCATAAAAAACGTCTCGAGTCCGGACTCGAGTACTACAGCACTACTAGCAACACAACTAGCTGTTTTTACCTGTTGACTAGCTGGTCGAAAAGTAAGCTCTGATTGAGATGTGCGAACTGGCTCTTCCTGATGCGTCGGCTTCTTTTTAGCTCAACGTGACCGTTCATGCGACTGTGCTCCCCGTCTGCCGTGGCGTCACCCCTTAAACTCATCCGACCTACAGATTAAAAGAAACAACTAAATTAAACCAAAAGGCAACAACTAAAACATCAAACATCTTTATTTGTTCACTGCGACCAAACATCATTGACACCAAATCTGACAGGAAGTAGAAAGGTGCTTTATATTATTTGAGAAACATCAGAGATTTTTAGACCAACATAAGTATCAATTTGTTTGTCATACAAAGCTGTCATACGCCTCAGAAGAATCTACAGGTTTATATCGGTGAATAAACGATGAACTATAGGGCAAACTATTGTTTTAAAGTACACAATTAAGAATACTTAAATACATTTGAATTAATACTTACTGTGTCCATTCTGCAAAGCACCAGTGGACAATCTAGAAAATAATGTGAAAATTAGAAAGCGGTTCATAACTTATAGTATAACAAATACATTAACTTTACTACATAAATAAATGTGTGATTGTCATCCTGGCTGTAACCGTCATTAATGCTTGCGTAAACACAACATGACATAAGTGATAAGTCACAAAACGTTTCAAGTTTTAACATCGACCAGATTTGTTAACATTCTGATTGCCCAACCTCACCTGGTACAGTGTTTGGACATAGTCCAGGTGGCTCTCTGGCCTTTACTTTGTGGACTTGGGGAAGTATCAGTGGAACTCGGGGGAGTCTGTCGGCGCGTCCGTTTGGACGGCGGAGACAAACGTGGGCTACTGCTGTTAACATCACTGCTAGCGTCCTTCTGTGACAGACAGAGAAGCACAAGACGTTAAAAAGCTTGTACAATATGCAGAATACAAAAAAAACACCAGACAAATATAATGAAAACAAGACTATTCTTCAATATGTTCTGCACTCAGGGCTCTAGAGTGCGACCAATTTGGTCATGCGACCTAATTTCTCAATGGTGCGACTAACAAAAATCTGAGGTCGCACCGGTGCGACCAGCCGTTCGAGGGAACAAAAGTCTGCGAAAGTCTCCCTGTGGTTCAACAACAGACACATTAGGCCCATATCGTGGTCTAAACCAATCAGAGATAGTGAAGGGCGTAACCCCCTCTGATTGGCCGTGGTCCAGATATTCCTGTACTTGTGTACGTTTGAAAATGCTGTGCTGCAGTCGGACAGAGAGGTGAGTAGCCTATAGGCCCGTCAGATAAACAGAGTGGATGTAGCCGGGGATGATGAGAGAAGATGACAAGAACGATTGACAACTTTTTCGTTAAGAATGTTAAGTTAAGGCCTGATCCGTCCGAAAATCATAACCAATGCTCTGACACGCTAGACTGCGACTAAATGGTCTCATTTTGCGACTATTTTTCCTGCCAGTGCGACAAGTTTTTCTTAATGGTCACACCGGTGCGACTGTCAAACTGATCAATATATAATTTTTGCGTATTATAAATTTAATGCGCAGAAATGTTATATTGCGCAAGCTGCGCATTCAGTCACTCATTTTCGTCTCCCCTCCTTCAACCATTCGCTTATCTATCAGTGCCCCGCCCCCAAAGACGTAATTCGCGGGTTACCGGTGTCGTGCCGAAAACACACTCCCTGCCAGATTATGCACCCCCCTCCCCACAATGGTTAGGGTGAGGATTAGGTGTTAGGGGAGGGGTTAGGATTGGGTGTGGGGAGGGGTTAGAAGTAGCCAATCGGACAGCGTGTTATTGAAGGGGGTGCATAATCTGGCGGGGAGTGTGTTTTCGGCACGACCGAAAGAGCAGACGAGTGAAGCGCTCAATCTTGCAATTTAAATAAATATGCAGAATACAAGAATTTCCCCTGCTAAGGTACAAAACAGCAAAGATAACGAAATGTGTTGCAAGTATTGTATGCATGTGAAGCTAATGCAGAAAACACGTGTTTAAACTTTATGCACTAAACTATTGTATAAAGATCTCTAACAATACTGCAAAGCATACAAAACGTTATACATCACGCTAAATACTATTTATTTGTAAGTCGCTATTGATAGAAGCCAAACGTGTATCAATGCAGCTTTCATGATGAATAATCACTAAAAGCCTTCAGGTCTCGCGGGTTGTTTGAGATGCGCGCGCCCAGAGAGTCGGAGCACAAAATACTAAACCGAGTTCTCTTTCACGCCTTCTTACTCTGAAACGGACATATTAACACAAAATAACTTAAAAATTCCCATATTAACAAGAAACCTTGTAAAGGTATTCATTTTGTTTCGTGACCAAACAGTTGGGAAACAAAACACGTGTTCCAGTATATTGCGCGAGCTCTTAAAGGGGCAGCAGCATAATAAAGTTCTCCGTTTATAATGTTTATAAACAACAACGGACGGGCCCAAAAACACTCACTGATATTAAAGGAATTGTGTCTCTTATAGGAGTCGTTCACAACACAAAGGAAGAAAGTAGCTTTAAGAAAGATGTTCTTTAAATATGGTAAAGTGTTGAAAGAGAGTTTACATATACAATAAAAATAATTCAATCATAAACAATGATTTGTATTCATTTCTAATTGATTTATTAATGTATTAAACACATTTTAATGAAGTTTTAGTGATTCTTTTTTCTTACCTCAGCCCACGACTCTGGTGCTATCAAATTAAGGGCTGGTGCCACCAACTGAATAACTTGGTAGCACCAGTGCCACCTCTCTCAAGTGTTAGTCTAGAGCCCTGCTTTCTTGTAGAATTGTGCTTCAAATAAAGAACTTTATGTTGACCAGATTGTTAGTTAATCATTTACAAGTCAATATTGCCTATATGGACTGCGATTTTTAAAAAAAGTGAACTTGTAAAACTGCGGTGTTAAATGCGATGCGGTCGAAAATTTGGGTGCACCTAACTTTTGTGCTGGTGCACCTAAGAAAAAAAGTTAGGCGCACCAGTGCAACCAGTGCAAAAAGTTAGTCTTGAGCCGTGGCACTACAGTCACAAGTCATGTAAAATATCTAAATAAAAACAGACATCTGGCCAAGCACTGGCCTCATGGCATCTCAGAGGTCTTCATCTTTTCCATCCAGATCTCATTCTAACTCTATACTGTACGATTCACACCATATCTAATGCTCAATGATAATCCCACGCAAAGTGACGACAGAAGGAAAAAGATTTATCTACTGCATATTAAGGGATCTTGAACAACAGCATAAAAACATCAAGAGCTAAAGAAATCAAAACTCAAACATCAAAGCCCAATCGATTGACTAACCTAAACTTTTATAACACAAAAAGAATAGCAGACTGATGCAATAAGATTGATGTGAAAACTAGCACAGAAGCAAACTTGACGCATATTATTGCACATATCTACAGTGAGTTGAATATCTTCATTGTTGTTTCTTAATTTCGTAAGTCGCTGTGGGTAAATGTGTACATGTATTACGAATTTATGATTATCACTCGATTGACAGTTATCACTATTATGACACCCAGTGATGACACCTGCAGTGTTCCTGTAGCTCAACTGATAAGTTGTTGGGTTAACAAGATCAAATTCATGGGTTTGATCCCAAAACACACAGGTGCACGTACAAAAGGCTTAAATATACAGCGAGTTGCTTTGCTTAAAAGCATTCAAAATGCACAGATATAAACGCATCAATTAAACAACATAATGGTCATTAAAAATTCATAACCACCACAATGCTCAATGATTATATTAAAGTATCACAATATTTACACAATATGGACCTTCAAGTTGCTTTAAAGACAATCATGGTACCAAAAATGGTCAACAAAACTAAAGCATCCAAAACCTGATTAAGCCCTACAACATGTGTTGCATGTCAGGTGTGTTGCAAAACAACAAAAGACAAGCTGAAGTTTTTCATAAACATTGTATAGATTTCACTTCCTACTAGCATGAACAATGGCTGTTTCGAGCCACAAGGGGTCTGTCTCAGCTGAGCTCTCCCTTCCCCCCAACACGAGCTTGTTTTATTGTTAAAGACACAAGGAGGACGACGTGTTTATTCCGACAAAAGGTGTCAACACGCGTTTGTTTTGGTGTTTTAATCGGCCGCCCTAGCGCGTGACAGCGGGGGCGCGCGCCGGTGCCTCTGGAGCGCAACAAACACGCACAGCAACAACAAAACGGTCGATTCAATTCAGCGAGTCAAACGATTCCGTTCAACAAAACGATTCATTTTATTAAAAAGTGTTCATTTAAGTTCTTCGACGTATAATTTACTATAGTTAAAGATGTTTAGTAAGCTAATGCTGTTTTTATTTATTTAGTATATTATACAAGGTGTATTTAATGTTAACTTATGTTATTCAGTCTGAATTGCTGTTTACGATACATAAATACGTTTCTCATAGGAATGTTCCTACCTGCTCGAAAAAAAAACAAATATCGACTTATTTTCATTCGCTCCATAACAAAATTCTCCACATGCAACATACCGACCCTGCGAATCGGTTCGTTCGAATCGCTCACAAGGGCATAACGATTCGTTCGCGAATCGAACATCAATACAACAAAAGACAACTTGGGGGCACTGAGTGCATTAAACCAGCCGGCCGGCTTTGGTCAAGTCCTGTCAATATCAGTGTAAAAACACATAAAACTAAACGACAAGCAACGAATAAGGGCTGTCGTGTCGTCAAACTGCATTTTATGCATCGCCAAGAGTCAAGCAGGGTGCAAATGGGGAACAAAAGAGATGGACATCCATCCATCTATCTGTCTATCTATCCATCTACGAGAGCAGCTCGCTAACCGGCTGCCTGAGAAACGGTAGCCGGTGTCTCTCTCTTCCTTACACGGCTGTTGTGCTCGTCCAAGTTTGGGTTGTTCCTCAGAGACGACCTCGTCCGACCCGAGATGAAGGGACTGGCGGGTTTACGTTCCGAGCTCTTTCTGGTGTTCACCATGTTTGCTGTCTGTCCCCGCTTATAAACGGGTTCTGTCCCGTCGCTCTTGTCAGTCGCTTTCGTTATTACTGTCTCAGCTAGTAGAGTGCCGAGGCGCCATTTCTCTTCTTTCTCCCCCTCTACTGTCAGCCAGCCGAAACTCTCCGGCGAACCACTTCCGTTACAGAGAGACGCGAGCGAGCGTGTGCGCGCGCTCTCAGAAACTTGGCGCCACAGAAATTTAAAAAAGCTTATTTTTTTGTGAGGCGAAAATGATAGGCTATATTTAAATTCACGGTTTTAAATCGTTTAAGTTATCTTTGTATTCGTGGCTATATTTACTCTGTATCACTATAAATTAATTATTTTAAAAATTATTCCTGATTTTCGGTTGGTTTAAGTCAGATTACACATAAAAATGTGCTGCCTTTACTTTGATGCTGTTTCAGTCATTTGGGGGGTTTGTTTCCAAAAGTAACTGGGATTTGTTTAAAACATTTTTGTTGAATAATTGCAACTTATTTTTCTTTAAATTTAAAATATTAATATAAATGTAATAATGTACAAACTCTAGGGTGATATGGTTTCTGCTTGGTATTAAAATAGTTTACAGCAGCAGCTATGCGTATAACAGAATGTTGGAGTATTTTTAGTGTTTGTGTATTGCTGAGCTCACCATCTGTCACCCCCACCCACCCCAATAACACCCACGCCAGCAGCATTATTCATATTTGATTCGTTTTAATTGGGTGTTTTGTTATAGAAATCATTATATTCATGAAAAACGCAAAATATGCGTTCACATTTTATTGTCAAATGATGTGTACATTCAATACCAACAGATTAGCCAAATAATAAGAATAGAGAGAAGAAAACGATATGATGGGTTGATATTATAAATAATAAAAAATATTATTATTCAACAATATCAGTAATATGAATAAAGCAAAAAAAAGAAAAGAAAAATACATGCTTGTTGAGTCTGATATGTTTTTTGTGAGCGAGCTTGATTCAATACAGGGTATTATTTATTTTTAAAATACCGAAAAGATGTTTCTTACCTGAAAATGTGTTTCTTTATAAATAAAATTACTTAATAAAATGATAATCAAATATTTGTTTATTTTCTTGACTGTGGTATATACTCATCAAAACACATTTCGAGACTAAAATATTTTTTCCATCAATATTTTTAACAATAAAGGTAAAACAACACTACTCGGAACGTTTAGCTTCGATGACGTCATTACAACGTGCGCGCAAACGTGAAGACAAGCGACGAAAAGACAAGCGGCGATGACGTCAGACAGAAATGGTGGTCTGGTATAGCGTAAGGTGCGGCATGACGGGAGCCGAAGGAACAGTTGCGCGACAGCATTGAAGCATAACACTGGTAACAATTTATCATTTTAGAATCGAAATTGTGAACCTGCTGTCCGGTGTGTGTTGTAGTTTATTCTGCGCGTTAGCTGTCGATCGCTTCGCATTGCGCTTGCGTGCTCGCCACACACTTCTTACGTAAATTTGGCGCACCGTCTTCATTTATTATGCTATTTTGACACGGTTTCTGTGAAGTGTATATTTTGGAGCCTCTGTTAAAAGTATAAAGCTGTACCTTTTACGGCTGAGTGACCCCAAGTTCTTATTATTATTAAAAAAGGGCACTTAAATATGCACTTGAAATCATGTCGTCATATTCAATGTCATTGTCAGGACATCATGACATCAGCAGTGGTAACGTTACATGTTTGATGTGTGTATTATTTGCAATGTACAATATAGTAACGATAGTTTAACCATGGTATTTGTTATTTGTCAATCCGCCAAAAGAACATGGTTAATTCACATTTTTCTATAATAAAACCCTGGTTAATTTTCCTAAAGCATACCAGGTACTGCCACTTGAAAAGGTATTGCCATATGTAGAAGCTTCATTAAGTATTTAAGAAGCCCTAATGCTTCTTGGGATTGTGTCATTGATGATAATGTGGCTGCGTGTGTTTTTGCTGCAAGATGGACAACAACAAAAAATCATGATGAAACATTTTGATTCAAGAGAAAGGATTCAAGATGACACATGGTAAGTTGCCTGTACACGCCTGTGCTTTTAATCATTAACACACAAGAACCAGGGTGATCTGAAATGAACTTCTGTGTGAGCTCTTAGGTGTGAAGGGGCACAGAATGATGAAGAAGAAGAGGAGCCGAGCCCGATCAGATCCAGTTTCTCTGTCGAGGACTTGCTCGATGAGGTGGAGAAGATCAGCAGTGTCGCCAGTAGCGGCAAAAAGGTCAGACGTTTAATTTGATCTTCTTGTGTGTCACCACGTTTAGAAAATAGAGGTGACTACTTCTGTGAGAATGTACAGGAAAACTATTGAAGAGTATAATTTCTTTATCACTATCGTCACCAAATGAAATTGCAAAATATTGAATGGTTTTCCCAAACACTCCAAAATACTTTCTGTTGCTGACACAACTGTTTCTACAATAGTCGACTTAAAGAATCAATATAACGATAGCACCACAGGGTTGAATGGGTCAAACTTTTTAGGGAAATCAACTTACACAATGCTTATACAATTGTAGGCAAGCCATTTATCAGTAAAAATCACATCACACACTTCATCCGTGATTTTTGTTGCTCTCATTACAGGTGGAGATTGTAGTGAGACTGTGGAAAAACGGCTTCACAGTAAATGATGAAGACTTGCGAAGTTACACTCTGGAGGAAAACCAAGAGTTCCTGGAGGCCATCAAGAAAGGGTGACTGTTGTTTCTGTCTCTGTAGAAGGATTATTTATATTCAACATACTTAAGTCTAGGTCCTGCCATCACCATGTCTTTTCATCAGTCATATGGTTATGTACAGAAAAAAAACATTCCAATCGGTCCTTTTCTTTGTATTGATGCATTTGTTATTGTTTAATCTAAAATCCTGTTTCTAAAGTGAGCTGCCTCTGGAACTAGAAGGAAGAGCTGAGGATGAAGAACTAGAGGTCAATGTGGATGACATGAAAGATGAAGTTTATGTCCCAAAGAAAAAGACCTTCCATCCATTTACCGGCAGAGGCTACAGACTGGGGAGGTAGCACACCTGTTCTGTGTTATAATGTGTGTATATAAATAAAGGACATTTAAAATGAAAAGTAAATTGGACGAATCCTTATGACCCAGTCGTAGTTCCACAAACGTCCAGTAGATGTCTTTGCAATCCCACGCTGTGATATTTTGACCCTGTAAATATGTTGAGGATTATCCAGATGTTACTGTTCATCATTTGTCCCTCTAATCCTGTATAAAATCCCATGAAGCCACAAAAATGGCGGTACATCAGTTACATGCAACAAAATAATCCTAGTTTCTTGCCAAACGGCACTAACTGTGGAAACTGCTTCTTCTGTAGTGTGGCGCCACGAGTGGTGGCCAGGTCTCGCTCGATACACGACGACTGCTCTGGTCCTCCTCTTCCTGTAGTGGATGTGAATGAAGACCTCCCCGTGACCTCACTCCAGATCTGGCTGGCAGATGGTCGGCGTCTTGTGCAAAGGTTTAATCTATCACATCGGCGAGTATCATGTAGTCCGTCGTAACCTTTCAGTGCTCTTAATATTGACAGTATCGACATACTGTAGGGTCAAATTAACCCGCTACCGTGATGAATAAATATATGCATCTAATTTATTCTGAAGACATACGAGAATGGTTTCGTAAGAAATAAAATGCATCCAAAATCTAAGGCATGGAAGCATATTTGGTGTTTATCTTGCTTTGTATGTCCAGTATCTTTATAAACTGTAAAAAGATGAGAGGTGTGTATCGTCAGAATCATCTCGGGCGTGTCATGACGCTGTGATTTTAAAGCTCTTGCTTTTTCATTTATCATTTATGTAATGTAAACTCGCAAGGTAAAATGGAAGAATCGTAATACGAAACTTCATTGCAGATTATGTTGGATTTAATGTGTGCGTCATGACAAGGATTTCAGACCTCTGACTTTAACATGATTGCTGTGTTGCAGTTCTCTGAACATGCGTTTATGTGATTGCTTCAGGATCAGCGACGTGCAGGATTTCTTGGAACAGGCCCAGAGCACCGAAGAGCCATTCGTCCTGACTACATCCCTGCCGATCCGAGAGCTGAATGAGCCGGGTCAGAGTTTAGAAGAGGCAGATTTAACAAACGCAGTCATTGTTCAAAGGATCCTGAACACACAAGCTCCATTTGGTCACTCCTGATCTGTATTTTACAAATCTTCAACCACAAAGGCCCCCATGTTTCATCTTCTAGTTACGCTCCTGATTGATAAGATCCTACGATCCCTATTAATGCGTCTGATTTTAAGCACTTTGATAATACAAATGGCCACTGGTGTATAAATACGAAGAGCTTTAACACTTATTTTTTGTTGCGCTGTATTATTTCACAGCTGGATGCCTTGGCCTTCTCTGATGCGATGCTGTTTGCACATGCCCAGTCTATAATCTTCACGATTTATAAATGTTTACACGTAGATCAATAAAGAAGCTGATCACGGATCTGCTGTAATGCTTGACAGTGTTGTGTTCTACTGAAACAGATCATTTGATTTCGCTGTTGTGTTATTGTAGACTGTTCATTTTTGAATGTCAATTGTTTTATGCACCTTGCTTAAAGCAGACGCTCTGTTGCACAAGATCTCTGCTTGCAATAAACCTGTTGAAGATGTACGGATCATTTCCTCATTTACAGTAAAAGAGAAGGGGATGGGCTTGATCTTGTTATTGGTCTTTAAAGATAGTTCATTTGCAAAAGGTTTTTTTAAATCATTTACTCACCCTTTTCTGCAGAACACAAAAGAAGATCTTTTTATGGAAATCAAACAATATTTGACTTTCACGTATGGACATGGGTTCTTGACCTATGCAGAAATGATTTGATCTTGCTTATTGAAAGTATGACATTACATGATCTCACTTTCTCATAAACCACCTGACAAACCCAATACTTCATATAGAATAACTGTAAAACCTAAGCTTAGAAATATAACAATTGTCAAAAAATATCATGATCATATCCTGACAAAAAGAAGTGAACAAAACAGGGTTTTTTTGCAAATTGCATAAATCACTGTGTAAATACTTTTTGTTGTTGTTAATATTTTCAGGTTTTTCAAATTGTAGTATAACTCACATGCTGTGTTATGTGTTATCCATGCGTTATTCGTTTTAATACACTCTTAACTTAAAAAAATTGTATGCATTAAGAGTTTGGTTCCAAAATGAGATAACTGAAATGTTTCAAAAAGCATGCTTTTTTTATTGTGCATTCCAATTAATATCAATCAAACTGCAGATGGTTTGTTTTGATTTAAGCCGTAATAACTCAAAAGCTAACACAAAAAAACATGATTTTTGAAAACCATTTTGGAACCAAACTCTTCATATCTTTATTTTCTTGACACGTTCAGCTTGCAACGTTTTAAGACCTTCCCTGACTTTATCTCAGTACTGAAGAATCAATAAGAGCTGAATCTATACTTTCTGACCCATATACCGTCTTCTGCATGAGTAGCTTCTCGTTCTTCTCTGGGAATGATCCATTATTTCTTTTAAATATTTTAAAAGGTAAAAGCGTACAATGATGGTTAGGCTTTAGCCTAGTTCAGCCGATGATTAGTGCATTTTAGTTCTCATATTTTCCAAACATTTACATTATGATCAGTTATCTAATATAATTCATTATCAGCCATACACTTCTTTACACAATTACCTAATCATTTTAAGTCAAATAATCATGGAATTACTGTTTTTGTGTTAGGATAGCGAGAGTTCAACTATTTTGTTTTTTAATATTTTAACTGTCACACTGTCTGACATAACACTCGATTATGTAACTCTGGATCACACAACTCTAAAACACACATCTGATCCATCACTGCAGTGTAAGTATGATTTCTGTTGTAGGGGGCGCTCGTGTTTGTTTGTAATCAGACCCGTGCGCGCGCGTGCATGTGTGAGAGAGACTGCAGGAATGAGCCGCAGTTCATCACAGCAGCCGAGGAGCTCAGCGCATCACTCAGGTTAGAATTCACCTCTCTTTTTCTCTCTCTATTTCTCTCTTTTTATCTGTCTATGTTTCTTTCTCTCTCTCCTGATATATGCAATGTGATATTGTATAGCCTGTACATGTTACCTCTGTTTCATTGTAATAAATATTATAAAACAGTGTACTAACACCATGGTATTAAAATATATGAATAAAATGAAATATAAAACATGAGATAACCTAAATAAATTATGTTAAATAGAAAGCATGGTACTTCAAGGTTCTCCAAAGAATAACATGTAGGCTACAGTAAATAACATAATCTACTTTTTTGTTAGTGTAATATATTGTGTTAGTTTAGTGTAATAACTTGATTTTGCCATAAAAAAATACTCCCACCACAAAAAATAGTAGAACCAAAAGTAGTAGAATCTAATTGTAAAATTGCCAGTAAATACATTTAACTAAGCATAGGAGCATAGTTAAAATCTGGTTTAAGTTTGTAGGAATGTTTATTTTGCAGTTGTAAGTCTGTGATTCTGATATGACAGCATATTTAGGTTCAGGTCCTAGGAAGGAGCTTGTTTTGATGTAGCGAGCCATCCGATTGGCTGAAATCTGTGATTGACAGCTTGGAAGGTGTGAGTGGTTTCTGTATCTGTAACTAACCATTCCCTTCCTCGTGTCGGTGCAGTATGTGAATGTAAGCAGGCACAGCCACCTCTGAGAAACACAGGAGTTCATCTGCCGTCTCTGCACCCATCCCTCTGCACAACATGGCCAAGGGTGAGAAAGCACCAGTTACAGCCGGAGATAAACTCATGGGGAACCATCCTGAACCTGCTTTCACCAAGATCCCACCACAGGTAAGACATGGGATGTCCTAAGCTTACCTTTGAGCATACAGTATGATCTTTGAATGCAGTAGAGTAGATGCACCTATAGACAGCAAGTAATGATTTCAATCTAGAGGAAATGTTGTTTTATTCTGAAAGATAACAGAATATATCAGCAGGTTATGAAAGAGGGCATGCAAATAGCAGCAGGTCTGGAGACACAGTGACCTTCAGCCATTAAGGATGAACCGTCAGTAAAATAAAAGTCAGATTGTTCTTCTGCTGTGACCTTCTGGTGGAGTGGGTGGATGTCAATAATGTATGGAAAACACTTATGGAGCTCTTGTTTTCTTACACGTGTTGTCATGAAAGAGAAGGTTCAGTCTTCACCTAGTGGAGGGTTGAAGATACTATATAGTGCTTAAAGGAACACTTCACCCAAAAATGAACATTCTTTCTTCATTTACTCACCTTCAAGCTGTTCCAAATCTGTTTAAATGTCTTTGTTCTTGGCCACCACTGACTACCAGTAGGAAAATTTGCTTTATACATTTCTTTGTTCTGTTAAATACAAAAGAAGATATTTTGAAGAATGTAGGAAAGCAAAGAGTTCTGGGGCACTTTTGACTGTCATTGTAATTTTTCCTACTATGGTAGTCAATGGTAGCCAAGAACTGTTACAAGCATTCTTCCAAATATCTTTCTCTGTGTTTACCAGAACAAAGACATTTATTCAGATTTGGAACAACTCGAGGGTGAGTAAATGATGACAGAATTTTCATTTTTGTGTGAACTATCCCTTTAAATATAATATGTTGAACTTCAGAATAGATTTTTTTGTTGCAACTAGCAAACCAAAGAACACATGCAGTTTTAATCTTGCGAGACCGCTTCGCAGCACGTCTGCCTCAACAATCGTGGAAAAAGGATCTCTACATTTACCCGTCGAGGTTTTGAGGTAGTTTGACGCAGTCTCTGCACAAAAATCAGATTAGAGGTGAAAAACCAGGATGGATTTGACCTTGTAATGACCAAATGTGTTTTCAAATCCCGCTGGTCATCAACCCTTCAATCCTTCATTATGTCATCCAGATTCATTCTCACGCAAACGTACACAAAGTCGGATTAGAGCTGCGGCTGTGGGGCGGATGGGCTCGAATGAGGAAACATGATGGGTTTTAATGGGTAAATATCATAATGTTTCACCTAAAACTTAAAGGTAAAAATAAGAAATGATATGTGATTTAAAGTCTTTTTTTAAGACCATTCAGATTTGTGCTTATTTATTATTTTGCCCTGTGACATTTTTTGATAACTCTCCTCATCCTGTCTAAACACAATCATATTTAAAATACAAAATGTTAGTAGTAAGAAATAGTACCATGATATACTGTATTCATATTTTTTCCTTAGAATTTAATTTTTTTAATATAATGAGTGTTTGCTTGGAACATTAGTGTAACAAATAGCACGCATTTTAATGCAAAATACAACGCCTGATTTATAACACGTTTTGCCATCAGGTGACATTGCAGGTAAAGCTTTGTGATGTAAGGTGCTAATGTGGATTTTTTCATCATTGATTCGTCTCATGTCTGTCTTCCCGCACGTAAGTGCTGCTATCGTGAATTCAGTGTTTTCAATCTTCGAGGAAGTCGGATATTTTGTGTCTGGACTCAATGACTTCCTGTTTGTGACCATCACGATAAGAGCAACCAAAATAAGCCTTGTGAGAAAAAGTGAGATCCATTTTCAGCCCATGCAGAGACTTCCAAACCCACATTTATATTGTATTGCGACCTTTTAATTGTGATTTCAGAAGTTTTTCATCTTTTTCTCATTACGGTGGTGTTGCGTACAAGCAGACAGAAAATCAGCAGGTCTTTTGAAGAGCGTCTTGTCCTCTGTGGTGGTTTTGTTGGAAGGGCTGGCCAGAGTGCACGTGGAGACGCTAATCATTGGCTTTCATTGAATGGATGAGTGAGTTAGCAGCTCAGAAGCCGAGTGTGTAAGATGTGCTTGACTTGTGTATTTTCAGCTCAAAAACGTCTGTCTGACTGTCTCGTAAGATCTCTGGAGGAGAGATGGTAAATATATGCCTTGCCAAATGGAGGTTAGACTTCCAACACTTAATGTGTTGAAAAGATTTCTCCTCGGCTCTCATCTCACACCACACTTTTGCGGGCACACACCCTTGAAAACACATGTTTACTCTCTCTCATTCACAAGAAAGCCACTGAAAACATACAAGAAAGCATATTTTTTATTGATTTCTTTTTTCATATTTCTTCTTTCTTCATATTGCGCCTTCATAGCTGGGGAGATTTGTTAAAGTTCTCAGTTAAGTTTCAAGCATTAACTTACATTATAGATGTCTTAGATGTTAAAATTTGATGAGAAATGTTTGAGTTCATTTTGAGATAAAAAAAACATAAAAGTGCTCAAAAGGTTTTTCACAGCGATGCCATAGAATAACCATGTTTGGTTCCATAAAGAACCATCTCTTTCTTACTTTTTTATAATCTGAAGAACCTTTTTTTGCCACAAAGAACCTTTTTTGAAACAGAAAGAAAACGTTAAAGGTTCTTTATGGAACCAAAAGGTTCTTCTTTGGCATCAAAAAACCTTTTGACGCACCTTATTTTGAAGAGTTTATTGCCCTTTGATTGAATTGACAAATCTGAGTTGCGTTTGAAACATTGTTGAGATCTCTTCTGAAACTGTAACGGAGAGATTTGTGAGATTGCTAAGGAGAAATATCTAAGACGCAGGAGACCTAGCAATGTTTTACATTTGCTCTCCATTTGAATCTTATTTATGTCTAGGAGAAATAATTGAGATATTAAAAATCATCTAATTACATGGATCTACAGGTGCTTTTAAGAACCCTGAAACCAAGATTTTGCTTTAAGGGCCTATTAAGAACCACAAACTTATTTACCTTTAGGCCAAATGTAGTTTTTCATAAAAAGAGGGTTCTTTGTGGAACCATCATTTTACGGAATATTTTCTTTAATCAAATGTCCCCTCGCCGACTGCGGTGAAAACATCTGGATTAAATATTATTTGAGGTTCAAAGGGTTCCGAGCTGAGGACCCTTCAAACTATCCCACCCACATGCTGCAGTAAACTGAGACTCTACAGCACAAGCCAGATGCTGTTTCTCACCCAGAAACCTCAATGAAGACACAGACAACATAACTACACACGGTGATGGTCGAGCAGCCGTAACCATCACTCATCAGTCAACTACAACAAAACTGAGCTCAATTACACTGAAGAAATAAGTAAAACTGTCACACATCAGGGTGAAAGTCTCATTATGTTCTATACTGATTAACACGAAACTTAAAGGGATAGTTCCCCAAAAGTGATTTTGTCATATTTTTCTCACCATCATGTCATGACTCCTGCATGACTTTCTTCTCTAGAACACAAAAGATATTTTGAAAAATGTTGGTAACCATAACATTGTATGGACATAAAAATATGTATGGTCTCAAAATATCTTCTTTTGTGTTTCACACAAGAAAGAGTCATATACGAGTTTTGAATGATACGAGTGTGAATAATTCATGGCAGGATTTTTATTGTTGTGCAAACTATTTCTTTAACTTTGTTTGAAAGACTTTGTATTTTTACAAAACTTTGAGTTTGTGTATAAAAAGGTGGAAGATTTACTTGATTTTTCCAATAGAGGTATCTGCATGTTTCAAGTTTTTTGCGTGCCCTCTTTTATAACCATAACATTTTAATATAACAGACATACATTTTAGTATCCACCTTATTTTTGGCGTAAAAGTGGGCGCCGCCATCTTTGAGCTGTTTGTGTTTAGACTTCCGGTGAGCCACTATAGCTAATGACAGTCGTATTGCGAGTGAGACAAGTGTGCTGTTTTGACTGCCAAGTTAATATTTATTATGGAACCCAAAGGATCAAGCGTAATGTGTGCAGTTAGAGGTTGCCATAATAGCAATAGCATAATAGCTGTTGTATTGATTAAAAGTAAATATGAACTTGTTTTCATTGCAGTATTTGTATCTTTTTGGTTATTTTGACCTGTTTTTCCAGTTTTCATTTTTTACAAATAAATGCAAATAGAAACTTTTGGGGGGGGGATATTGTTAGTTGTACACAGAATGAAACAAAAAGGTTAAAAAAAACTACATAAAGAAATAGTACATTTTAAAATCAGAAAAACTGATTTTAAAGTGGTCTCTTACTTTTTCAAAATATTTAAATAAGGTATTAGATCAAAATAATTTGAACTTTTTATCAAGCAAAGTGCACGCACAATATTGTTACATTTAATCCGACTGACACCCTAAATTCACCCCAAAATTCATATTTTCCAGACTCAACTGGATCAGAAGCTCTCTGTATGCAGCAAACTATGTTACGCCATCGGTGGAGCACCAAATCAGGTGGCCGGGAGCGCAACCGGCTTCTTTCTTCAGATATATCTCCTTGACATAGCGCAGGTGAGACATTAGAATAAAAAATTCATCCATATTACATCTGAGGGTATGGTGTTGGAGAATATTAAATCACTCCTTAATGAGCAATCTAAATTAATATAGAGCTTCTGTTCTTCTACTTTTTAGCAAGAAATGTAAAACAGGTTGAATAGACAAAAAGGATGTGCAGTGCATCACTTTCTCTTCTCCAAACAGATTAACCCATTTCAAGCTTCAATGGTGTTGTTCGTCGGCAAGGCCTGGGGGGCGGTCACTGACCCTATTGTGGGATTCTTCATTACGAAGAGCAAATGGACAAAGATTGGGCGACTAATGCCGTGGTGAGTGACATGTTCGCTTTTATTCATTTAATGTTTGATTTGTGACCCTGCTTGTAAAAACACAGCTAAAGGCATTTTTTGTAAAGAACATTATGTAAGAATATTACCTTGATATGTTTTATATTGACTGAGGAAGACCATGTCCGAGATTGAAATCACTGTGAAATTAACAGTTGAAATCAAACGTTTATGCTCATATGCGACCTGGTGCACATACAGGGTCAGATTTTGCTTCATATTTCAAATTAAAAGTGTAATTCCGAACCTTTCACAACGTCCCATGTGTGCTTCCCAAACGGCTGAAGTGATGACTTACAGGGAGTTCCCATTAGAGATGTGACATCACGGTGTCTGGCAGGAAGTGGTTTAAGTTTGTGTTTAGAGCATCACTGCGAAACATCTCAGCCTTGCCCATGTGGGGCTCCTGGTTTGTCTAAATGTTTATTGTGTCAGAGCCTTTCCAACACAAAGACAATATTTAGATTGTCAGATTCGACAACATTCCCTCTTCAAGGGGAATTTCCCCTGTTACTCGTGTCATCAGTGGGATCCAGTTATTATGCTGAAAACGGTGGTTTGCTGGTTTACAGGCCCGACCAACAGACGAGTCTCCAAAACCACTCTAAAACCATCAGACCAGACCAGTCTGACCAGTGGAAACCAGCTTAGTGGCCGGCTTATACCACCAAATCACTTTAAGCTGGTTAAAACTGTTTTTATCATTGTACAGTGAATCTAAATATTTATTTTTATGTGATTATTTATATAGACCACTTTAGAAAACGTAAACAGCGCGGGTCCAAAACAACTTCCTGTTTTAGTTTTCAACATTACACAAATGTTTGAACAGAATACAACCAACGGAACATTTTTAACCAAATCAAAATGTTAAAGAATACCTTTAGTAAGAATTTATTATACATGTAAGATTAAAAAAATGAAACGAGAAGTACTTCTGGATCCGTTTATGTCATCTTGCAAAGTGGTAAATAGATTCATCAGCAGTATTCATTATTTTCACTTCATTTTAAGCCATTAATCTTTTCAGAAGGTCAGCGTTGTTCCTAAAATTTACAAGCTGCTATAACCTAAAACGTCTTTCATTGACGTATAAAAGACATTATGTAAAAAAAATATATAGTCCATTATGCAGACATTGTGTTTTAGGATTTCTAAAATGATCATCCAATTTCTTTATTCAATATTATTTTTTTATAATGATATATTCTGTTTTTTTTTAGTAATAATTTATTTATTTAATTTGCTAAAGCTAATTTAAATTTGAGTGATTATTTGAAACTCCACTCTGCAGTTTCCTTGTGTTTCTTATAGCTTATCCAGAGCAAAACCCTCACATCATCTCACCTCAATTGAGCATTTTTCTCTCTCAATTTTACCGCCTCTGTTTTGCTCTCTCTCTCTCTCTCTCTCTCTCTCTCTCTCTCTCTCTCTCTCTCTGTCCCAAAGCTTTTTTGTGTAGCTGAAAGCCAAACAGTCAAAAGGGGACACAGGGGCTCCACACTGCAGTGGTGGCATCTGGACTGTGCCAGAACGGGCCCGTCTCTTTTCCTCCCTGTTCTCTGTGCTGCTTGTTTGCTTAACGCTTGTTTAGTGACACAGAGGTCAGCGTCCGCAGCGACCGACACACAGTGAGGTTTTCTTTACAAGAACAGGGTCGATAGTTCTAGAGTTGACTCGCAAGGTCAGGCAATTCAGTATTTAACAACTGCCCATGTGGGACAAGCTTTGCTAGTCAGCTGTTAAAGGGATGGTTCGCTCAAAGATAAAAATTCTGTCAGCATTTATTCACCTTCGTGTCATGTGTCTTTCTTCAGTTGAACACAAAGAAAGATATTTTGAGAAATGTCTCAGTGGTTCGGTGTCCATTAATGGAAGTCAATGGGGTTCAATGTTGTTTGGTTATCGACGTTCTTCAAAATATCTTCTTTTGTGTTCTGCAGAAGAAAGAAAGTCATACAGGTTTGAAATGACATAAGGGTGAGTAAATGAAAGAATTATCAATAAAAAAAAAGATAAAGCAAACGTACAGTATACACATAGGTCATTGTATAAATATACTGGTACATAAATCGTTTGCTGGGGACTGAACATTCATTCTTTACTAGCGTGTGCATACAGTCAGTAGGTAAGGTAGTCGCTGGCAATGGTATGGAAGGATTGTATATGAATTATGAATGGCCAGCACATTTCCTCACATTCTCGTAACACTGACATGAAACAGAGTTTTTTTCCAGTATTGTAGAAAGAATGTGTTTTGTGGTCTTATAATCCTGTGATGGAGATGATCATTCCTGCAGCCCGCTGAAGCACCTTTGCAAATGTGCACTGTAGCTTTAAGAAGATTCTCAAGTTTCTCTGTTTAGATTCTATTGATTAGTATGGGAGCTGAAATGAGAGAGAGCCGCAGATCATCTATCAAAGACAACATTCCGTGTTTTATGACTTGCCTTGAAGGAGGTCTTGTTGGTTAAGCTACGGTATAGTCACATTCATGCAGTGAATTAATTTGTATCTGTATGTGTATTACTTTAGAATCAAACCCATAATCCTGGTGTGAGATTTCTGGCTCTATTTCTCTAAAGAGATAACTGAGACTTAAGCCAAAGCTTCTGTTTGCTCTCCATTTAATGTCCATTGATGTCTAGGACAAATAATTGAGAAATGAATGAGATTTTGTCTTTTTTCTCTTTAGGATGGTTGGCTGCACTCCATTTATGGTGGTGGCTTATTTCTATCTGTGGTTCGTTCCACCTTTCACCAACGAGAGGTTCATCTGGTATCTGGGCTTCTACTGTCTCTACCAAACTCTCATCACAGTACGTTTCCGGCACACTTCATTAGCTTTCAAGTTTGCAGTCGAATTGAATACTAACACCCTGAAACCACATTCACATCCACCATGTGGTCTTAAAAGCCCCGCAGATACATTTAGATCGAACGCTGCCTCTGTTATATGTTTTGGTTTCATCCATGCACAAATTAATCTGAAACAAGAAGAAAAACACGCAGAACATGCACAGTAAAACAGCTCCTACCACCATAAATGTAAAAAAAACATTATCAAACGATTAATCGCATCCAGAATAAAAAAAATTGTTTACATAATATACTGTATGTCATTGTACTGTGCATATTATTTTTTATTCATAAACATATACACGTATACATATTTAGGAAATATTTACATGTATTTGTTTATATTGACCCATAATTTAAATTATATATATATACTGTATATATGTATATATATGTGTGTTTATGAAATGCAAAATTAATATGCACAGTATGCAGACATATGTCATGTAAACAAAAACTTTGATTATCGGTGCATTTTAAAATAAGTATTTTCTGTATGTTTTATATATCAGTACACAACCTACACTACCTTGATTTTAAAATAAACACATCCCATAATGCTTGTCAACAGAAGTGGTTATCTACAGACGCAGTCTCTTTGATGTCTGCATAGACTTTTCCATCATTTATTTGTATTTCTGTCTTTTGTTACCATGGCTTGGCACAAACCAACACATACAATCTCGAGTAGGAAAGTCTCAGTGACCGCAGCAGTCTACGGCGTAATGAAAAGTCACTACTTGATAAATACATGGTTAAACCCACCGGAGAGGATAAATGCCGGTTTCTTCTTTTAGCATGTTTCATTGTCTTCCGACACTAGTCTGAGAAACACCAGCTGCTTGTATTATCCAAAATGATGCATGTATGAGATGAGAGTTGTGTACACTATTCTAATGAGTCCGTTTTTCATTATTAGACTTTGGGTTGTGTATAAATAAACAAATCCTCGAGCTCCTCCGGATTAAACCCAACAGGGCTTTTTGACATGGGGAGTTTGTGAGGAACAAAGGCAAGCGCTCTGAATTATTTCGGTATCGGTCTGCTTGGCTTTTAGAAAAGTGTGCACTTACAGTAAGTGTGTAATTCAATACGAAAGCTCAGGAAAGGTTTTGCTGTACTTTGCAAAGTATTGATTTTCTACTACAGATTTCAGCGTACAAAGCACACTTTGTTTTCGGAATAAATAGCATTGATTTTGAGCTTGTAAGTATTTTTGTTTAAGATAATGTAATGGGTGTTTGAATGAGCGGTTATAAAACCTCTAATAGATGGACATGCTCTTAATTTTGGATCCCTCATCCCTTCACTTGCCTTTTTATAGATTCTTCGCTTGTGAGAACTCACAGAACTCTCCATAATTTCAGCTGGTATCTCGAAGATGTTTTTTGCCGTTTCCGCATTTTAAAAACAAAAAGCTATGGGACCAAATGGGGTTTTAGGCAATGCCATAGATCCGTTTTTCTTGGAGTCGTGATGTGACGATGAGGGTTCCAAAACTTTTTTATTTAAAGACTAAACCTGAGTTTATGTATTTCACTTCTGGTGCACAAACAGCACAATGCAAGTGTTGATGTAATGTAAGCCAATGTGTGTATAAAGCTTAAACAACTTTTTCTGATTCAACCAAACATGGCAAAAGTTATAGGACTCACTTTACACATCTTATTAAGAAAGGTTTTATTATTTTGTATATTAGCATGCTTGTTGTATTTACTTGTATTTCCTGGTTATAATAATAATATACCAATAGGAAATATTCAGTAATAACTTTTTAATAACAATTTTTTTAAGTTGTACCATTAAGTTCGGATCATTTAAACTGGTACACTGTTCTGAAGAACCCTCCATGTAACATTAAGAACTTTTTTATTGTCCAAAAACCCAAGTAACCTAGAACCAAGTTACTGTAGAATACAATGTATAAAAAAGCAAGGAAACACTAAAACATAGTTAAAAAACAGTCAAACGTATTTTTTGTCCAGACATATATGTCATACAAATGACTGCAATTTTAAAGATTCAAGATTTTTTTTATTTTATTTGTCACATACACAGTTATATACAGTAGAGAATACACAACCAGCAGTAAAATGTATGCGACATCACATCAGAAATCTATGGCAGTCAATAAAAATCATTTCTCAGGGCTAGTTATATTGTCAGTAAGAGATAATGTTAATGCATAACATGGATGTGTCCTTTTTGAAATATGCTATGTTCACTGTTTGTGATGTCTATTTTTTATTTTATTTCACCTTGCAGTGTTTCCATGTGCCTTACTCCGCCCTAACCATGTTCCTGAGCACCAACCAACACGAGAGAGATTCTGCTACAGCTTACCGTAAGCACAGCTCTCACACACACACTTAAAACCCAATGTTTGGATTATTTGAACTCATGAGGTTATGTTCCTAAAATGCATGCTTGCATTTTATTTAAGTAATACATAAATAATACATTTTCTTCATGCACGTGTGATCTGCAGGTATGACTGTGGAGGTAATCGGTACGCTGGTTGGTGCCGCTATTCAAGGCCAGATTGTAGCGAGCGCACACACAATGAAACACTGTCCACATCACAACCTGTCAGCCGGTCACCTGGGAAACAGCAGTGGCATGAGGACCACCAGGACTGTGGCGCTATCGCATGACTTCCTGTTTCATGCGGTATGTGTCAGTGTCACCACTGTATTAAAATAACCCAGCGCGTCTGACTGTGTTTAGAAAGAAGCACTGTTTTCTACAACCTGAATTTTTATACACTTCATTATAACTTTTATTAACAACATTTACAAACACCATATTCATATTTAAATATTAATATTTTAATATTTACTATTTTAAAATAGCCTCGCCATAGACCAAGGGTTCCCAAAGTTTTTAATTCCACCAAAAATATTTTTACATGGAACTATGGATTTTTAATTTATATTTTTTATTAATATATTTCTATTTTTATTTACTTCAAATTTTTAGACCGAAATTCCACCAAAATATTTTTAAAATATAGTTTTTTTTAAATATTTTTTTTATAAATATATATTTATATATTAACTTTTTTAATATAAATATATATATTTTTTAATTTGATTTTTAAATATTTTTTAATATCCTTGTCATAGTATACATAAAATATGAGTTTAATTTCAAAACCAAAATGCAGTTGTCATGATTCGGACAGAGAACCCAAGTGCAGACGGCGAGGAGGTTAAACAAAATACTTTATTTACACAAAAATCGCAAAGCAAAACCCACGAGGGGGGTAAAGCAACAATGACAGAGGGATGATAACTCACAGACTCAACAGGAACAGTAAGACTAACTAAACTAGACTAAGACAAAACTTGACGTAGCCTAGACTAAACTATGATCACAGAGCAGGAACAATATGCAAGGACTTAAGACGAGGCTTGGTAGCAAAACGAACAGGCACAAGACAGAAAACACGAGGAGATTTAATGGGGAACCAAATCAAGAGGGGAACAGGTGCGGGGCATTAAATCATTACGATCGATAATGAGGAAACGAGAGGGCGGGGACAAAGACGAGACCAGAGAGAGCGCATGGCATGCCAAAACAACAATGCCATGTCTCTCTCCACACTAAACACGTGGGTCTGTCATGATCCTGCCACAAGACTAAGACAAACATGACCAAAAGAGGCAGAATCATGACAGCAGTATGGTAAGAAATCAAAACCATTTTCATTGTCAGTTTTTGGACAGTTTGGACAGTTTTGGGGTTTGACCTTAGGACAAACAACTGAAAACAAAAACTGACCTAAATAAATGCATGATCAAATGTAAATGTTGACCCCGGGAACTTCATTTCTCCATCAATCTAATCCAACATAGGCGAAGCGAGAAGCTTGGTTTGTGGATGTGGCCGAGGGTTTCACAGTATAAACCCAGCGTGAAGAACCATGAATGCCCACAGCTATTTAGAGCAGGACTGCAAAGCTTTTCCTGGCCAAACCTCTCTGGGACGTCCCGGGTCGCCAGCCGCACCCCGTCACCGTGCATTCCTCTGTGGCTGGGCTTAAAGTCAGCGGGACGTTTGGGTGTGCCTGTCAGCTCTTCCGAAACGTCTCTTTTTCATCTGAAACAATATTGAAGGCCTTTGCGGCAGTCCGTGGAAATATAGCAAACAATCCTGAGGTTGTTTGAGGCAGAGCAGTTCCTGTTTGTGGGGATTAGATTGAAAAGTTCCTCTTGTGGTGACGCACCTAATTTGAGCTTGCTAAAATTTACAAGAGCGTACGGTGAAAAGACCGACGCTGCAAATCACTGAATGTCATGAACCAGACACTAAAACAGAACTGCAGAATGAAATATTTGGTCTGTATGTCTTTACAGAAAGAGGTGTACATGATCGCAGCCGGGGTCATCGGTGGACTGTTTCTGGTCTGTACAGTCATCATGTTCCTGGGAGTCAAAGAGAGAGATGGTGAGCATGTGTGGTATTCAGGTATACTCAAAGAAATGCTAATGATGTGTCCATAAGACAGAAAAATCTCCTAGACATCTACATTCCTGTTGCCTTTTATTTGAAGTATAGGTGAACTATCACTTTCAATTTGTCATACTTCATGTTTTCCTGCTTTAGATCCGTATGCACCTAAAACTGAGAAGTCTATTCCCTTCCATAAGGGCTTTATTTTGGTCATGAAACACGGGTCCTACCTCACGCTCACGGCCGCTTTCCTTTTCATATCTGTGGCCATCCAGGTACCTGATTTTCTTCCAGCACTTGTGTTTGAATTATTTATGGTGTTCGTTGTTTGAAAGTTGTGTATGACGAGCATCACCTTGGCTGAAAAGAACAAAAACCTCCTAATGGAGAAAGGGTTTCTATATCTAGAGACCAGAATATTACACTTACATTTAAGCATTTAGCAGACACTTTTATCCAGAGCGACTTACAAAGAAATTAGGAAACAATATAGCGATACGTAAAATAAGTGCTCATACCAAGCTTACTAGTCGTTTAGGGCTGTCAAACGATTAATCGTGATTAATCGCATCCAGAATAAAAGTTTGTGTTTACGTAATTTATGTCGTATACTGTGCTAATTAATTTTGTATTTATGAACACATACACATAAATGCATTTATTTTAGAAAAATATAAAATATAAGAATTAATAAATGTTAAATTAAATTATTGGTAAATATAAATTAATACATTTAAATATTTCCTAAATATATAGACAAGTATGTGTATGTTTTGTGTTTATAAATACAAAATTAATATGCACTGTACACAGATATATACTGTATAATGTAAACACAAACTTTTATTCTGGATGCGATTAATCGCGATTAATCGTTTGACAGCCCTAGTTTTATGTTGTTTTTGAATGTCATTTGAGGCGAACTTATTTGACTTTGACCACGCGGAAACACTACAGCAGCTACTGCATAGCAACACCTTAGCAACCAGACAGCACCCCCACAACACCTTTGACATTTAGCAAAAGTGCAGAGAACGAATGTGTTCAGAAGGCCAATGCTAGAAATAAATTCATTCACATTTGTTCGACAGCTAAAACTCTGAATGCATTGTGAAAGTGTCATCTTTTGCTTTTCTTAAAGGATTAACGAATGACATCACTGGATGTAAATTGTATTTCTATGTGCTAGTAAGATGAATGTCTTTATTTGCAGCTGATACAAAGTAACTTTGTGCTGTTCTGCACGTATGCGGCGGAGCTGCGAGATCACTTTCAGAACATTGTTTTGACAATATTGGTGAGTACTGGATATGAAGACATGAAAAGTTGTACATTTTATCCAATGAACAGTTATTGTTTATGTAATATCCTTATAAATACTTTTATCATTTTGTTACTGAGCAAGTACATGAGTCAGTGTTCTTATCGCAATGATAATCGTATAATAATGTTTTATAATTTGAGCTGTTGGGTCAGATTTTGCAGGACATGTCTTCGAAACGTATATAAAGAAAATTTGCCTACGTAAAGGAAACAGAAACAGAAATTGCAGCTTTAATCGAATTCGATTAAAATAATGAAATAGTTGACTGTTTTTTAATGGATTTTTAAAAATCCAATATCAAAAATGTTGGCTCTTTTCAGATGTCAGCCGCAGTGAGCATCCCGTTCTGGCAGTGGTTCCTTGAGAAGTTCGGGAAGAAGACCGCAGCCTTGTGTGGCATTACAGTATGTGTTACTTTACCAAATGTTTTAGCCAAACTCTTTCGTCGTCTCCTTTTGCATTATTTCTATCTCATGTAGTTTTCACCAACGATTGTGAATGGTGAATTAAACAGTCTTCAGCTAGTCATGTGGTCCTACATTGCATTAACAGTCATGGGTTTCATTTCCAGAGAACAAACATACTGATAAAGTGTATAGCTTGAATGCACTGCAGATCGCTTTGGATAAAAGCGTCTGCCAAATGGATCCATCTCATGTGACCATAACATGGCAGCCAAAATAATAGGACCCCCTCTTTATGGTCACATATGTCATATTATTTGCATATCAGTTTAAACGTATTTGTTTAGTAAAAATGACATTTCCCTCTTTTAAAGCAGTTAATATGTGTGTTAAATGATGGTTTGTGTTTTGTACAGTGGATCATGCCCTTCACGCTGATGCTGGTGTTCATCCCCAATCTGATAGTGGCTTATGTTGTGGCCGTATCATCTGGACTGAGTGTGGCTGCTTCTCTCTTGTTGCCATGGTGAGTCTTCCAAAATGACTATTGCATTACTCATAAGAACAGAATCCAATATTTAGTGTTAAAATATACAATACATCAATTTTTTGAAAGAGTTTTAGTGGTGCTTTTATGATCATTTTAATTATTATTTCTCAAACAAACAGAGATTTAAACAAACTTCAGCCCTAAGAATTGAATTACTTACTTAAAAAAAAATAAAAGGTATATGTCAAGAATATATGTCAAGAACATTTAGAAGGGGGTTCTTTGTTGTAGAAAAATGGTTCTTTTACTTTTTTGAGGAACCACAAAAGGTTCTCCTATGGCATTGTTGCAAAGAACACTTTTTAGCACCTTTATTTTTAAGAGCGTATCTTGTTTAAAAAATAGTCATTTGTAGGAATCTGAGCCGGATCTAGAGCTCAGAATATCATGTCATTGGCTTGAGTCAGTTTTAAACCAGTGGAGATTAAAACGCTCAGAACACCTTAACAACCACATAGCAACGCCTTGGAAACCACATATAATGCATTGTGCACATCTACTTGTTTATCGTTTTTGTAACCTTGCACTGATCTTGTCCATGTGGTGTCTTCGAGAGAAGACGTATCGTGCATTAAAAAGCCTCAGCGTCATCCATAAAAAGCCCAGAAGAGTTTATTTAAACCACCCAGACTTTGATACATAGGTTTAAAGGCGGGGTGTCCGATTTTTGAATTACGCTTGTTTAGACAAAGTCGGGCCGAGTGCCAAAACAACCTTGTAGCCAATCAGCAGCAAGGTGGTCAGTGCACAGGACGGACATTAGCCGAGCCGAACGCTAACGAAAGTGAAAGATGGGGGTAGGGGTGTGTCTGTTTTGGTGATTTGAACATCAACAACAGCTCAGAGAAATCGGACACCCCGCCTTTAATAAGCCAGCATTTTTCAAATAACAGGTTTCATGGCTTTTAAAGATACTCTCTGGTTAATTGGTAAAGTCCCAATTTAGAACTGCAGAGCTTTTTATTTATGTACTGAAGTCTGTGTTTAACAGGATTTGTTGAATGATGGACGTGTCATGTTTTCTGATGTCCAGGTCAATGTTGCCAGATGTGGTGGATGATTTCAGACTGGTGAACCGAAATTCAAAGGGACACGAGGCAATCTTCTACTCTCTGTATGCTTTCTTCACCAAGTTTGCTGCTGGGATTTCTCTCGGAGTGTCCACGCTCTGTTTACAGTGAGAAAACATTTTATTTATTTACAGTGAAATAATCAATTCTAACAGACATGGGTGTATATTTTTTTCATTTTAGGGGAAGCAAAAAACAATAAATGAAGCAAAAAATCTAGTTTTTTTATTGTGCATTCCAAGTAATATCAATCGAACTGCAGTTATAACTCAAAAAACACACATAATAAATAAAACATAATAAAAACATGATTTTTGGACATTTTTATGTTATTGCGAATAAACTCTTCAAATGCTTTTTACATTATTGATTGCAGATTATGAATCTGACTCGATGAAATCTGAATCAATAAGATACAAACTGTAAAAAAATATATATTTCCTGTCAGCTGGATTGAAGGAAATATACCGTAAAATAATATTTTTTTCCTATAAAATTACAGGATATAAGTATATATAATAAATTCCTTTCCTTTCTTGTAAATGTGCTGTCTTTTTCTGTAATTTTACAGTTTTTGACTGTATTTCAAAAATAAACTGTACAAAATTTTCTGGCGCCAGAAATAAACTGTAAAATATTTATTTTCCTTGAAAAATTACGTGTATGCATCCGGTGTAGACGGGATGTTACTCGTTTTCCCCATTTTTCTTGTAATTTGCTGTCTTTTCCAGTAATTTTATGTTTCTGACTGTATTTCAAAAATATTGACAGTATTTTTTTCTACGTGAAAAATCTGTAAACTATAACAGAAAAAATCTGAAAATTTATTTTTTTCAGTCCGTTTCTGTATTTTTACATGAACTTATAGCCACATATGCAATTTTACGGTTACTCTAATTTATACACATGGACTATATGTCATTATACACTGTATCAAGCTTTCCTGAACGAAAATATATTGTAAAAGTAAATTGTATTAATAATTAAAATATTATTCAATGACTTGATTCCAGGTTTAATAAAAAATTGTGCACGGTATTATTTTTTTCTACGTGAAAAATCTGTAAACAATAACAAAAAATCTGAAAAATTACAGGGTTTATAAAATGAAAATAATATATTTTAAAGCAAATACTTTTTCTGCCTTGCATCCAGAAGCTTCAAGCCAATTTAAATGAAGAGCATCCCTTATGAAAAGTAATTATGGTTAACTACAAATAAAACCAATAAACTAATGGGTACTATGTTAAACAATATTAACCGCGAATTTATCATATTTACTACAGTAACCAAGGTTAAACCATAGTATTTGTAGTAAAATTATGATTACAAATGGCAACCAATCTGCCCAAAAAACAGGCTTTACTGTACTCATTTTCTCAAATTAAACAGTGGGTAATTTTTGTAAGGGATGTGGATTCAATCGTTTGTGGAATTCTCCTAAACTGTGGAAAACCCACCCATTTACTAAATATGAAAAATGATGCTCTTGCATGTGTCCATAGTGCAATGTATAGTGTATTTTGTCAATGGTTGCAGGTTTGCTGGTTATGACACAGGAGCGTGCAGACAGCCCCCTCCAGTGGTGTACACACTGAAACTGCTCATCGGTGCCGCCCCGGTGGTCTGCATCACAACAGGCCTCATGATCCTGGTGGCCTACCCCATTAGTGAAGACGTCAGGTTACGAAACAAAGTCGCCCTAGAGGAGCTCAGGTGCGTACATCACAGATGGCTTTAGGATTCATGCATTGAAAGGTTTTTATACAGAGATTCAGAATGCAGGAAAATGTTGATCACCAAATTTTATTGTGCTGCACAAGCAAAGTGTATAAAGATCTTTTTTATAGTAGTTTTTATATTTATTCTTATTTTACTGTAAATTCTGTGTATGATTTTTTCTTTTTCAGAAAGCAGAGCATCAGTTGCAAATCTCTCAGGGTCGATCTGAACGGCGCTTGACGTCTTCAGACAGCAGATCCAGATATCCCAGCTCACCGCTGGGATGAGTTGTGTTAGTGTACATTACACTGTAAGAGAGCTATTATATGTTGGACTGTAAACATTTGAGTTTCTTTCTTTTTTTTCAGTCCGTTTCTGTATTTTTACATGAATTTATAGCTACATATGCAATTTTACTGTTACTCTTAATTTATACACATGGACTATATGTCATTATACTGTATATCAAGCTTTCCTGAACAAAGACATATTGTAAAAGTAAATTGTATTAATAATTAAAATATTATTCAATGACTTGATTCCAGGTTTAATAAAAAATTGTGCTGGTTCACCTAGCTTCAGCATATTTTTTTAATAATTCTTTTTTATGAAAGAAAAATCATAATAAAAGGATTTGTATATATTAATTGCAATTGTATGATTATTAATTGTATAATGTTGAATTTATGTAGTATGCATCTGTGTTAACACTTCATTAACATCACCACACAAGAATATTTCCATGAATGCGCAAAATGCACTAGCAAAAATGTTAAAAAGCTGATATTTTGCAGTTCTTCTATCCCTTTAAAGTTTTAAAATCAAGTTAATAATAACAAGCAAAAGAATACAGTCACTATCATTTTTTATTAGCACATTCCAAGTTCTCTTCATTTTGTAGTCTGTATAATACGGAATAAGTCTGAAACTATTTTCAGCAAAATAATGAAGCAGGCACTCAAGTATTTCTTCTGAAAAACTGCCCTTGCTTTCCAGATACAATAGCACAGCTGTCATATTTCAGTCTTAAGCTAACATCCAGCAGAAGATCAAAGTTACGAATATGTCAGCAACAGATTTTCCCTGAGTCATCAGTATCCCGCTGGTTCAGACGAGTTGTCATTTCTCTGCACTTGGAGATTGTGGACTTTCGGTGGGTAATTCATCTGCACCACTAGGGGGTCTTACAGGAGATTTCCTCTTTGCGCTTCTGATCGTGAGCTCGTCCTTGTGTTTAAACATTAGCGGGACAAAACCATCTGCATCAGCCACCAGGACAAGCCACATGTGACCTGTGACGAGAACAAAGTCAGCCATGAGAGAATTCTGCATCATACATTCTACTATAAAAATGCACTGTGAATTGAGCATCGAGTGTTAAAGGGGTCATATGGCGCGAACACGTGTTTTTGCCCATGCATGTATTAGACACGTAAAATTGCAAAAATTTAAGTGTCGGAACAAAAGATGCGTTCTATCTAAAAGCGAATGCTCACCCAGACCTGCCTGAAACACCTTGTGTAACCACACCCCCACAAATCTACGTCAGTTCGTGGAATGAGTTGACCAAGACCGCCCAAATGTATACGCAAGTAAGGTTGGCGTACCTGTCAGTACAATTGCTTTGGAACCTGATGTTCCAAATATGGTAAGAGGCATTAAATTTCCGTCACACGCTTGCAGTATTCGACCAATCACAACGCACTGGTTAACTGGCCAATCATAGCACACCTCGCTTTTCAGAGCCATGAGCTTTGTAAAAAATCTGCGCGTTTCAGAGAGGCGGGACAAAGAGGAGATACAAACATGCACGGTATGTGGAAAATTCAGCGTGTTTGAACCTTATAGCGTGTATACGCATTGCATTACATCTAAAACAAACGATAATATTTGTTTTAGCCGTGTCATATTACCCCTTAAATGTCACAGTGGTACGGGTATAAATCAGCTGCAGAGATGTATGCAACAAAAGGCTGTAAGCTGATTAACACTAAAACCCTTCAAATCCTATGGCAGCTAATAATAGTTTCCTATTTTGGTCATTGATAATTAAACGAAGCCAAAGACACGAACAATCTGTCGTCAACAAAGAAAAACGCAGTCGATGCTTTACACGCCCTTGAAAAGGAATAGATCCCATCTGTTGTAAACGATTTTGGCAAAGACATGTTTGAGTAAACCTGACTGTTGTAATTTAAAACTTCACCTCAGATAGACACATTACTTGTGTACACTCTTTTCCAAATTTCCATGCAAGACATCAGTTTATTGATGCAATGATATGAAATGATACATTTCTGCATTACTTAACCCTGATGAAACAGTCAAAGCATATACAGTACAATCAGTGACGGAGATGGTGGAAGTTCTCTCTGTGTTTAATAAAGAATGTAACTGTAATGGAGACGCGTTCTTCCAGACATACCGTGCATCATCTCCACAACCGTCAGACCGAAGAGCTCCTGTACCACCTGCAGGCTGATTTTTCCTCCACACAGCAGCACGTGCCTTCTCTCGTCCGTATAAACATTCTCTGACAACTGTTTCTGGAGGAAGAGACACATTCACAATATGACTGTCATTCATACATTTTAAACACCAATCATAGATACAGATTTCATAAGGGTTACTTTCAATTCATGTAGCTTTTTTGCACATTGCATAAAACTACATTTACATTGGACAAAGTGTTTGATTAATATAATGATGGAAATAAACCTACCTTTATTCAACTGACCGAACAAATAATCTACTATTAAACAAGTTAGTTTAAGTGAGTCTTAAAGTACCAGTGAAATTAAAAATGACTATTCTTATTTTTCATGAAATATTGCAGCGATTATAGTAAATAGTTTATCAATGTGGGTCATTTTCTTTTTAAAATTCACATACCCTCATAATCTTCAGTTAAAATCTGAAAATGCACTTCCCCCCTGAAATGACTATCCATCTCAAATGACGTAAATTAGACGGCTTGGGCGGAGCATCCGTTAACTCCTCCCCTTCAACTGTCAGTTTCATTTGAAAATCAATGCAACAGCTGTTACACATCCAATCAATTCGCAGTGAAAAACACAAGCCACGCCCACTAATTTTCTCCTTTGAAATTCGTTTTCACTCGGAAACTTCCGGTTCACGGGGACTTTAAACTCTGGTACACATCATTGAACATGAAAGAAATTGAAAGAAGAATTTAAAAAAAATTAGAGACCATTTCAAAATCAATTTTTCCGATGTGTTTAGGTAAAAAATGAGTTTAGTTCTGTGAACTACCAACAATATTTCTCCCAAATTTCCAATAAAAATATTGTTTCTGTTTGCATTTATTTGCAGAAAATAAAAACTGGAGAAACAGGTCAAAATAAAAGATACTTCAAATACTGCAAAGAAAACAAGTTCATATTCACTTTTAAGCAATACAACAGTAATATTTGGACATGTATTTAGGAAAAGTTAAAAAAATATTTTTTGTGATGACTTCATGTCACTCCTGAGGTTTGATTTTGTTCAAATTCAACAGACACCGAACTGGAATGACCACAATACATCTAGAAATGCTGATTAAATGAAAATTTGGAATGGTCTCTTAATTTTTTTTCACTGGTGTATATACATTTAAAATTGATTTTCATTTTATAAAAGTTATAGTGTTATAAACATAAACAGAATGCCTAATACATGTGTAATTTAAATATCATTTTATGCATCATTTGTTTACAGTATCATTGGAGATTGCGAGAGCTCTGCAACATACAATAAACATACAACAAAAATAACTGCAATAACATACAAAATAACACATTTTTTTATTATAATTTGCGCTGTGCATGTGGTTTTCAATGGTTAAGTTTACCCTGAATAAAGTGTGATTATACGGACTCATTTCATACCTGACATGTGATGTGCACATACTGCGGCTCATAAGCAGATGGATAACTTCATGCCATCTTCTTGCCATTTTGCGTGAAGTCTTTGATTTCAGAGAGGCACTGCTGAACATCAGCGAAGCGGCTGAAGATCCTCTCCATGTTCTGCGTGAGCTGCTCCAGGTTCTTCTCTTTAGACTGACAGCTGTTCTTGGGTGGAGTGACGTCGGAGTACATCTTCTCCGAGGTCTCGTACCTGGGCGAACACGGTCGACTCGAATCGCGGCTGGCCTGGCCGCCTATAGCCAGCATGGTCATGCGGTTGATGTGATCCATGTCGTAGCTTTCCAGAGTGACCGAAGAGGAGCTAGACGTAGCTCTGTCCAAGAAGTCCGCCAAGCTGGCCACGGGACTGAGCTCTAAGTTGCGTACCTCCTCGATGAATTTCCTTCTACTGGTGGGAGAAACGACGGCCAAACCACCTGGAAGAATTAGATCCTTAATTGATAAACGCTCGTCTTTGGAGATGTTCTCAGAATGCCTTCTAATCCCGTGATGTTGGCTCGGTGACTCTGGTTTTAGAACTACAGGCGTGGCAGAGTCCTCGTCGAATACCAGCTCTTTCGCCACTAGTCTCAAGATGTACTTGTCCGTGTTGGAGGAGGGGAGGAAAGCAGGATCATTGGACTTTTGGCGGCCAATCATAAAGAGCAACATGTTGCTGGTGAAAAAGCACACCCCTTTGGGCCTCTCGTTCTTTTGGAGTTCAATCTGTTGGACATTGGGCATGGAGGAATCTGTGATGCAATAAACCAGAATCATGTTGCAAGTGTTCGAGGCCACTGCCACGGTGCTGCCGCTCGGATCGAAGGCGATGATGTCGGGAACCAAGATGCCGGGGATGCTGACTTTCCTCGTGGTGGTGACCTTGCGTTCATATGTCACCAAAATCAGATGGGACGAGTCCTGGCCGGATCCGGTCAGGTGATCCCGCCGCCTCAGGTGAATGAGCGGGCTCGGGTCTGACTTTCTGTGTTTGGCGAGAATGTGAGTTAGATCCATGGGTCCGAATGAAGAGGCGTGTCCAGAGCGCTCTGAATCACACGACCTCCTTCTAGAGTCCAAATTGTAGTCAGCGTCCACCGTGAGAACGGGAGCTGGCCGTGATGACTCCGGCTCGGACTCGTTTGGCAAGTCAAAGGCGATGCCCGCGTTGAGCCCGCAGATTTTATCAAGAGGCAGTTCGGTCGCTACGGCAACTTGGGTCTCGCCGGTGGACCCGATGGCACAGATGTACCCGCCTATATCAAAAATGGGGCAGAAGGAACAAGCCACCAGGCTTTTTTGAATATCATTCCAAATGTATGAGTGCAGCGCACTGCCGATGGCAACAACCAATCGGGTTCCATCCTTAGTCCAACACGCACAGTGGATCAAACCGCTGCCCTTGATGTCGGCCTTCACACGGCGATTATCGACCCGCACGGAAAACAGAACAGAGGCGTCCCGCTTGGTCAGAACAGCTAAGATGTCCATTTTGGGATGCCAGACGCATCCCTGGGACAGCAGCGGGAAGGGCTCGCTCATCTCGCAGGTCTGCGTGCATAGTAGTTTGTTCTGTTCCAAGGCGCTTAGCTGAAGTTGCCACACGGTAACGTGTTTTTTATGCTGGACGGCGAGCAGGGCCGGGGACCCGGAGCAGCACAGCGGCCCCCAGAAGAGTCCCAAGACGTGTTCGAACTGTCCGATGACATTTGTGTCACCAAACGTGGGCTCACCGTCAACAGCATACACCGCCATGAGACAAACTTGTTTACCGTCCGTCCAGGCTATTCCGTGCACCGGGTGAATGGCTTGGTGGAGGGTGTTCAGTCCTGTTCTCAGAAGCTTGGCTTTTCCGAGCTCCATGCTTGGGTCAGTTTCTTCAGCGGAAGTTAAAATTATGTTCCTGGTCATACAGCAAATAAAGTGAAAATGTTAAAACTGGCAGAAAGAAAGACTGTGCAACTCTTTGCTTCACTGTGTGAGGATTGCCATCACATACTCTAAGAATAGGTAAAGCCTCTTCCCTGTCACTTTAATCCTATTGGCCAGAGGGAGGCGGCACTCAAGGGTGACCAGATTAGTCTGACAAGACCCCTGGCGTCATAAAACCTTCGGATACTACGTCTTTTCGCTTCGTTTCTTCTGTCCCAGGCCATTAAAGCAAAAAACTACAATACATGCAAACAACTGATGTTACAAAAATGTCACATGGAACAGTGGATGCTGATATCACAAAATGATATGATGTTACCATGGTAACCACAGTCCATACCATATGTTATATAATTCTTGTTAGCATAATTATACTGTGGTTATTTGACATTACATACTATAGTTGTTGTTTAAAACAATAAAAAATACAACTGTAATAGCAATAAACAATATTAATAACAATAGCACACACTTTTGAGTACCTGTAGTAACATTAAAATGGTAGGAGATCCTATTCAATTAGCTCAAAGGTTATTATAGTTTTACAGTAGCAACAATAACTAGCAAAATTCGAGCGCTGTAAGGATACCATGGTAACTTTGTGAGGGACATTGGCAAAACTATCGCATTCACATTAAATACAGCAACAAATCATGCTAGTCTGTATTAACAGGCAAACTAACGAACAAAAGTCATAACAACTGTGGAAATATACATATACATACCCTTACATACATACCATTATGGAAGAAACCAAAGACATCGCCACACTGAGTGAAATTTCCCTAACATGACATGTGCCTGTGTGTGTTTCCCCGCGGAGACTAAAGTCATGGACAACCGGAAGTAGATTCGAGACCGGGGCAATTGTAGTTCTAATGTGGACGTGCGTGCGTGGTTTTTATGAAATGGAATTAAATACAAAAATATATGTAATTATAATGTTCCTGAAACAATTTAATCTAACAAATAATAATAATAATAACAACAATTATAATAATAAACGAATAAACGGAGTGTTAAATAAAATGTACTTATTGTATGTAAAAATTAAACAATGTTGCAGGTGTACATGCAACCTTCCCACATAATAAAATACTTTACTATACTTTACTATAGTAAAAAGTGGTCAAATTTAGATAAGAAAATGTATTAAAATTCAAGTGTTTTTTAAACCATAGTAAATAATAAAGTATACAGTACTAGAGTATTCCCTTACGAAAATTAACCGTGGTTTTACTACAATTAAAAATGTTTACTATAGTTAAACCACGGTAACTACAAATGTGTTATTTGTGTAGTAACGAATCGACCAAAAACATAACTACTATATTTTACTATAATAAAACCACAGTTAATTGTCGAAAAGGTTTACTACAGTTTACCAATTCAATGCAGTTAATACTACAGAATACTGTAGTATACATTAGCAAAGTATTTTTTACTATAGCACACTACAATCTAGACTACAATTTCTTACAGTTGGCTCTAAAAAAATACTAAAGTCTACCACATTATATGGATACAAAAATTAACCAAGGGTTTATTTAAAAAACAGCGAAAAGGGATTTTTATATGTATTTTGTGCCACGAGTTGACCATCGCATTCAGTGTCGGTGGGCGGAGTGAGAGCAGCGCTGTTTCAGTCTCCCTCGCTCCCTCACTGCAGTCAGTCACTTTCTGTTGGAGGATTCACTCGCACCGATAACATGGGTGTTGAAGTTGAAACAATATCACCGGGAGACGGTAAGACGCCATAAAGTTACAAGTGCTTCATTACATTTACACTTAAAAACGCTCTAAACGGAACTGGAATGATCGTTTTTAAACGCGGGATTGCTGGGACATTCTGTTGCATGTTATGTATGTATATGCAATGCATTTTTAACGCCTGTTGTTAATTAAAAGCTGATTATTTGTGGCCAGGTTTGTAATAAAATGCATCGCTGTGATGTTTCGGGACGGTTTATCTCAGTCTAGTCAGGGATTTAATAGATGTGCGATCGACTTCATGCGGCGCTGCGTGTGACGACAAAGTACCGCGAGAGCTATTCGAAAGACCTTCTAAGCTCTCGCGATACTTTGTCGTTGTTCGGCAGACGCAGAAAGCCAGTCGCATTTTCGTGTCCCGCAACTCACTGAATTACGGTTTGACATGATAAAACCCCAGAAACACATATTCAGTCTACATAATAACGCAGTTGTCTGATTTTGTATCGGACATTGTGTTTGATGTTGGTGATGTGTGTGTATCAAATGGCAGGGTTCTTGCCCTGGCTAGACAGGGCTTTTGATAGTAATCCCTGGGGGTTTGGCAGGATCCTTTGGCACAGTTGGCAGTCACTGGGCATCCGAGACCTGATCTTATGGCACAGTAAGATGTGTGTTATGTATACCACCTGTTGCTCTGCCTGTTTGCAGGTGACACCTGCACACATAAATATACATAGATTCGTATATGATATGTACAATAAATGACAGATAAACCAAAATTAAGTCATTATAATTTTTTACAAATGTTAGTGGCATTTAAGTGAAAATATTTTATGGAGGTCTAGAAAAGGTCTGGCCTGGTGGTAATTCAAAGCTGGTTAAACATGGTGTTTTAAAACCCACCGGCTTTGTAAGGTACAAGAGTTATGAGTGTACTGTATTTGGGTCTGATGAGTCATATGAACGTAAATACATGATTCCTGGAAGCCGTAAATAAGTGCAGGAGTGGTCGTGTGAGCACAGACGATTTCGACGCCTTTCAGCCTTAGAACTGTTGCCCGCTGGGGTCGCTGGGGTCACTGGGGTCAGGAAGCGATGTAATGGCACTTTCTCTTTCCTTACTCTCTTGTGTCTGTGGACCCTTCTTGACTGACACCCTATCTGACCCCCGTCAGCCTGCTGTCATGCGGCAAGAATTCCTGTACAGCCCACACACACACACACACACACACACACACTTTCTCCAGATGAGCCCTTCAGGACTGCGGATCGGGCCAGAGACCATGACTAGAGATGCAATGGTGCTTTTGGGCTTTAAGACAAACAAAAGAGTGTGAGAGACTGCAGGGCGCGTCATTTTGAAGGTCCTTCAATGTCACAAACCTCAAATCCAGCATCTACTTCCCCAGAAATGTTCATGGTAGACGGTCAGCGAAAGGTCAGCAGAGACAATGCGCTATTGAATTGAAATTGGCTGCAATGCCTCTTTCATCACCAAACTGGGATGCTTCCAGTGAATATTTTGGATATTAAGGTATTCACGTGCCATCAATCATCTGTGTAACTGTCTCGTTCTCCTCTCTGTTTACAGGAAGAACCTTTCCGAAGAAAGGACAGACATGCGTTGTGCATTATATAGGTAAACAATCTGTCACTTCTGCTGTTGTAAATGTCCTCATGTGTTGTTTTTGAACGTGTCATTGAGCCAGCCGGTACGGCCCGCAGACTCCAGAATCAGACAGGAAACAGGATGTCGATAACAACATTCCGTCCCATTTTGTTTGATGATTCATTCTTCTCGATGTTTCTCTTTAATTCAGGTAGAGTTGGATAAGTGTTGAAGGGTCCTCAGCAGTGTGGTTTATTATGTATAAGTCCTTCTCATGATTATTTCTATAAGTCTGGTCTATTCCTATATCGCATGACACACAGGATGTTTCCAGCTAGACAAGATAAATCCCTCTTCCTCTCATTATGTTCATGTCATATCATCCAGTAAAATTCAGTGTGAGTGAAATGTCTGAGCATAAAAGTCATTTTTTGCATGTTTATAATACAAAAATCGCAAAATATTGTTGGAGCCAATAGCCTCGTGGCCTGCTTCCCAACATACGTATAGTGCTTTTTCCCATCTCTCTCTTACAAAGATCCCTGTCATCCTCTCTACTATCAATAAAAACACAAAACTTAAAACACAGAAAATGAATTGCACATTTTTATGATCAAAAAACAATCTGTCTGAAACATTTCCAGAAGCAAAGTCAAAGCAAGTATTTGATGCATTTTGCTTTTCTTTGTTGCTTTTTTGTATGTGATCTCAGACTTACCTATTTAAACGGTAAGTTCATCCCAAAATCAAATTTGTGTGATTTTTCACTCACCCACATGATGTTAAACATGTTTTGAGACCTCCCCGCGTGTTCGGGGCACAAATAAAGATATTCATGTGACATCCGAGAGATTTCCAGGCCTCCTCATAGACATCATGGTTATAGTTGTGTCAAGGTCCAGAAAAGTGAAGATGCCGGGAGGTGTCAAAACATGTTTAACGTCATGTGGGTGTGTAAAAATCACACAAATTCGATTTTGGGACGGACTTACCCTTTAAAGGGACAGGTCACCCAAACATGACATCATTCACTCACCCTCATGTCATTCCACACCTGTTTGACTTTCTTCTGCAGAACACAAAATCATATTTTGACGAACATTGGTAACCAAACAACATTTAACCCCATTGACTTCCATTGTATGAAAACCACTGAGACGTTTCTCAAAATATCTTCCTTCCGTTAACTTCTGCGCTAATACAGATATCTGTCGAGAAGATCATAAAGAAACTTTTCTTTTGGATTGTTGGGTTTTTTCGCCTTTTTGTATCTTCATCATAAAATATTCTTGTTCAGAGGATTACGATTACTCGAAGCATTTGTCTTACGTTAAATACCACGTTCATAGACTATGATTCATCATCTTCGAAATCATTGAGCAGAAAGGCTCGACTTGAGTTCATAACCACAAGATTCATGTTGTATGTAATCGGCGGATGGCTGATGGTTGCGAGCCAAACGAATCAGGATGGATTTTATCACTCATGAGACTCACGCCTGAATTAGCAGTGAGCACCCCCCACACACCTTTCCCTGATCCAGTCGGGCAGAACAAATCAATTAGGCGAGTCCCGCTGGATCCCCTGGGGTTTATTATTAGGGCACAGGAAGACATCAGGCCTCATGTGACTGGCATCTCTATTAATAACAAAGGCAACTCTATGTCTAAATGTGAGACCCTCAGGATTTGTAGACTTGACCCCCCGTGGAGCTGCAGGATTAGGATGCTCTAATGGCCATGAAGAGAAACTCGCTGTCGTCCGTGTCTAGTTTCGTGAAGCCAAGGCGTTGAAGTAGCGATTTAATCTGTAATTATGGGTGTGTTCATTGTTTTTTGGTTTCAGAGTATGTTTTAGTGCGAGAACCAGAGGTCAACGATGCATTCGCCACGTTCATGTCAGGGCAGAATGCATTATTTTTAATTCTCCATTATACATAAAGCGGGCGGCAAAATGATGTGAGCGAACCAGAAAAGTGCACACGGACGTATTGTAGCATATAGAACAACGTTTTGTTATTTCATGACGTCGGCTTATTGCAACAGATAAACAAACAAACTGTTATAGCGCTGTTCCCCGTTTTCTTTCTTTGCATGTCGACACATGGGCCGATGCTGAGCTCTGGCATGTTTTTAACTGAAATGTCAGATGCACTCAGCCAGCATGTGCGTCTGATTACATTTGTCGCTGACTTGGACACCGGCTGCCGGCTCTCGGACGGATACTGTATGCAGAGGTGTATAAATAGCCTCGCGGCCTCCTCCTGCTCTCCTGATTCAAACGCTTTCCCACCGATCCCTCACGCTGGGCCGCTGGAACCAAGAATGACCTCAGAGATTTTCCAGCGAAGACCGGCCCCCACCACATCCATCAGCCAGTATAAAGCCTCCGCCCAGCCCGGCGCTGATGGTTATCACAGAAAATGAGTCGCGGGGGAGACGGGTGTAATGGGCCTGCGTCTTTACTAGAAGCATCCTGGAGCGTTTTCTTACACATATCACTACATTTATGCATTTGGCAGACGCTTTTATCCAAAGCGACTTACATTGCATTATACTATACATATGTTTCTGAGTATGTGCAATCCCCTGGGATCGAACCCATGATCTTGGCGTTGCTAGCGCCACGCTCTCTCACCACTGAGCCACAGGAAAGCAAAAATCTTCCCGAAAACCTGGCTTTTTTTAGGAACTGGCATTAGTGGTGTTAACGCTGTTATTGTTTTTATAGCGAGAAGTTAAGCAGGATAGTTCATTTTCCAGTAAGCTTTTGTAGTAAAACCGTCTTTTTTTGGAACAGATCCCACTGTGCAGATATCTTGGCGCGGGGGCCTTTCCTGGAAGTCCCAGCTCCTTTTTAAATCCAGGGAGGAGTGAAAGTTAATACCGAACTGTACAGAAGTGATCTTCATATCTCCCTCGCCATGAATCAGACCGTGAGGAGTAAATGCTTTTAATGCTGTGTCTGATTCTGTATAAACAAAGAGATGAAATACTAAAACAACTTAACAGTGATCTGTACACTCATATCTGATTGACTTGGGATATTTTTTGGAGTGTCGCCGAAGTATCTGCTTCACATGGTTTACACTGTTTAATGGGGTTAAATATTATTGCAGAAGAGTGTGCTGGTATTGGGTTATGAGTTATTTTGGTAACACTTTCTAATAAGATTTCATAATAAATATGAACGCAAGAAGTATTATTTATTGTTAATTTATTGTTACTTGTTAACATTAAAACTTTGAAAACGTTTCTGCTTCTTGAAATTTTGCACTTAACAAAAAGTTGAAATGTTGCCTCAGAAATTAACTGAAATACGTTTAAAGCACTAAAATTATAATAATAAACAAAAACTAAAATAAAAATTAATTAATCTTATATAGCAACATAAAAAAATAATAATAAATAATAAAACGACAAAAGCCTAAAACAAAATTGCTAAACATTTAACTAAAATGAACATAAAAAATAAAAGCTAATTTATTAAAGTTAACTATTAAAAATTAAAACTGTAATAACTGGTTCAGTTTAACTAATGTGTCAACTAATGTTAACAAATAAAAAGTTAGAATAACATGTTACTGATATTTGATATACTCTGTAGTTATTATTGTTTTGTTTTATTAAAATTTTAAATCAGCTTTTATTTTTAGGGTTTTTTGTTGCAATTTTGCTATGCTTTTTTCATTTTATTATTTTAGTTTTTTTGTTTATTATTATAATTTTAGTGCCTTAAATTTATTTGAGTTCCATTTTTAGGCCAGTATTTTATTTGATTTCAATAAACAAACGTTTTCATTTTAGTAAACTAAAATAACCTGTCTAAGGCAACAATAAGTCTACAAATGTATAGAAATGTCAATGTGACATTTTTTGTAAACACCTTTTTTTAAAGAGGCTTTTTAGGTAGGCCTACATCAAAATATACAGCAAATAATATTGTCACTTTACAAACTTGTGTTTTTTGTGACAAGCTTTATTTTATGGGTATATATCAGTCATGGCTGACTTGAGTGTTTTTGTGCATATCTTACTCTCGTTCTTCTGCCCGTCGTATTGACAGAAGGAAAGGGTGACCTACTTAAACCAGCCGAATAATCCGGCGAATTAGGCCAATGTTTCATATTTCATTCTTATTCATCCGAGTTTAGATACCACATGAGATTTGGACAGAACTGCGTGATTGTAAACCACTCCTGGAGTTTTAAATCTGTTTGATGGGATGCATGCCAAGCTGAACTGAAGGAGTTAAATGTAGAATGTTCTAGTGGTGTCTTCAGTTTCAGTAGTCTTGCTATTAAAAATGACAGAACACAAATATCTGTAGCTTTGATCGCTTTATTTCAACCTAGAGCAGAAAGAAAAGAAAGGGCTCGCTGGCTTTTTCAAACCTGATATGGTTGATGTTGATTTTTGTTAATACTCCTAAACATACGAGTAGCTGCTGTTTTCAGAGCAGCGCTGTGTTCTGTGTTTCTTTATTGTGTTGTTTGACCTCCGTCTGCTGTTAAACTGATGTCTCAGGATGTTCTCGGGCTATAATTACTGTCTCCTGTAAGCCTGGGAACTGCAGATGTGATATGTTTTTTGTCTAATGCCGGTCTTTTAGATGTCTATAGATTAGTGCTATTAGCGTTTTGTGCTTTTTTCTTAATTTTGAGGTTAGGCTATTGAACTAACACCTACAGTAGTAACCGTGCAAAACACCCTAGCAACCATGAAACAATTTAAAATGTTGCCTGGTAATTACCCACAACACCTATGTGGAATCACAACTCTGTAGTTGTTATTGTTCATATTAGTTAAAGCAATAATTCACATAAAAATACAAATTCTATCATTCATTTATTCACCCTCATGTCATTCAAAACATGTTTTTGACTTTTTTCTGTGGGACACAAAGAAGATATTTTGAGAAATGTCTCAGTGGTTTTGTGTTCATGCAATGGAAATCAATAGGGGGCCAATGTTGTTTGGTTAACGTTCTTCAAAATATCTTCCATTGTGTTGTGCAGAAGAAAGAAAGTCATGCAGAGTTGGAATGGCACACGGGTGAGTAAATGAACAAATAATTTTCATTTTTGGGTGAACTATCATTTTAACATTTTTTTTTTGTGTGTGTATGTTTGTTTATTCCATGTGTAACTCTTTGTTGTTGTTTGTGTCGCACTGCTTTTGCTTTATCTTGGCCAGGTCGCAGTTGTAAATGAGAACTTGTTCTCAACTAGCTTACTTGGTTAAATAAAGGTGAAATAAAAATAAATAAATCAAAATAAATTTGTGGATTACAGCAGTAGGGAATAACTTGTCATGTTTTAAACATCTAATGTTCTATGTGTTTTGTCTGATCTAAGAGATTTCTGACAAAAAAATATGTATTGTAAAAAATCCTATAAAAATAACCTTGACTTGATTTATTGGAATGAGAACTGTGTATTTCTTGTTTAATTGCAGGAATGCTGCAGAACGGCAAAAAGTTTGACTCGTCGCGAGACCGAAACAAGCCTTTTAAATTCAAGATCGGCCGACAGGAAGTTATCAAGGGCTGGGAGGAAGGAGTAGCACAGGTAACTGCGTTTCTCAAATCACTGGATTTGTACATTTCTAAACATTCACAACCAGCAGGTCTTTAAACACGAGGGTTGTTCGTTGTTGTGTTTTATTGATTGCTTTTATTTCCAATAAGTAACATTATTAATTTTGCCTTAATTCAGATGAGTTTGGGTCAGAGGGCGAAGATCACCTGCACCCCAGATATGGCTTACGGGGCCACAGGTCACCCAGGGGTCATTCCTCCCAACGCCACCCTTTTATTTGATGTGGAGCTGCTCAAACTGGAATGAATCACTAGCTTTTACAGGGCAGAAGTGCTCAGACGCTGAAGGAGAAACACTAGCCCCAGGAAAACTTTCATCTTCTTCGTCAGCATCCTCTTTTCTGTTCTTTTCCAGCAAATGCAACGTGTAGACACTTTCAAACTTTCTACACACCTCATTGTTTTGGCTTTTTGATTTCTTTCAGTTATAAACTCTTTTCATTCTAGGTCACATTTTATTGAATGTTCATGCATAAAACATCATGATTAAATCAATATTTTAATTTCATTTATACCGTACCGAATCCATTGCCTTACTGAATGTGAGTAGGGTTAGTATTTTACAGTTCTGTACTCTTGAGGGGCATTATCAACCACTGTCAGCATTGCCACTTTTGATAAACTTATATCCTGATGAATGCAAATGATAAATGATAATGTTACTGTATTTACTATATATTTTATAAAATATATCCCTTATTAACATTTTCTGCAAGTCTCATTTCAGTCTTCAAAAATGAGACGCGGAACAAACTAAATATGTACCGTGGAGTGCTTAAATAAACATTTTATCAGCTTGCTCTTAATAAATATATTTGAACACTTTGAATCCTGTGTTGCTTTGTATTTAGTAATAATGATAATTGTAGAAAATCATGCCAGAATAATGGTATTATTTCCCTTCAAACAATGAGAGTTTTAGATAAACATCATAATATTTGAAGGATTTGTTTGATATAGTATTATGTTCTGATTTGGTACACATGTAAACATGAGCAATATCAATGAGCTCATCCAAAGGGTGACGACTACTTTAAAGATGCTAAAATATAACATATCTTACAACATTATTCCCATGATATGTGTCATTCATAGGTTTGTTGACTTTTCTACAATGTATTATAATAGTAATATGAATACATTTATAATATTTAAAAATATTACTAAAGAATGAATAAGTGACCTTAAACTTTTGAAAAGTAGTGTATGCATAGGGGTTTAACCTTTGAGAAAGAAGAAAAGATTACATAAACAATCTGTTTTTAAAGAAAAGCTTGTTAGTAAAGTACTTTAAGACCTGAAATGGGTGTCAAATAAAGGAGAACAAATGTAAAATGTTAGTGTGCCTTCCAAAAACTGGGATGGGAAACACTGGCCTGGAGTCCTCACAAAGTGGGACAAACGTAGTTTTTTCCCTCAACTCCTAAATGTTTATGTTGTACAAACAGTACAAAAAGGTCTTACACAGACAAACAAGAAAACAAAGACTGTGCAGAAACAATAAAACAGACAAAGATGTAATACTTTTATATTCGTGTTATTTTAGTATTTTATATTTATATGTATACTTACCTACGTTTTAAGTTTTTGTAAAACATCAGCATTTTGTTTCATCAGGACTACAGAAGTGGGATATGTCGCCACCTGCCGGAAGTATTCTAACATAATCGCTCGATTACTTAATTTAGTAACTATTTCTGTAGCCAAAATATGTCATTTGTAATCGATTTCGCGTGACTTAGTCATAAGAAATTAATTGAAATACATTAATGGAGTACAAATACACGCAGAACATTTCAATATTCTGAAACATCGGAACGCTAGATTGAACGCCTCAAGTTCACCCGGGCCGTATATTTACTGCACATCCGGGTCAGAGCGTAGCTTGGCGCTCATTGGTTTATTCTCGTTTGTTGTTAAACCTGATTGGTCGGAGCGTAATACGCCTGTCAGTGGCGCTGGCAAAACAGACGCACGCAAGGTCAGAAATGGTTATAATTTCGTTTATAAAGGGTTTGTTTTTAAACACATGGATGTATAAAAATCTCGTATCAAAGACTTATTTTGTCACGCATTGTCCGAATTTGTTTATTTATTGGCGTTATGCAAAGGCCTTTAACAGTGTGATCTAAACAGCACAAACTTTATTGTGTAGAAAGTGGAAGTGATTGGCGATCAGTGATGTGTAATGACGGTTATAAAATGTAATCTAAGCCTTTAGAGATATTAAATTGTGCTGTAATGTGACTGTTTGATGAGAGTATTCTTGTTCAATTAAATCGTATGTAGTCATGCAATGCTGAAAACCGACATATATCTTAATAGTTACCATAACAAATACCGCAATGAACCATCGACTGTTTATCCTGTAGCGTATGTAGTGGTTTTTATTCCAGTAGGACATAATGGTATTCTATTGGTTCCCTTTTGCTATATAATATCCCACCATTGCTATATAATATCCCCCCAAACATTACCTTTACGGAGACCAGTATAGTTTTCCAATAAAGTAACAGTTATATTATAACCATTCAAATTTCCGTGATGGCTACCGTTGTATTTTTCAGCAGTCTGTTTTGCCCTACCTATAAAAATATGTTTATATAGTGCAAAACTGTTTATGTCTTTTAGCTACCCATGAGTAACTAAACTTTCACCTGCCAACACACACAACATGCTGACTGCATGGAAAGCATGCACTTCTTTCACCGCCTGCCGGCTGCTGGGAGTCTCCTCGGCCCTTGACACCCAGCACCGTCCTAGACGGTTCCGTACCGCTGCCCCGCACCAGGATGGAGTGAAGATCCACTAAGGTTGGGCCGACTTGGCCAAGAAACAGTTGAAGGGAAAAAATCCAGAGGATCTGATTTGGAGGACCCCAGAGGGCATCTCTATTAAACCTGTGTATACTCAGACAGACACTGCCACGGTCAAAGATGAACTGCCTGGAGTTCACCCCTTCACACGGGGGCCGTACCCCACCATGTACACCTACAGACCGTGGACCATCAGACAGTATGCCGGCTTCAGCACTGTAGAGGAAAGCAATAAGTTTTACAGGGATAATATTAAAGGTATGTCATCCCAACAGGTTTTCTGTCTTCTTGTTTTTGCTGTAGAGTTGTTTAAAACGTTCTGTCTTTACAGCGGGTCAGCAAGGCCTTTCCGTAGCGTTTGACCTACCCACACACAGAGGGTATGACTCCGACAATCCCAGAGTTTACGGAGATGTGGGTATGGCGGGTGTAGCCATCGACACAGTGGAGGACACCAAACTGCTATTCGACGGGATCCCGCTGGAAAAGATGTCTGTTTCCATGACGATGAATGGTGCTGTCCTTCCCATCCTTGCCATGTTCATCGTGACCGGAGAAGAGCAAGGCGTGCCCAAGGAGAAACTGACCGGCACCATCCAAAACGACATACTCAAAGAGTTCATGGTGCGAAACACGTACATATTCCCTCCAGAGCCCTCGATGCACGTCATCGCAGATATCTTCGCCTACACCTCAAAGGTACACAAAGGTTTACACCCGTTTTGTTCTTCTACACCCATTTTCTGGAATAATTCAGCTCCAATAACTTGATACAAACTTTGTTTCGATAAATTTACATCATTATTTTGTAGACCTACATTGTAAAATTCATAAGCCACATCAATGCTCACATCAAAAATAAACTGGTCTGCTTAGCTGTTATTGCTTGCCTTTGCAAATGCACGTCTAGACACGTCTAAACAATAAAAAAGAAAATATCTTTTATATCTACAGTATATATTATTTGTCCTAGACGATAGACAGTGAGATTAAAGGAAGAGCAAATGGAAACTTTTGCTCTCCTGCGTCTCTTTCTCCTTAAATAAAAAAGAGTCTGAAATATCACAATGTCTCTAGAGTTTCGGAAGAATGTGACAAACTGAGCTCAGATTTGTCAAGTCTGCAATCAAAAGTCAATATTATTGAAGATCTCACTATGAAGTATTTACCCAAACCAAAATGATTTGACCTTTACAATCTACATTCACTTTACACCTGCATATATCGAGTTTGTTTCTCTTTTTATTTTTTCCTAAGCAGTTATAAGTGATTTTCAGTTGATCCTTAAATAAAACACAACTAAGAACTGCATCAGACCTCCCGAGGTGTAAAAGAGCAACTTCTGAGTAATATCATTTTCCCTCTGGGTTTGAGTATTGTCGCTGTATCTCTCCAGTTTGTAACATGTTGAACTTTCCCCCTACAGAATATGCCCAAGTTTAATTCCATTTCCATCAGTGGATATCACTTACAAGAAGCCGGTGCTGATGCTATCTTGGAGTTGGCCTACACCATCGCCAATGGACTGGAATACTGCAGGACGGGTCTGAAGGCTGGACTCACCATCGACGAATTTGCACCCAGGTTCATATGATAAAGTATATTTAGTCGATCAAACCTCAGGCACAGGTGTAGTCTGTTGGTTAATAAAGTTACCACAATTAACACATTTCTAAAAATACTGTATATATTTGCATTTGAATGATGCTTTTATCCAAAGTCACTCCTGATCAAAGTGCCATGTTTTACCTAATCTACTGGATTGCAGTCAACGAGCACATTTCATTTTTTATATGTATGCGAAAGATAAATGTTGATCGTATCTTTTCCTCCTAGTTTGTCTTTCTTCTGGGGGATCGGCATGAACTTTTACATGGAGATCGCCAAGCTGAGGGCAGCGCGTCGACTGTGGGCTACACTGCTCAAAGAGAAGTTCCAGCCCAAGAACTCCAAATCTCTTCTGCTCAGGACTCACTGCCAGACATCCGGATGGTCTCTGACTGAGCAGGTACCGTCCTCACCCGTAGCCGTCTGCAAAACCACATCTCTCTGAAGATAAACTACAGCTTTGACTTAAACAGCCTTTAAACCAATGTGTGACGAGACATTTGTTTCTTTTTGTGTGACATCATGGCGGGTATGAAGTTTCATTGGTCAAAGCTCCTGCTGTATTTTTAACACATTAGTTATCAGTTCTGATAACTAATGTGGAGTCACACATTACATTTTTGATCATTTTTATAAAACTAATCCCATCCGTTATGTAAAAAGTTGCCTGTAAAGCAATGTTTAAGTCATCAAATGAATCTTTCACATCTGCCTTTCAGGACCCCTACAATAATGTGATCCGGACGGTGATCGAGGCGATGGCTGCCGTGTTCGGAGGCACACAGTCTTTGCACACTAACTCTTTTGACGAAGCTCTGGGTCTCCCCACCATCAAAAGCGCCCGTATCGCCCGGAACACCCAGATCATTATTCAGGAGGAGTCGGGCATCCCGAAGGTGGCTGACCCCTGGGGTGGATCTTACATGATGGAGGCCCTCACCAATGACGTGCACAACTCGGCGCTCAAGGTTTGGACCGATTCTAACCTTTATTTCCTTTATCACATTGAACATTTTCAGTGTTTGTGTGCCATATTCACTGTTCAATAATAGACTTTTGCCCCCATGGCATGTCTACGTAATATAAAATGAATTTGACATTGTGTAATATAATTCCCCTTGTAGGCTTTATACACTTGACATATCTAGATTTCGTCTTGAATCTTGGCTTGACAAGTCCCTGAATGGAAGTTTAGGCTTTATGTGGAGTCCGTGGAGAGATTTGAAGTTTAAAAGCTATATGGTTGCTATGGTGTTGCTAGGCGGTTGCTCGGTGTTCGGTGGATAAAAAAAGTGCTCTGCTTAAAATGACAAAAAAATGTCAATGTTTTTCTCTTCCTGTGGCACGGGATGTGCTGGCATAGGATGACTTTTAGAAATTATGTTTTAATAACAATGTTTAAATATGTTATTTCCTTATGTTTTGTTTCAGTTCATCACAGAGATCGAGGACATGGGTGGGATGGCTCGAGCTGTGGCCGAAGGCATTCCCAAACTGCGCATCGAGGAGTGTGCCGCCCGCAGACAAGCTCGCATCGATTCAGGTGCCAAAGTACAATATTACTGGATGCACCTTTTACACGTGATTAAATTCACAATGACAGGCCTAGACACGTGATTATATATCAAGATTAATATGGATGCGTTTAGCCGATGTATCCAAAGCAACGGACAGCGTATTCAGGGTGGTTTTATCGGAATCGAACCCATGACCTGTGCGCTGCTAACACCCTGTCATTTAAGCTACAGGAAGTGTTCATATGTGAAATGAGGTTCTTTACAACTGTACAGCTGACGAGTCGGTTTTGATCACTCGCTCAAATGTGGTGGTGTTACCTTAGCAACAACCATGTGACCCAATCTGGCACCTTGTCACCAGTTCTTCCATCCTGATGGATAGCTTGCACCCGCTCACCTGCCTTTTAGCAAGGGTGAACGTTGATTTATTATTCATGAGAAATGAACATTCATGAGCCCTACTGATGTCACACAGGAGAACTCCCACCAGCTGTGAAAACATGAATCAATCAGTCGAGTGTGTGTGTTTATAACTCTCTCTCTCTTTAGTACAGTGGCCCGGTAGCTCATGGCATCACACATCAATGCACACAAGAACTAATACCTCATAGATATTTCTGTTTCATGCCACAGTCAACTTTAGTTTGATCACAGGGTGTTTACCGACGAGATGAATGAACACATGATGTTAGATGTAGCTGTTCTATATAGACACGTGCAGTGGAACTTATAAGGGCTGAAACGATTCCTCGAGTAATTCGAATACAAAATTTCATCGAGGCAAAATAATTTTATAATAATATTTTCTTGTATCCGAATTACTCAAAGCTTTGTTTAATCCATTTAACTGCAGTACACACGGAGCACTGCGTTTCCCCACGGACCGTTATTACCAACGCACAGCCCGCTAAACTCTGTTACAGGGGGCTCTCACTAAATCCTTGGTGTTTCAAGTCTTGCGAAACCTTTACCCTAACCCTAACCTTACTCTTACCATCTAAACTACCCATAATTGTTAAAATTGGCTAAAAACACGGTTGCGTGATGACGTCAGACTCGAAACACCCAGGATTTAGTGAGAGCTGTTACAGGGTTCTCAAGTCTCACGCCTTCACCGTCAGACACGTATTTGAGTCTGCTCACGCGCTCACACGTATGGCTCATGCTGATAAATAACTGATATCTTATTGAAATGGTGAACTGCTATTTTACTTAGTTTAAGTCTATTTTGCGAGTGAAACTTGTTTTCCGGCTTCATTGAGTCCATCAAACTAGATGCGGACTTGTGGATGCCGAAACATGTTATTTACACGTCATCTGTCTGGTCTGCGTGAATGAACTGCACAGTTTAACATACAACACGCGTGATGCTCATGAATTTGACTGCGTCTGCGCTTTATGAGGACATGAACACATGAACTCCATCTCCAGAGTTGCTCTGAGAGTTTATTTCACGAACATTTTATTGTTTGAGTGAAGAAAAAGACACACTAAAAAATAACCGTCTTCCGACAACCTGCCAAAATAAAAGTCCCGTTAACTACAGTTCCCCTTCAGTCGGCCTCTCGACGTTGTTACAGTCGTAACCGAGATGTTTTTTTATGTGGACAAATTACTATTTAATAGTAAAAAAACAGAAACTAAAACTAATTTAGATAAACTAAACGCATCATGCATAAGCTGAAGTTAGCAGTTTACCTTTGAAATTATCCTTTCTATTTTTACTCATGTTTCTTATTTATATATTTGTATTATATTGCATTTTGAATGTAATGGCAATGTACTAAATGGGTTTAGTTTTCACAGGTTCTAAAAAAGGAAACAAATTAGTTGTTCGTTTTAATTTCTCTTGTATATTTAGTATTGATCTTTTATAAAGAAAAAGTACTTATTATCCGAATACTCGATTAATCGATGGAAAATCAGTAGAAAACGTGATTACTAAAATAATCGATAGCTGCAGCTCGAAAGCAGCTTTGAAACAATGTGCATGAGAAAAAGCTACATGAATAAAATAGAAAGTAATTGAATGAAATCAAATAATTGAGGATGACCGTACAGTACATTTAAACGTTTGCATTTGGTTGATGCCGTTATTCAAAGTGACTTACAGTGCGTTTGATCTCTACAGTTTTGTATTAGTATAAAGGGACAGTTCACCCCAAAATGAAAATTCATTATTTTTCATTCACCCTCGCGTCATTCCAAACATGTATATCTTTCTGTCTTTCTACAGAACACAGAAGATATTTTGAAGAAAATTGCTAACAAAACAACATCGGCCCCCATTGACTTCCATTGTACGGACAGACAAAACAACATTTCTCAAAATATCTTCTTTTGCGTTCTGCAGAAAAAAAGGTTTTGAATGACATGAAGGTGAACGACTGCGTTTTTATTTTTAGGTGAACTATCCCTAACTGCTTTGAGACATGATGATGTCATCAGTTAATTTCCTGAATAACATCAGTTATTATTAGTTGAGTATGTTGTTCGTGTCCTCTTATGTGATCTCTATGAATAGCGATGCATTGGTTAAAGACGTCTGCTCATCTGTGCACTACTGGTAAATGTAAAAACATCACCACTAGATGTCAGACAGTTCTCATGCGCTTTCATGCAAGAGTGTTCATGCGAGAGTAATTATGCGAAATGCATGCACTTATCATTTAAAATGTATTAGGATTTCACATGCATGCATGCTTATATTCCCAGTCCTAGAGTCTGAAGTTCACATTTGATTTTGGTCATCAAAATTCAGTTTAGGTTGATTTTGTAGGACTTTTAAAACATGCGTTATTTACTGTTCACATATTAAATACACTGCTCATCTGCTTATTTTAATGCCTGCGCCACAGATGCATTGATTTGGGATGGATCACCCTGTGGTTGTCATTAAAGACTTCTTTAATGAGTCCGTTTGAGTCCAGAGAGGCCAGGAGATGTGAAATTGAATCAGTGAAGAAGATGAGATACACCTGCAGAGACGACATCCACGTCTCACACCTGTTCTCTTCTCGGGTGTTTGATTTTTCTGTTTCAGGACGGTAGTCTTCTTACAAATAATATTTTCACCAATCTGACCGAAACATCAGATTTTTTTGTATGAGTCTTTTGTTTTTGTTCTGTTGGACATTGTATGAATATTTATAGAAACACTCCAAACACAGTTAGGTCTCCATGGGCTGTGTATGACCGTCAAGACACTCCTCACAATCATAAAGTTGTGCAAATGTCACAATCTCCTTGAAGTTTCCTCCGCTCACTCACACGTATGAGCTTCCAGCCGAGCTTCTCTCATTATCAGAGATCTCAGCTTCTGTCTGACAGATGACCGTCCGCTGGGGTTGTGTGCTAACCTCAGACACTCAGTGCTTTGATCTTGAAGGTTTCTGATTGGTTTATCTGACGTCTGTGTCGAAGCAGGCCGTGACACAGACCAGGTCTTGTTTTGAACTTTGAACCGGCGGGAGAGTTAAAGGTCTAGAGTGGGATTACTAGCGGTGAGTTTGAGAATTGCAATCAATCTCTCAGTCCAAACACGACGGTGGCCACCACAGTACAAAAAGATGTCGTCGGCTGAGACAGCGTGTCTTCTCATGTTGACGCAGGGAGGAGAACATGCGGGCATTAGAAATACTGTTGAAAGAGCGATGTTTTATTTATTACATAAAATAAAGGGTCGGTGGGTTTTGAGTATAGAAAGAAGGATAAAAGTCAGGCGGGAGCTAGGACATATAATAATCATTATATGAATTAATAACGTTCAGAAAGTTAAGAAATATTCATTCAATCTTCAGAATTTAGTTAATGCGAGTTAATATAACCACCAAACTATCGTATCTGCAGATATCACTCTGAATAATCGGCTATCGGTATCAGTGGAGTAATTGAGTATCTGTGCATCGCAATATTTTGCCTTTTTCCATTTTGCATTACATCGATACTGTACATACAAACATTTTTTGCACTACTTGTACGCAGCCCAGCTGCAAATGCTTTGGCACTACAAATGTACAATTTTTGTCGTGCCAATACTCTTAAATCAGTGGTTCTCAAACTGGGGGTCCCAAGATGGATCCGGGGGGCCACAGATTTTGTGGCATCATATGAAATATAGACATTTGTCATAAATGTTATGTAATCAAACATCGGAAATATAAGACCACCAACCAAAAGTATTGATGTTCCAGCATTGTGTAACTGAATAAGTTTTTGGTTTAATTAAAACCGATTATACGTTTTTATAAGGGGGGGGGGCGCAAAGCGAAGCACTCTACACAAGGGGGCTGTACAACGGAAAAAATTGACATTTGACATCGAGAGAGAGAGTGAAGGAAAGGGAATAAAAATAATGAAAGAGAGAAAGAAAAAGTGATAGAAAGAAATGAAGGAAAGAGAGAGATAGAACAAATAAATGATAGAGAATAAGGAAAAGGGGGCAAGTTAAAGCTCCGCCCTCTGATCTAGAGCTCATTCAATTCACATTCATCTGATTTGTTTTTTAGGTCTAGGTATTGACGCCTTCTTTCTTTCTCTGTCTCTGTAGGCTCAGAGGTCATTGTTGGGGTCAACAAGTACCGCCTGGAGAAGGAGGAATCTGTGGATGTGCTGGCGATCGACAACACAGCCGTGCGAAACAAGCAGATCGAGAAGCTAATGAAGGTCAGTTCAGTTCAGAGTCTTCATCGATGTTGAAGCAGCTTCACGTATCTCTTTAACTGACTCGACAAAGCATCGCATAATGTTACCTAATCACACTCAAGGGCTTTTATTCAACCCAGTGTGAGTTTAATCATTAGGTAACTAACAGCGAGCGTATGCTTTAAGCTCAGTTAAAGTGCATATTATGGGCGGTCGGAGGTGCTGTTCTTTTATCATCATTACAATGCAAATGTTTGCATAAGAGAGATGGGCTTTGCAGAAGAGTCATTTATCCATAAATGTTTGCTGATAAAGTAGCTATCGGTTATGTATGACATTATCAAGGTGAAATGTGCCATAAGACATCTTATTGAGACGTGTGAAGACGGCTAAAACTGGACTTATAGCTGTATCTACATTTAAAGGAACAGTTCACCCAAGCATTCATGCAAATATCTTTCTTTGTGTTCATCAGAACAAAGACTTTTTTTACAGATTTGGAAACACTCGAAGGTGAGTAAATGATGACAGAATTTTCATTTTTGGGTGAACTTTCCCTTTAAACACATTTGTCAGCTTTGGCTAAAAACACGAAACATCCCTTTTGTCAGATCTGAGTTTGTCATCCATCTGCACAACCTGGTCTGTATCAAGCCTCATTGTAGAACTTTGTGCCCCTCAAAGACGAAAGATTGTCGATTCTCCCAAATCACCCTTTTGTTGTTCCTTTTCCGGTTGTACGAGTTTTCATGAAAGAATTGCCTGCGTTGTCAATGACGCCTGACCCTTTGCGATGCTTTTTCACCAATCGTTCCCGCAGCGTAACGCTCATTGCGGAACAGTTTGACATCATATTATCCCTCGCAGCCTGTGAGGATAAAGAAAAATTGTGCTTTGTGTTTTCAAAGCCCGCTGTGACTCTGGGACTTTGAGGTTGATTTCTCTTTCCCCCGACTGAAGACTATCGTGCAGTCATGTTTGGCTCTGTCACAACACGCAATTAAACCTCAGTTTAATCTTTAATGATAAAAGCGGAAGGTTGGCAGGATTCTGATGGCACTTCAGTCCATGTATTGATGTCTAAAATGCAAACGCGTCTGAAATGCCCGCTGTGATGGATTTTTTGGTGTGTGACGTTTGTTCACTTATAATCTCATGGTTGTCCAAAATATCTTTGGCATGATTTGTATAAGGAAATGGAAAACTGGACAAAACAACAAGAAAGGTGCAATGGTTTCAGACTTCGAATACTGCAAAGAATATTCATTTTCACGGCTCGGCACAATGTTACTGTCTGTAAAGGCTTTATTTAATTTCTCAAATCATTTTCCCCTGAATGGCCGCTCGTGGGCTGGAGTTTCGAAGCAGCAGCCTTGTCTTAGATTAGCTCTGAAGAGACACAAAAGCCTCGTGATGAGGAATTCATGTTGCCATGTGACCTGCGCGGAGAGGTCGAGTGTCAGGACAATGAAGCTGAATTTATGTTTTCTTGCTGAAGCACTTTGAAATGCGCAGCTTTCTTCGATGAAGTTAACTGCTGTTAACTTCCAGTCTGTGTTTGGCTAGTTTCTAATAATATAACTATTTTTATTTTATTTCATTTATGTTAATATTAATTTGTATTATTATTTTATTCTTTAAGAGTTGTATTAAAGAAACGATTTGTTGAATTTCGTTGTTTATTCGTTTTATTAAATAAACAATTTGTTGAATGGGTCCTGTAGTTTGGTCGCATTTAAAGAAACCTTACGGTACATTGACATCTAGCGGTTGAGCTTGGTATCGCAGTCTAAATTAAAAATATTATAGAGACAAGTAAGGCCGTGTTCAGACCTGACTTCCTTTTTGAAGCCGCTAGCGTCTGTTTTACATTATAATCCTATGGAGTAAACCGTGTTTTCAAAAAACGTCCTGAGTGCTTTTTTAAACGCCAGGCATCTTTTTCTGCAGCTCAGGGTGTCTTTTTAAGTTGAAAAAAGTTCAACTTTTCTAAAAAAAGACGCCCTACGTCAAGCTCCTTTTCACAGCTAACCAATGACAAGCGAGTAGTGTGTCGTTTCCATAACAACATGCGAGGGAGGTGATTGGTCGAGCAGGATCAAGCTCGAAAAAATAAAATGGCGGCCGAAGCGCTTCTTAAAGTTTATTTTTCACCTTTAATAACTTTCGATTGCATTTCTAGCTAGAAATTAGTACTGTAGTTTTAAAATATGCGGTTGGTTTTTGCAAAGACGTTCTCTGTTTATAATTCAAATAGACTTCCGTTACTCTGCCTATATGAATCCTGTGTGCTGAGCTGCCTTCATGCACAAACGCTGCCAGCTTTTCTTTTTACTAAAATAGCGCTCTTGTCAAAAAAGAGGTCAAGTCAAGTGTGTTCATGGCCTAAGGGGCCATTCAGATAGAACGCGTTTTTCCATTCCAATGCGCTACTTTCCCATTGTTTTTCTATGTAAACACGCGTTTGACGGACGTGCATGACCGTTACGCTCGCGTCTCGTGTCTTTTGAAGCGCCTCGCACACGAGCGCCGCGTTTTTAAGACGCCATGTCAACTTAAAAAAAATTCAACTTTTACATGCAGCGCTGCTCATCAATGTCTGTTCCAAAAGCTGTGAACCAATTGGAAGAATTCTGGAGCGTTGCGAGCTTCTGTTTACAGTAGCAAGTTGGCATGACAACTGTTTTATTTGATGGCAACATGTCGGAGGAGGCGATTTAAAAAAAAAACATATCTGAGCACTGCGTCTCGCGTTTTTAGACGCAGAGAGGCGTTCTGTCTGAATGGCCCCTAATGGTTCTTCTCGGTTTCTTTTGCTTGTTAGTTCGTTTGGAAGTTCAGTGCAGCCCACGAATGCTCGCATGCGCAGTAACGTTTGTTTATGTTGTTGCTTTGAAACTGTGTTTTTGGCTAGTGTCTAATATATTTTATATTTGATTTAATACTGCATATGTTAATATTAATTTATATATTATTTTATTGTATAATACTTGTCTTACATAAAAGATTTGTTGAATTTTGTTGTATATTCATTTTATTAAATAAACAGTTTGTGGAATGGGTGCTGTAGTTTGGTCGCATTTAACGAAACCGCGTGGTACATTGACATCTAGCGGTTGAGCTTGGTATCGCAGTCTAAATTAAAAATATTGGAGAGACAAGTTTAGCCAAGTAACGGTTCTTCTCGGGTTCTTTTGATTGTTATCAGAAATAATCTACAGACACTCTATTGTTTGTGAAAGTGTACCGGAAGTTCAGTGCAGCCCACGAACGCGCGCATGCGCAGTAACGTTTGTTTATGTTGTCACTTTGATACCATCTATATGGTCATTTTTCTCAATGTTTTGAAGCACACTTGCTTAGATATCCCCAGAGCTGTTGAGAGATAGGGATTTTACGAGCATTACGTGATTCATGGAGCCTTCAGTTAGTCGTTTTTTCTTTTAATTCTTTATTTCCTTCACTTTTTTATTCATTAAACGACTTACGTCTTTAAATGTGTTTACCTCAGTTGGTCTGTCTCGCTCCATGCGTTACTAACTTCCGGGATCTATTGAGGGAGGGGCTCCATTGTTGTGAGTTTCATTGGAGTCAACGGAGTTGACGCGACTCTCTCTCTCAATGGCTCTGGATATCCCTAAAGATAACATATGCATGCTAAAAGGCCCAAAACTACAATTTCGATTTCATGGAACCTTTAAGTGAAAGAAGCAATACACGAGTATTGGTGTTGGTGAAGTGCTCGAGAGGTGCACAAAACAAGAAAAAGTTGAGAAACATCGCTGTTTCGTACATGTGCTGTGGCTGATCTCAGGTCAGCGTTTGCATCGGATAACGAGGCTGTGTTTGCATCGCAGGTCAGAGAGAGCAGAGACGCAGGTGCTGCGAAGAGATGCCTGGCTGCGATCGAACGCTGTGCGCGCACCGGAGACGGCAACCTGCTGGAGCTCGCCGTGGAGGCTGCCAGAGCCCGGTGTGTCTACTTTCCATTTGAAAAACAACAATCTGATCAAAGCACACACACGTGTCTGGTTTATTATCTCCGTGGGGACAGTCTATAGGCGTAATGATTTTTATACTCTGGACGTTCCTTATACTGTGCAGACATGCAGTAAATATAGGAAAAAGATGGAAACCTTTTTTACATAGAAATGAGCGTGAACTAAATCAAAACTCATGTAAGAATTTATACAACACTTCAGCAAACAAATGTGTTATGTACATTGTTAGCGATTCAATTTTATTCAGACACATTTCAAAAATGAGTTTTACCCCCAAGGGTCAAGCTCCCTGTGTTAAGAGCCGTTCACACATAACTATAACTGTAAAAAATAAAGTTTTAAAAGTTTTTCATTAAGGAGAATAGCGGGGTTTACATCAGTCGGAAAGCTGTGTGTTGTTTACGCCGGGATAATATATTATTATAATTATATTTATTTTAGTGACTGAAAACACTGAAGCACACGAGCTTAAAATAAACATCAAGGTACCGCTGGTGTGGACACAAATAGTGTTACAGTTATCAGTATAATGTGAACGCCTCTTTATTTCAGCTTGTTGAATCAGTTTTTAACTTCACATAGGCAGTGATTCACCGAGCGACCTCAGTCAGGTATCCTGTGATTCAGCCAAACTACATTTGGTGTTGTACCCCATTAAGATCACCCAGAGGCGCCACAGTTTGAATTAAAAAAGAAAACTTCAGGTGTGATGTCTCATCAGTCAGCACACTAGAAACCTACTCAGTTCTGACGGCATGTGTTACACCAGGTGTGCTTCTATCCTGAGCGGCGGTTTTTCACATTACAAAACTTGAAAAGTTTCTATGAAAGTTTAAAAAAGTGAGTTAGTGTTGAATGTTAGAGTGTTTTAGTGGCAGAACACCCACTTTTCAGGGGAATTCCATGAAAAAATCTAGTTTTTTCCAAAGGTTTTTACATTGCTTATAGGTCAGATGTCAATATTTGGTGGTTTAAATACCCATGTGAAGTCTCTCTTAAGGTTTTTAAAGCTTTTTTGTGTTTTTAAAGCATGGTTTTTGATGGTCAGGTAAGTGAATTGTCACATAAATAACAGTCTATGTTCCTCATAAATAGGCAAATGAACGTTAAAATATAGTATTTGATGTTCTACAAAGAGCCATCCCTTCTCCATTTGTTGCTTCTGGTTTGCACATTTTAATTCACAGAAATCCAACAGAGTATGTCGTCTATCAAAAACGTGAAACCTTTTTTTGTCACACGGTACGCGTTAATTTTTTCCCTCTTAAAATAGAAAACTTGTGCATACACTCGAAAAAATTATTACGTGGGCTTAGTAAATATCACAAAAATAAACAGTTATATTAACGTAATAAAATATTTTAAAACTGATTTTTTTTGTGGGGCATAAAAAATGATTTAAAATCCAACTGTTAATTTCTCTAAAATTGACATGATTATTTAAGTTTATTTAATGAAAAAATACGTATTTAATAAACCAATAATATCTTTAATATATACTTAATATTTTTGGTGAATTCTAATAGAAATATTTGAGTCACTCAGATTTACTTAATTTTTTATACTTGCATTTACTCAATTTAAAAAATGTACTCATTTTTTTTTATGTAAATTGTTTCACTTAAAATCGAATTAAAAGTTGTTTCTCTGCTTGTCTGGACTCTATCAGCAGGGGTTCAGTGAAATTTAAACAAATGGTTCAATCAATATATTGGTAAAACACATTCTCTCAGAATCTGTATTTCAAGTTTTGACTGAAATTGTCACATTCATAGCGCTGGAATCGCCCTTCTGCAATCTTACTGCAACTGCAAACATCAGTTTCAAACAACAACGTGTTGCAGAATATAAAGTGATTATGTGCAGATAACAGGATTTTATTGCATTCTGAAGGTGTTCGGTGGGGGAGATCACAGATGCCATGAAATCTGTTTTCGGGGAGCACAAGGCCAGCACGCGCATGGTGAGCGGCGCGTACCGCAACGAGTTCGGCGAGCACGAGGAGATCGCTCTGGCACATGACAGGTGAGCGTCGTTAGATATCATTTAGACGGTAAAAGTGAATTTAAAATACAGCTTTGCTCGGTAATACATGGTCTGAAACCTCTTATAATAGTTTTGTAAGCACTGTGACTCCCTGACGTGCACATTTGAACTCTCTGTGAGCTTGTCAACAAGACTTCTTTCAATAGTCTGCTGCACTTGAACGTCTAGAAGGCGGTCAGACGCTAACCTGAGTTTGTAGTGTGTAGTGTATCAGACGGTGTTTGAGAGGAGATTCTCGTTTGGCCCACAGGGTCGTGCAGTTTAAAACACATGAAGGCAGAAACCCACGTCTGCTCGTGGCCAAAATGGGACAGGACGGTCATGATAGAGGAGCAAAAGTCATCGCCACTGGATTTGCAGATCTCGGGTTCGATGTGGACGTCGGGCCACTTTTCCAGGTTTGTTGAGAACGTGCCATCGATGACGCATAAATGAAGTATTAAATAAGTTCAAGATAAACCGTCATGATTTAATCACCCTCAAGTTGTTCCAAGTTTGTGTACATTTCTTTGTTATTTACAGTATTATGATGTTTGGAAGAATGTTAGCAACTATCAGTTCTGGGGCACCATTGACTACCACAGTAGGATTTGTTTTGTTCTGTTGAATTTGGGAAAGCAAACCGTTCAAGACTACCATTTTCATTTTTCCTACAATGGGAGTTTACAGTATGACCGAATTTTCATTTGAACTGTCCAGTTGAACAAAACACAAAATAGCATTATTGGTATCTGCCACCACAAGTTGTTTATTATTGTTGTTCTTTTTTTGGCACAGAAATGCCATATCAATGCATCTCTAGTTTAGTTTGCGGTTTAAAAGCGCTTTTGTTTGTATGTGTAACAGATGTCTTAAAGTCATCATGTGTTAAGATGATAAACCAGTTGACACATGGTTCCAGAGCTTAACGTTTCTTAATCCTACATATATCCCACTGGAGTGACATTTAGATCTATCCGATCTCTTGGAATGAGGGAGAATACGTCAGAATATTGAAGGCACGGCTCAGGAGATCAAGTAAATAAGTACATTTGTTTCTGAGTATGTGCAATCCTAGGGATCGAATCCATGACCTTGGCGTTGCTAACGCCATCCTCTAACCAATGAGCTATTCTATATTGAAAACCAGAAGAAAATTGAAGCGCTTCCATTTTCTTCTGGTTTTTATTTTAGGTAAAATGATGGTTTTTGTTTCATTCTGTGAACTAGTAACAATATTTCTCCCAAATTTATTATAATATTGTTTCTATTTGCATTTTGCATTCTATTGCATTTTATTTGCAGAAAAAAAAATCAGAAAAGATGCTCAGTATTTTTTCAGACCTCAAATACCGCAAAGAAAAAGTTGATATTCAATACAACAGTAATATTTGTCATTAAAAAAACGTTGTTGTCTTGTCTTTTTTACATTGCTGTCGGATGACTTTATGTCACTCCTGAGGTTTGATTTTGTTTAAATTCAACAGACACTGGACTGAAATGACCACAATACATCTTGAAATGCTGATCAAATACGCATTTAGATGTTTCATGAACAGTCTTTACTTGATTGCGGGGGTTACTAATGGGGTCACGCATCCCCATGTGGATGTGCATTCAGGTCTGATGTCATTTCCTTGTGTTTTCTATGTCCCATTGTGTCTGATGGGGGTGTTTCTATGACGACAGACCCCGGCTGAGGTCGCTCAGCAGGCTGTTGATGCAGACGTGCACTGCGTGGGGATCAGCACGCTGGCTGCCGGACACAAGACCCTCGTACCCGAGCTCATCAAAGAGCTACGGAACCTCAACCGGCCAGATATCATGGTCATCTGCGGAGGCGTCATTCCACCCCAGGTATCACCTGCCCTCAGTCAAACATTTACATTTATGAATGAAGCTAACACTTTTATTGAAAGCCATCTATAGTAAGTTTTTTATGAGTATGTATGTTCCTTGGGAATCAATCGTATGATCTTCGTGCTGCTAACTCAATGCTCTACCAGCTAAGCTAAATGCAGATAAATGTGACCTATTTTGACCAGGCGACATCTACCGCTGCTTTTCTGGAAAAGTTCACCCTTCACGATCTGTAAGGTGACGGATTTTTACAGCCAGAAACATGACAAGCTTTTCACTTCCATTAAACATCTTTTTTGTTCATGTGGCATTTGAGTGACATGCGACCACAGGTGACATATATTAGCTATTTCAGAACCGATGTTCGCTCAACAAACCACGCATCACTTGCTACCCTCATTTGAAGCTTCTTTTTCCACAGCTTTGTGCGTTGTGCATTCATCTGTTTTTTTTATGAAGGGGCAATTCCATGCAAATGTCAATCTTGAGATGAAAAAATCAAGGTTTTCAACATATGGATAGGTCAGATGTCAAAAGTAAATACCCATGTGAGGTGTTTTTAAAGCATAGTTTTCCATAGTCATGTACGTGATTTGTCGCATCTATTTAAGCACTCCATAATGAGCACCTGAAAATGAAAATATAGTAACTATTTAATGCTATATAATGAGTCATCCCTTCTCCGTTTGTTGGGTATAATTGCTTCTGCTTTGTACTTTTGACAAGTATTTTGTCACTCAAAAACGTACGCTCCTTTTTTGCCACATCCATAACGCACACATTTTCCCCTCATTTTTTATTTATTTTTGCTTAATCTGTTTATTAAACTTTTTTAACAATGAAAGGATACAGATACAGGAGAACAGAAACATTTTTCCACCACACTACCCCAATTCCCTCTTTTAAAATCGTCAAGGGTTTAGTCAAATATAAACAGTTGGTTCAATATATTGGTAATAAGTGTATCGTCTGAGAATTTATATTTTGATATTCAAGTTTTGACATTCATAACGCTGAAATTGCCCACAACAGAATGGTACAAACATCATAATACTTTTTATTGTGCTGCAATAGCGTGTATCAGTTTAAAGCTGCACAGCATAAATGTCAAATTTAGCGCTTTTCACAATTGTGCATGGTTTCTAAGCAGCTTTTCAGAAAACAGAATTTCATATCAAAGCAGAAAAATTAAGATAGATTATAATTGTAAAGATGTAACGCCCTGTTTACACCAGACGCGTGTTGCGAAATTTCAGATTCGAATGGGTTCTATTGTCTTTTGACTCATCACATTGTGTCCGGTGTAGACCGGGTGTTACTGTCACAAAACATTGATTATCTTTTAGGTTGTAATGAACTGTTTAATTCATACCACAATTATACAAGCATACTAATAAAGTATTATTTTAAATGTATTATAAAGGGGTAATTCAGGTAGATTAGGACACTTTGCGATAACAAACTGCACCCGAATTCAGCCCACATAAACAAATGTGCAAACATCTGATCTAATCCAGTAGTCAATCGTGGATTTGTGCTCATTCAGATCAGTTAACTGTAACTTCAAGGAACAGTTCACCCAAAAATGAAAATTCTGTCTTCATTTACTTTCCCTCAAGTTGTTACAAATTCTGACGAACACAGAGGAGGATATCTGGAAAAATGCAAGCAGTTCTTGAGTTACATAGTAGGATAATTTTCTTTAGAAATGACTTTGTTCTGTTAACACAAAAGAAGATATTTAGAAGAATGTAGGAAAGCAAACAGTTCCGGGGCACTTCTGACTACTATTGTCATTTTTCCTTCTATGCTAGACAATGGTGGCCGAGAGCTGTTTGGCTACAAGCATTCTTCCAAATATCTTTCTCTGTGTTCCTCAGAACAAAGACATTTATTCAGATTTGGAAGAACTCGAGGGTGACGATGACACAATTTTCTCTTTATGCATACCAGAAATACAGTAATGTATAACTGTTCTCGCTAAGGAGTATCTTTGTAAAGTCGGTCTATAAATTCCAGCATAATGATCTTTTAGATATGCTGTTTGGTTATTGAATGGTGCTTAGCAACCATTAAGACTCGCATTAAAAGACAACGCAAGTAGAAAGATAAATGTTTTTCATGCGTAACTGACCTGTGCCAAAAAAGTACACAAAACTCAGATGAAGAAAGAGGAATGTGCTGTAACTATAGTTTCAAGCTCCTGAATTCTGCCCTTGATGGCTCAGTTTGGGCTTCTGCATGAATAAATTGATAAAGCAGTTCATCTCTACGGTACATTTAGTTGCGTTGATGATCTCCGAATGCCTTTAAGCGCTGGTGCTTTTCTTCTTGCTTGACATTTCACACACCTCATCCCCCAAGTGCTTTTACACCAGTATTGAGTGTTTGGTGGGATTATCGGGCCGCATGTCGCGAGTGGAGGTAAAAGCTGCGGTGATTGAAGAGACATAAGAAATCTGTTTGTATAAGAGCCCTCAGGGAGCCTGAGCTCTCGCAGCGGTCGGCACGGAACTACAAATTCAAAATGCACACGGGAGATTTCTCCTGCGTGGTTTAATCCGCTTTGTGAGGAAGGGTTTGAAGATATTCGTCTACCGCTAGAAAACATCTTCCTGTTGCGTTTGCATCACGTATACAATATATTTCAATTCAACAGTCTTTAAAATAAAGGCGATGTCACAGAAGATCCATTTTTGCTTAGCGAAAGAACATCTTATAGGAACCATTTTTTCAGTCGTGAAGGTTTTCTTCTAATGTTCAAGGGTCTTAATCAGTGTTGGGTAAATTGCTCTCAAAAAGTAATTAATTGCTAGTTACTAATGACATATTCAATAGTGTAATTAGATTACTGTACAAATTACTCTCTCCAAAAAGTATTTAATTACTTATTACTAATTACTTTCTATATCCTATATCAACCTTGATTAGTTAAGTGATTCAATGATAGTCATGAAAGGGCTCTTTTTATTCATTCAAATAAATCATATTAAACTACATAAAGTTCTTTTATTAACTGACCAAAGTATTACAAATGTGAGAATTATACATTAAAGCACGGATTTTAACGCACATATATTACACAAAGTATTTAGTTTAATTACATCAAAAGTAACTAATTAAATTACAGAAAAAATAAGAGTAATCCCTTACTTTACTTTTCAAGGGAAAATTAATTAAATTACAGTAACTAATTACTTAGTAACTAGTTACACCCAACACTGGTCTTAATGGAGCCATACAGCAAAAAAGATGTATTCTTTGACATTGGGAAGCACTTTTATTTTGTATAGGATCGCTGTGAAGAACTTTTCGTACCTTTTCATTTTAAAGAGTTTTGAAATACACTCTTTTTTTATAAACTTAAAAAATGAATATGTTCAATCGACGTCCAATTTACTTTTTTGTTAAGGGCTTCCAAGCATTCTCACATGTCTCTTAAAGGGACGGTTCACCCAAAAGTGAAAATTCTGTCATCATTTACTCGCCTTCAGATTGTTCCACATTTCTTTGTTCTGCTGAACACAATATTATGTGTTATATACATGTGTGTACATATACATATGTGATATTTGGAAGAATGTCAGTAATCAAACAGATCTCATCCCCCATTGAGGTTATTTAAGTTTACTAAAATTAAAACTTTGAAAATGTTTCTGTTCATTGAAATGAAGTAAAATATTGACCTGAAAATTATTGGAAAAACTTAATCAAAGGAAATTTTGAAATGTTGCCTCAAATATAAACTGAAATAGGTTTAAAGCACTATAATTATAATAATAATAAAAAACGAAGATAAAAATTAATTAATCTTATATACTGTAGCTACATAAAAAATAACCACATAAATTATACAATGACAAAAGCATATACTAAAATTGCTAAAACGTTAAGTAAAATTAACAAAAACTAAAAATCTAAAAATAAAAGCTCCTTCAATTTTTTTAGAAAACTAAGTAAAACTAAAATCAAAACTATAATAACTCATAAGCCATTGACTCCCATAGTATTTATTTTCCCTACTATGTGAGTCAATGGGGGATGAGATCTGTTTGGTTACTGACATTCTTCCAAATATCTTCCTTTGTGTTCACCAGAACAAATCGATTTATACAAGTTTGGAAAAATCTGAGGGTGAGTAAATGATGACAGATTTTTCATTTTAGGGTGAACTGTCCCATTAAATAATAAGTTACCAGTTGAATTTTCTTGTGGAATAAGTTCTCAAAAAACTCTTTTCAGGACTATGACTTTCTGTACAAGAGCGGCGTCAGCTGTATCTTCGGCCCGGGGACCAGAATTCCTCAAGCAGCGGTGGAGGTTCTCTACACCATCGAGAAAAACCTGGAGAAGATCCGGCAGGCCATGTTACCGCGATGTCGGCCAAGAACAATTGTAGAGGCGTTTGATCCCAGATGTTATCAGTGTGAAATGATCGCTTGTCAAAGCTGTGTTTGATTGAAGCCTGACAGCAGATTTGTGTAGTTTGAAAGTGCATTAAAATGTCAATCTGGAGGTGTTTGTGGTGTCATCACAAGCCCTGTTATTTTATGATGTCGTTCATTCTTCTTGTGTGACAAGACGATGTTTAAAATTCACTTGTGGGGTTTCGTGATCTGTCGCTTTATCGATTCCGATAAGAGCGTATCCGTTGATTTTTCATATTCTGTAGGGAATGCAATAGCACATGCAACGACTCCACATAATACAAAGCACAGCGTTATGGACTTTCTCTACATGATCATTATCCTTTTTATGTTTGTTTCTGCTTTAAGAAATAAAAATGTGGATGTTAATGCTCAGATTGTGTGTCTGCTCTGCCGAAAATCCACTTCGACTAAAAACCCTTGTTGATTTGAAAGCATTGGCATGCCTGTTTATTGACTCGCTAGTGCTTCCAAGAATTAATTGGTTGCGTGAACCCTTTGAAAAGCTTTCAGGGAGATGTTGGACATTGTCATTACTGACCACTCACACACCTTCTTGATGGATTCCTAAACTGCTAAATCTGTCATCTGCAGGCGGAATCGAATGAATCGCAATGAATCGATTTGACAGCACTAATTCAAACCCAATGTGACTTTGGTTTGAAAGACACGTAATGAGAAAGCCAAATGTTAGAACTTTACCCCCACATACAGTAACAAAAGCGGATGGATGGTGGTTTATAAAGCCAAATGCCGACAAGAAGAAAAAACTTCTGAAGCCATTAAACTATTATTCCCGTTATTAAGTCCATTCTTCACATGTAACCTTTTCCTTCCGCTGGACCTTTCAAACTTCATGATGGTGTAAACGTTTTAGATGTGAGATTGTTCATGACACGGTGTGCTTGTAAAACCTCTGTGTCATTCACTTTCCTGTTCCAGAGAAGAAATGGTACAGACTGACATGAAAAAACATAAAAATGACCATATTTAAATTTTGGGGTGAAATATCCTATAATTAGTTTTTTAACCGTACCTGAACTTTTGTAAAAGTCTGTGGGCTGAATGTTAAATTAGAAGCAAAGTTGCTCTTTAGATGTGTGACGTGTCAGTGATGCGCATAATTCCCATTCGTATCCGAGCGGTCGCGTGTGCTGTGATGACGTATGTTTTCAAACGCAGCATGTGGAACAATGATAAAAGATGTAGTCAGTTTCCATCATCCAGTTTAGTTCAACATGACATTATTTGAGTCTCGGCCTCTCTCCTGCCACACGTTTTTTCGTCCGCTTCTCGTTTCTCCTTGTTTTCCGCACACACCAGGTAGATGGTGTTCTCGGGAACGTTTTTGGAAGGCGACGCGCGGCACATTTTGGATACGCCGCACTGACGGCCCAGCTGGTTGACCTCTTGTTTGAAGGTCTTGCTGAAGATGTAGTAGATGAAGGGGTTGTATACAGTGGAGGTCTTGGCGAACAGACAGGGCAGCATGCTGACCTGGGGAGGGATGGAGTCACCGGGCCAGTAGATGGACCAGAGGCTGACCACTCCATAGGGCGTCCAGGAGGCGATAAAGCCGACGCTGATCAACACGGCGATCTGTGAAAACGAACAAAAACGCATTGATTTTCATATAGTTTCATTGTCCAAGTGGTTGAAACGCGCATGTGTGTTGCAGATGTCAGTGGAGTAACCAACATAAAAAACACAGGTCAAATATTATTATTGTATTATCCTACAGAAAAACACACTTTGTTCTTCAACGCTATAGTGGCAAGAGCATAAACAAAACAAAACCACTGCAAACAGTCTCTAGAGTAGTGGTTCTCAAACTGGGGGCCCGAAGATGGATCCAGGGGGCCACAGATTTTGTGGCATTTTATGAAATATAGAAATTTATCATAGATTTTATGCAATCAAACATCAGAAAAATGACACCACCAACCAAAGGAATTGATGTTCCAGCATTGTATAACTGAATATGTTTTTGGTTTAATTAAAATTCTAATTTTAAGATTATAAGTCTTTATTTGGGGGGCCGCAAAGCAATGCATTCTACACAAAGGGGGCCTTACAACAAAAAGGTCTGAGAACCACTGAGTACATGTGCTAGAACATTCATAGATAAGAAAAGAGAAGAAAGCGGATGGGCCTTAAATCATTTACAGAGCACCAAATTTGCTTCTGAATGAAGTTCACCTGTTATGAAATTGCAATTCACAAAACAGTGAAGCCTCAGCGTTATTCACCTAGAAATATAAAATGTCGAGATAAACATTGCATAGGGAAATTAAAGGCAAAAATAGTATAATAAACTGTTCCTAGATACTTTGAACCTTATGCTGTGTTTGAGACAACTCGGGTTTCGGATATTATGACGTAAAATATCCGACTTCAATCCGTTCCAGTCAACCACAGGTTACATTCGCATGTTTACCACGTGATGTTGTTCATAAACAGTTTCTGGATATATTAACGTTCATGTTCATACATATTACGTATTGTTAAAATAGTTTAAAGTTTGTTTACGGTTCACATAAGCCTTCAAGGAGCTAGCCGCCATCTTGTCCATGATGTCAAATGACGCTTTTCGCTGAGGTCGATCGATCTGCCCCGAGTTCATCAATACCTTACAACGCTTTCTGTATCGAAGAATACCAAAGCAAGGAAAACTTTATCTTGATGTGTCTTGTTTAAAATTCCCCATTAGCTTAAATCCAGTTTTTTTTTGTATTTTATTTTACAAATGTAATTTACTTGCGTTTGTTTATGATTTACTTATTATTTTTTTCATTTATTTTACTTTATTTACCTCTGTTTTTTATCTAAGTCTCGATTCACTTCATTATCTCCCCTGGCTGTTGTTATTGTTCTTGTTTCGTTACATGTATGTGATAGATTTGCACTTATACTTCTCTGTACATTATAATCTTTGATCAATAATAAAAAAAGATCTGCCCCGAGGTCGGATAATCTACTTTCTTTGCCGTTCCAGATGTTCACTTCCAGGATTGAGGTCAGCAATACCCGAAATCAGAGTTGTCTCGAACGCAGCATTATTACAGTAAATACTTCAGTTTACTTGAGACGATTTCATCGGATACATGCGCCTGGTCCGAAGTTAACTTCCTGTCTGTGTTTGTTGATCAGTCTGGCTAGTGTATTTATATTTTAATCAATTTATATTACTTTATTAATATTTCATTGTATAATTATTTGTTAAAATGTACTGTAAATAATAAAATAATACAATTTGTTGAATTGGTCATGTAACTTTGTCGCATTTAAGTTTAGCCAAGTAACGGTTCTTAGTAACCCAAAATAATTCTAGCTAGACATACTTTTAACTTGCTAGCTAATGTACTTGTTATTTCTTTTACTTGTTATCAGAAATAATCTACAGGGACTCTATTCTTTGCGGATGTGTATCGGATGTTAAGTTCGGGCCACAAACGCGCGCATGTGCAGTAAAGTTGTTTATGTTGTCGCTTTGAAACCGTCTATAGACCGTTTCATCGGACGCACGTGCCGGGACTGCAGTTAACTTCCGGTGTGTTTTTGGCTAGTGTCTAATATATTTGATATTTTATTTAATACTGCATATGTTAATATTAATTTATATATTATTTTATTGTATAATAATTGTCTTACATAAAAGATTTGTTGAATTTTGTTGTATATTCATTTTATTAAATGAACAATTTGTTGAATGGGTCCTGTAGTTTGGTCGCATTTAAAGAAACCGCGTGCACATTGACATCTAGCGGTTGAGCTTGGTATCACAGTCTAAATTAAAAATATTGGAGAGACAAGTTTAGCCAAGTAACGCTTCTTCTCGGGTTCTTTTGATTGTTATCAGAAATAATCTACAAGCACTCTATTGTTTGTGAAAGTGTACCGGAAGTTCAGTGCAGCCCACGAACGCGCGCATGCGCAGTAACGTTTGTTTATGTTGTTGCTTTAAAACCATCTACAGTAATTAATTTTTTCATGTGGGTCTCACCAGCATGAGACGACGCTGTATCTTTATCATGTTGGGCATGCGGTTGGTGTCGTCCATGGATTTGTACGTCACGTAGAGTTTCAGCGCGATCCCAGAGTAACACGAGATGATGATGACGGCCGGGATGACCAGGTTCATGAGGAAGATGGTGATGACAAACGACTGGCTGTGTTCCTTCATGTCTCTCCAGGCCAACGTGCAAGACAGACCGAAGGGTTCTGGACCGTATTTGCCCCAGCCAATGAGAGGAAACAGAGCCCACAGCAGCGTGTAGAGCCACGAACCTGCCACCAGCATCCAGGCATTTCTTTTGCTGATTTTTTCTTCTGTGGATAGACAGACGAGCATGAGGAAAGCGGCTAAGATTTGAGGTTGGAGTTTTCATTTGTGTTATCAACTTAGTCTTAAGGCGTTTCTCCTAAAACTGCATACGAGAAATTAAAATAACAAATGAGACAATTGTGTAGATCCACGTAGAGTATGGAGGTGTAAAATGAATGTAGATTGTAGTGGTAAAATAATCAGGTTTTGGGTAAATCTGAAGAGAAATGTTTGAGTTCATATTGAGATCTTCAATAATATTGACCTTTGATTGCAGACTTGATAAATCTGAGCTCAGTTTGAGACATACTTGACATCTCTTCTGAAGCTCTCAAGAGCAATATTTTCGACAAAGGAGATTTGAGCAAAAACCTCCATTTGCTCCTAGTTATGCATGTCTACATGACATAACTGAGATTAAAGAGGTCTCATCGATGATTTCTTATAAGGTGCCGTATGAAGAGAAAACCACTTGAGAAACTCACTGGGTGATTGGAGTGTGGAAGACACGACAAAGCGAACGACGGCCATGATTGTCAGCGTCATCATGCTAGCCGCCCCAAAGAAAAATCCCATCAGGCCGTAGTACACACATGTGACGTCTCCCCCGATCCAGTGGTGGTTCCACGCTGAGGCTACAGCCAGGGGGTACATGGTGATAGCTGCTCCCAGATCAGTCACAGCCAGATTCACGCTCAACAGCTCTGGGGGTTTCATTTGTGTCGACCTCTTGTACGCCATCACAAGAACAAGCAAATTCCCCACAATGGAAAGAATGGCTGTGTGAAATACAAAGGGAAAAACACAGAAATCATGAGATTTCTAAATAGAAATTCCAGAAATGCTTTCAGTTGAATCAACATGAGCCTGCAAAACAAGCCCAGTGGAGAAAACATTTCTTTAAAGGTGCCTACTGTGACCAATGAAATGTTATTATGCATATTTTGAATTCAATATCATTTTTAATTCAGTCTCTCTCTCTCTCGCTCTCTTTCTTTTATAGATTTATATAATGAAATCAGTAGATATGAAATTGACGTAAGAGATGCAAGAGAGTCCTTGGGCACATTCATGGATAACCCTGCATCAATAGAGGCGTTTACCTTTATTCCTCCATCAATAACCTCCTGCACATGGCACAATCATAGACCAGGGAACATTACCCATAATGCTCTTTCTGCAGAGCATTATGGGTAACTTAAGCGTGTGGACAATGATGATGTGTCGTTTCATTGATGATGTCTTTCTCGGTTGAACGCGTGAGTTGATTTTTGAAGTGTTGATGCTGCGTTTTATCGATTTGGTGTAAATAATAACCGAGGTTGTCAGTCACACTAACAGTCTGCCTATTTGTGTGTGTTCCAGAAGAAAGTCTGACGGGTTTGGAAAAGCAATAAGTAATTAATGACAGAATGTTTATATTTTCATTTCTATGCCTTTGAAGATATAACATTTTTCTGAATCGCAAAGTGGGACAAAACTTCTGTGTCAACATCCACATGCATTTCTCAACACAACCGGATGAGAAGCCACAGCCAAATCAGTGTTTAAACACTCCTTCATTTGGTCTCTTACTCTTTTTTTGAGTTCCCTTATTCCATTATGTGTTCCAGTGTAGATTTTCATAAAAGCCTATTTTTCGAAGCCTGCTGATATTAAATGTATTCATGGAAACTAATGGAAGTGTAATCGGTCTGAGCTGACTGCCTGCTGGCTCTCAGATGTCAAGCTTTATTCTTTACTACACTGTATTGACTCGTATGCAAATCTTTTAATGAGGAGAAAGTCAACAACATCTGCAATATTAAGGCAGACCCAGTTCTATGCCCATTCACACTATACAAATGCTGAATAACTGAACGACACGAATTCATCATGTTGGTGACAAACGATGTCCACATTACGCACTTGTACTGCGCAAGTTAAAGAATACAGTAGATGCCAAAACACGGATTATTTCTCACATTAGCTAGTGTCATAGTTTTCTGAATAACGTTATTTACGTTTAAAGTGAAATATTACAAACATCCATCGGTGAAGAAACTGTTCAGGAATATCGTTTTGAACAAAGACACTCGGCATTACGCACCAAAAATCCAAACGCAGAAAGTTGAAAGTCTTACCAATGAGCAGCAGAAACGCACCCACTCCATAATCCACAACAGGTGATAATTTTGATGAATAAATATCCATTATGACAACTGAGTTAGAGATATTTTAATTTCCAGACGTTTGCTTTTCCTTTCGATGCGCAGAAGGAGAGTCGTTGAAAACTGATTGTTGTGCGTTCGGAAAAACTTCCCGAAAATAAACGCGACGTGAAACTGCAACGAGAAAAGAGCTTAGAGGATCAACACTGCTGTCCAGAAGAAATGAAGAACGCAATGCTCCAACCTCACCAACACACCGAGAGAACAAACCTGCGCTCTTGAATATTGAAAACCGATGAAGACACTGACATGAGCAGGTATTGGTGCGCTTTCTTGGGGGTCGTGTAAGCATATCCAAAGAGTTCATTCCTCCTCAGGAGGGGCTTCGCGTTATGAGCATTGGCGAAGGATGGATATGATTTTTACAAAAAATCCTATTTTTATTAAAGATGCTAAACGACCATGCAACAGAGATGACAAAAATTGTGTAATTCAACCTAAAAAGCATTCAATACATGTTGCTTATATTTGTTTGTCTGCTCTTTTCAGACGTGACACAATTGAAAGAGCAGCCGTTCCTAACATTATAGTTCACCCAAAAATGAAAACTCTGTCATCATTTACTCACTCTCTTGTCATTTCTTTCTTCCGCAGAACACAAAAGAAGATAATTCGAAGAAAGTTGGTAACTCAACCGCACTGGCCCCCATTCACTTCTATTGCATGGACACAAATCCGAATGGGGTCGAGTTAACAACATTCTTCAAAATATCTTCTTTTGTGTTCTGCGGAAGAAAAAAGGTTTTGAAATGACAAGAGGGTGAGTAAACGATGACAGGATTTTTATTTGGGGGTGAACTATCACTTTAAATGAGCTGCAGTTTAAGAGATTATTGTCATTTCGTAAGCATTGGCATGATTCAATATTATTAAGTTATTATTTCTCAGTGATATGGTCACAGTCCAATGCTTCTATGCATTTTATGACATAATCTTTCTAATTTCACATGACAGGATATAGCCGGAGGGTCCCGTGATCCACATGAATGCAGAACCCAGAAGAAATGAATTTCACAAACCTCATGTTCATGCCTCAATGATCATCCAAGAGAATCTGTCTTTTCAGGTGATCGAGTAAAACTTTGGAAAAGAACCAAATGTCAAAAGATCTGCTTGTTCGTTTCATAGATTCTAAAATGCAAAGAACTTTAATTTGATATTTTAGCTATTTATATATTTCCTCACATGATTAGCGATTGTATCATATACTGTACATTTACAGAGCTTGTTATGCAGGACATTTGAGTGCAAAATCACACGATTGGTAGGCATCATCTCAGATCATTTCCAAATAATGGCACCAACAGTTGTCTCCTTCTCTCCAAGCTTCTGTCTGTAGCCTAGTCAAGGTTTGCGCAGGTCTACAATCTTGTCCCTGCATCCTTTAAAACCTATTTTGTCTGGACCATGGTGGTGGAGAGGTTGAATGGAAGATACAGATTCTGTTGGCAGGCATCTTTTATATACATAACATGCTGACTTATGAGTATATAGTGGAACAGAAATGACACACTTCAGCTTTATACTCTTCAGGCCCGTCATCAGACATTCTTAATCCAAGATTACACCCATACATTCAGTGCTCATGCACACTGTTCATTTGTATTTCTTTGAATGGTGAAGGAAAAACAGAAATGACTGGTAGCAAGATGCATTCTGGTCAGCACTGTGCCTTCTGATCTGCTTCCTAATTCAACAAGACACCCTCGTTGACAGTTTCAAAGTTGGTGTGCACACATCTGTAGTTTTAAGAAGCTCGTGGTGAGGAACTCGATCTGTCCTCTGTGTTTGATACCGTTCTGTGACATAAATGAGGGTGATGCGAGACATTTCAATTCTTTTGGAATAAAATGACACTTATTTGTTTTAAAGGGAAAGTTCACCCAAAAATTCTGTCATGATTTATTCACCCTCAGGTTGTTCCAAACTTGGATACATTTCTTTGTTCTGTTGAACACAAAAGAAGATATTTGGAAGAATGTCAGTAAACAAACAGATCTCATCTCCTTTTACTGCAATAGTAGGGAAAATAAAATACTATGGGAGTCAATGGGGAATGGCTACTGACATTCTTCCAAAGATCTTCCTTTGTGTTCAGCAAAACAAATAATTTAAATACTGTTTGGAAGAACCTGAGCGTGAGTAAATGAAGACAGAATTTTCATTTTTGGGTGAACCATATATTATTCAACATCATGTCGCTCACAACCTACGACTCATTCGTCGACATTTTTGAACACCATGAGGGTAAGTAATGACAAATGTGTTTTGGGGGGCGGTGAACTATCCCTTTAAAGGTTCTGGATGGGAGGTAACATCTATGGCGAAGCTCCTAAATCAAATTTTATGGGTTGTTTGTTTGTCACGCAAACAGCTATGAAAGATTCTTTATTCTATGTGCTTCATGCATTGATCGACTCCTTTCATAAGTAATTGCAGTTTTGGATGCATCAATGTTTATAGACAGCGAGAATGGTTGATGATTAGTACAGAACAAGAGCACAAGATGATGTGGCGCGAACAAAAAACATTCTAATGGACAACCAGAAAGAGCAAAAGATCATCCGTCCAAGTCTTTGTGAGAAGCACTTATTTCTTATAAAGGAAATCTCACAAAAATCTAAAGAAACCGAAAGGCTTTGACAGCCAAAGTTAGATGTACCAGAAATAATAATAGACGAAAAAGCAGAAATAATAGATGAAAGAAAATATATAGGCTCATAGAAACAGAAAAGCCAAAGAATGTGTGTTGAATCCAGGCAGAGATTTACTGTATCTCACATTTCCTTGGAGCTATTTGAAGTTTTAATTCTATTCGCTTTTATTTCTGTAGCACATAATTCCTTGCCCCTAAATGTTGTTATATGATTGGTGCTTTTTCCGAACCATAAATATGACTCAAATGCTGCAACACAGGCTCATTGCAAATATGTATCTCTGCCTACATTTCTGCATAACCCGAAATACGTAGCTCCAGGTACAAATCGTTGCATCTTTCGGGTCGGGTGGAATGTCCACTAGTGGCGCATGGGTTTTTCTCCGTGTTGATACCATTCAAGGTTACAACGCAGACGATACTGAATATTATTGATGTATATCCCGTGGCGGATAAACGTCTGATGTCATTACTGTGAGGATTGATTGTGTTTGGCTGAGGTAAATCAAGAACTTGTTGTTTACTTAAGCATAGCTCCAATAAATGAATAAATGATCAAAATGCATTAGTATGTTGTACAGATGCTGTTTCTTAAATTATTCCAAGCGTTCCGAGGCTGAAGAATTAAATCAAAAGCGATACAAGCGCGAGACGGAACCGTACACATCGGGTTATTGCAAGAAACAGTTTTCGCCTGCGTAGGCAAGACGTTTGCAACAGATTTATTTTACCTACACAAAGACAGGTTCTGCGCGATGAATCCGTTTTGCAGTTCATAACACCATTGTTTTTGCACGCACACCTCTGTTTACAGACTCGCTATGCTTTTGGCCGTATTTCAGCGCAAAAAACGTGCCAAAAGTGTAAGCGTGGAAAAAACGGAGGTCAGAAGAATACAGATCATAATTATTTGACGTAATATGAAGTTGCCGTTTCACAACACATGAATTACGCTTACGAAAAATGATACAATGCTGCAAAACTTCTTCTTTCGCTTGCAGCTTGATTTACACCTTTACAAAACTTTTTTGCGAATGCAAATTTATTTTACGCTTGCAATGTCACGTACGCTTTTACAAATGTTATTCTGCGCATGCAAATCTTTTTGGCACGATTTTACCTTCATACACAGTTCTTATCTCAGGAAGGTTCTTGTAAACAAAGACGCTGTAAGTGTATAAAAATGGCATTTGTATTACCATATCAATTCGAGCCCGATGCAGTTGATCAACCTGAAACTCCATCACTAGCACGACTTGATCAAGACTTTTCGCAGTGGTAATTTAAACTTTGTTTGTTGTAAATTACGTGATGTGACATCAATGTAATTGCATGTTGTACTTATTTGAGGTGCACGTGCGGTAACTGCGTTAAAATGCCCAGTGAGGCTGAACACCTGTGCTGTCAAGAAGTACGACAGGTAGTGTAATAACTTCCTGTATTTGTTTGACTATTTATGTTAATTTCACAGTATTTAGAATGGCGAGTTTTATGTAGTATTTCCCAAAAATATTTTTGATAGCATAATATGTATTATTATTATTATCCTCATCGTTTAATAACTTAACCTGGATGCTGCAAATCATTTTGAGAGGGGCAGTTTATTATAAATATGTCTTTTAATAACATTTAGGACATTATATTTACAAATGACATTATATTTACAAATGATTAAACCAATTTGCCTGTTCCTGACGTTTGAACGTCGTTTCTTACTTTAAAACCAAAACTAAACGGCTTTTCCTCGCGGAAGGTCTGCATTCGGTAAAAATGAGCTAAAAAAATAGAAATATTTCAAATTCACATTTTATGTGCAGTTTTTTTCTCTTGTGGCAAGTAGCCGTGTAATAAGCGGGATAATGTACTTCGCTTCGTGTCGGGTCGGGTCCTGATCACACTGTCGGGGCTTATTTCTGCGATAACAACCGGCTGCCTATCCCTTACTTGTTAGCTGGTGTTGGGGCTACTTAGGTCGGCATGTGAGGGTAGTCATTCCTTCATGTGTTGTAGCCCGGATACGCTTGGAGTTTCCTGACCTGGCTGGCCAGTATGTGGGCTTTCGACCACGTCTCGACTAAATCGGGAGAATGGCGGGCAATTGTTTCCTCCCTAGGTGGTCTCAAATTGAGAAGCAATTGACATGGGAATGGGGATTGCTTTTAACTCCTCAACAAAGGGACTGGGGTCTACAACCACCTCCTCAAAGATGAGCCTCAGCAGGTCTTCTACATATTCTGAAAAACAAAACATGAGAGTTTATTTTTTATTTATATCGGTTTAAATACATTGTGTTATTATAACTTACTGAATGTAGCATCTGTTTTTATTGGCCTTGCAGTGGTTTTGCCTCTTTTGGACCTGGGAAACACTACTCTATACAACTTTGCAGATCGTTAAAATTGAAGGTAAGCTACGTTACACACTGCAATGCCGGCAATTCTATGAGATTCATGAAACCTGCAAACACATAGAACGGAGATAAAACGTGCCTCTAGTGGACATTCCACGCGAAAGATGTAGCGATTTGTACCTGGAGCTACATATTTCATGTTGTGCAGAAATGTAGGCAGAGTTACATATTTACAAATGCTTCATCTCACATTCTTGTCTCTCAGATTTTCAATGCGATAGATAAATGAATAAATGAAACAAATATATAAATATCTTATTTAAATCACTAAAATCCTGGAAACCTCTTGACAGCCTCAGTACCGCTGCATATGCTACAGCCACAAATATAATGATCTCCAAAATGTCAAATCCAAACACTCTTCCATCCTGCTGTCTTTGCTTTTTGTTTATTTATTGCCGCTCCTCTCCTCAGTCTATTTTTAAAGATGAACCTTCTGACCTCAACCGCTGTGTATTCACTTTAACGCCCTCTCTTGTAGGTTACCGGGTTCCTCCGCATGTCGCCCTCCCCCAGAGAGCAGCGGTGCGCTCGCAGCACTCCGTGGGCCACAACACGTCCAGATCTGTCGCAGCTCCCTGCGGAAAGACCTGTGGAAGATGTAGTACACAAAAGGGTTGAACACCGTTGAGCACTTTGCAAAGAGGCAGGGGAGCAAGCTGACTAATGAAACATGGTCCATAAACTGACGGTCACGTACGGCGCCCAGGAGACGATAAAGCCGGCGCTGATGAGAATGCCCATCTGAAACACAGACAGAAGACATAAAAGGATAGTACAATGGACTGAAGGTGCTCTGTTATAGACAAGTCGTTCATGCTGAACGTAGTCTTGAGGATAGGCCTCAATGCATTTATTTAGAAGGAAACAACGCAGATTTCGTCTAAACATCATGGCTGGCATCTCACAAAAGTTGTAGGTTTATGAACTTGGAGAGAACGGAAAGTTTGCAGATGTACCCAAATCCCACTTTGCCCTTAGCTCCAGTATCGACAGTAAGCTTTGGATGCATGAATACAGATGAGTTGTCTGTCACTTTAGCTAAAAAACTGTGAAGTGTCAAGCAAATGTGTGAACCCTGTGGAGATCTGTGATCCCAAACGGTGTTAAACGCTTATTAAATTAAAATGAAAAAGACAAGCTTTCAAAATGAATTGACCCTTCTATGTCAAGTCGCATTAAATCCATCCCGGATGAAAATCTTAACGCTCCGAATTTGCTCCTTTATAGCTCAGGAGAGTTGACGGAGTTCTCATTTAAAGCGATAGTTCACCCAAAATGAAAATTCTGTCTTCGTTCACTCACCCTCAAGTTGTTCCAAATCTGTACAAATTTCTTTGTTCTGATGAACACAAAAGAAGATATTTTGAAAAATGTTGGAAAGCAAACGGTTCTGGGGCACCTTGACTACCATTGTCGTTTTTCCTACTATGGTAGTCAATGGTGGCCAAAAACTGTTTGTCACAATCATTCCTCCAAATATCTTGAGACTGTCATTGTTGAAATACATGAAGAGTATGCGAGTATAAAAGACACAAGATCTGTTTATTTAAAGTCTTTTTTTGCCATCTCATCAATGCAGAATCTTACCAGTGTGACTTTTCTCTCAACGGCCCCGGTGTTGGGCAGGCTCCCGTGGATCTGGATGGACCGATAAGCCTTGTGGAGCTTCCAGGCAATGCCAGAGTAAGAGAACAAGATGAATGCACACGGGATCAGAGTGCACAGAATGGTCAAAGCCATAATGAACGAAGAGCCGTTTAAAGAGTGCTGGTATCCAGAAAATTTATAAAAACAAAAGTATTGTTTAATATTAATTGTTTTAACCCATTGTTGGGTCAAATATAAACTTTTCTGGGCTTATTTTACCAAACAGTAAGTCAAGAATCGGTGGACAATATTAATGAGACTGATGTTGTGTGCAGTTATATTACATTTTGTGTTGATAATGTGATACTAAAGTGGTTACTCGCCATTCAAACAATAAGCCTTGGTTTAATGTGGAACTGAAAAATGTTAAGGAAAAAGGGTAGTTTTTAAAGTGGTGATAAAGTTGCTCTATTATTAAGAAGGAAGTAAAAGCAGCCATTGCAAAGGCAAAGCATTATTACAAGGACAAAAAATGAACAAAGGGTGTTGTGGGATGGCATGAGACTAATGACAGGTCTATAGGAAAATAACAATATTATGGTATCTTTAAATGGGTACTCTTCTAATGTGTTTCTAGCTAATGAATTAAACAATATTTACCTGAGATTTAATGTGGATGATGATAATGGATAATATTATTCTTCACATAATACAGTTTTTAATATTGATGCTCCTACAGTGGCTAGGTTTTTTAAAAGGTCAAAAGAAAATAAAAGCCCGGGACCAGATAACATCAGTGGCAAGGTGTTGAAAGCATGTAGTCTACAGTTAAGTGGTATATTTACATTATTTTTAATACGTCTCTTAAATTGCAGCAGACTGTCCCGCAAATTTGGAAACATGCCACAGTTGTTCCTGTGGCAAAATGCAGGGCCCTAAATGTTTTAAATGATTTTAGACCAGTAGCCCTCACCTCTGGTGACGAAAACATTTGAGAAAATTGTAAGAGTGGAGATCGTAAACCATGTAGAAGACAAACTAGATCCCTTCCAGTTTGCATATAGGGAGGGGTGTGGAAGATGCTGTAATCTAGTAGCCCAACACTTGGAGACTCCTCAAGCAAGGGCACGGCTGGCTTTTCTTGATTTCTCATCTGCGTTTAATACAATTAGGCCACATGTGCTGGCAGAAAAGCTAATTAAACTGTTTAGCTTGGATTTTAATGTGGTAAGATGGATAGTTGATTTTCTATCCAATAGGATCCAGTGTGTTAATGGCTTGTTATCCTCCAAGTTATGTTCTTCTACGGGTTCTCCTCAGGGGTGTGTTCTTGTCCCCCTGCTTTTTATTTTATTTACCAATGATTGTAGGAGTACATTTGATACTGAAGTTTGCCGATGATACTGTTATTGTGAGTCTTCTAGTCAATGAAGAGACATCTCATGGACCTGCGGTGGAAGATTTTGTCTCCTGGTGTGCAAAGTGTAATCTAAACTTAAACATAGCTAAGACCAAAGTCATGATTATAGATACTGCATATCGGCAATATATCGGTTATCGGCTTCCAATGTTAAAGAATTATCAGTAATTGTTATCAGCCAAAATTTACATGTCGGTGCATCCCTAAAATATTTTTTCTGATAACCAGCAAGCAAAACAAACTGAAAACAAATATATTTGAAAACAAATCTCCAAATGATTTTGCAGGGACAACATTGCAAAACGTCTTTGAAAAGCACAACTGTTCATGGTCCATAAAATGCCACTTTAGGCTAAAATTCAGCGACGTAAAATCTGAAAAATGCAATTTACAAGTGGCAGATCTACGTATATCAGTAGAAACTGTTAGACAGAAATTCCCAAAGAATTTCCCAAAGTACGGCATTTCCAAGAACTCTATATTGACCACACAAGAGAGTCAGTCAGGTCTTCAAGCTTGAATTGCCACTGGCTAGATTGATCTGACAAGCTTTGCTGTTCGGCCCTAGGCTTGAATGTTCTCGAACATCAATGGCAAAAACAGAAGAATCGATTTTAGGGTGAATTTCAATTCTGTGCAGATGATGTACAGATGCTTTTCAGTTGAGAAATTCTTGGTGATGATGCTATACTGACATTTTGTTGTTCGATTGTTGTTCGATAGTGGCTGTCCGAAGATTCCTTTAGCTAAATAAAAATTAAACGTACATACAGACCTGGAAAAAAGACCAAAGATATTAATATTAACAAGATGCGCCACTGCCGTTACAATGAATAGGGAGGAATGCCTCCCTCAATATGGCCGCTCTAGTGAAGGAAGTCCTGCCTTCCAGTAAAACGAGCCAATCGTCAATCAGTAAAGACTCTCGATTCTCTGGAGCTGGGCTCTCGTGAGGCGCTTGCCAGCCTGTGCGCAGGCGCATGTAATGAAGTGACCTTGAAAAAGGTAATTTTTAGCGCAATTTAAGCTTAGCGAACCAAAGTTATGATACAGGTCATGTTTAATTATTGATCTGAAATATTTAATATGCTGTTTAATTGTGATTTTTGCCAGCGATTTTAGAAATATCTGCCGTCCCCCATTCAACTAGATAGGACTGTGGACTTGCTATGACGTTAATAACGCTCAGAGGTGTTGCAAACATGGCCGCCGGGTGGCACGACTTCCGTAAACGGACTTTGGAATGACTGACAGCATGACAATACACATGAAATTTGTGATAAAAATCCAGATTATCCAACCCAGTCTCAAGGCAGTTGTGGCATAGGCATGAAATTTGGAATCTATATATGTGTATTCATGGACACGAATTTCCTCTTTTTTCGCGTCACTCAGCACGACCTTTAATACACATAACGCGTGTGTATGAATGTACATGTATATATTTATAACCGGATGTCAAAAGAAGTCTTACATATTTTACCGTCTTCGTTAGCGAGTTTCAAAAGGTGTCAAAGCAACGAAAAAATGTCTACTCTAACCCCGCCCCTAAACCTAACGTCACAAGGGCAAAGTCAAATCATTACAAAACATACAAATGAGATTGTAGGAAATAGGAATTCACACGAATGAGCCACCTTGTAAGATAGGTATGAATTCCCATCAGATTGTGTTGATATATATTTATACATATGATAGATGCACGTATTAAAATACGTTAGGCTGAAAATCGTGCTGGGTGACATGAAAAAAGGGAGAAATTCATGTCCATCAACACGAATTAATAGATTACAGTTTGTGACAATGTCACGAATTCTCGTGAGACTGTGTTGGGTTATCACATACAAATATTCTTTTACTTTTCCTAAATACATGTAAATACTAGTGTTGAATTGCTTAAAAGTGAATATGAACTTGTTTTCTTTGCAGTAACGTCATTTGAGGTCTGAAAAAATATTATTGTTATGTTATTTTAACCTGTTTTCATTTTCTGCAAATTAATGCAAATAAAAACTATATTTTTATTTGAAATTTGGGAGAAATATTGTTAGTAGTTCACAAAATGAAACAAAAACGATCATTTTACTTAAACACACACCTATAAACAGTACATTTTAAAATCTGAAAAATTTATTTTAAAATTCTCTCTTAATTTCATCCACAAAAAGTAACCTTGGATTAGTTTCTTGTAACTGTGTCTGTAAATCTTGTATGTTTCTGCCTTATTTCGTTGGATCCTAAAAGCATTTCTACTGGTCAATCCATTAAAACCTTCATGCACACATGATCTGAGAATACTTGTTGAGTGAATACTTCAAAACAGGATCTGAATTAAACCGTGAAACTTCAGTCACAGTAGATGAATGACCTAAAACATGCTGAGATTACCATATAACAACCATGATTGTTTTTTTTTAAAGGGGTGGTGCAACGGTGTGTCATGCATTCTGACTTCTTTACAATGTTAAACGTGCTGTCTGTATATAAAACTGTTTCGTAACTATTTTTCTTAGTCCCTTATTGGACAATTCTCCCGGAAAAGCACGCGGCACGCCCATGCGGCAGCAAGGAGAGCAGGAGAAGGAGCATGCGCAGACGTCACTTTCACTTGTGTGCAGGAGAGAGAGAGAGAGAGAGAGAGAGAGCATATGTTCGCGAAGTTCAGGTGTTTGTTTGTTCACTGCATTTGGGTGATGAATGTTATATAAACGTGGGTATAACGCTGGATTTGGAGATCGTTTGAAACTGATATATGGAGCCGTCCCAGCGTTAAAAGATGCCGGACATGAACCGCATGCGGTGAGTGAAACTGATGTCTGTGTTTTGTTGGCAATGGGTGCGCATGTGCTTTAGTTCAGCCTACCCCTCCCCCCCCCTCGCACGCGCCGTATGCTTTCGGAAATAATCGCACAGATGTATCTATCTTTTATAAATGTGATCAAACTAAATACTCTTCGAAGATACTAAGTATGCAATACCTTGCAAGACCTACAAATAAACAGTGTTGTGAAATCATCCTTTTTTCAGCTAAGGAAATTGTCGAAACTGAAAACTATTCTTTCGAATAAGGACTTAGAGTCTGTTATACATGGTTTTATTTCTTCGCGGCTGGACTATTGCAATGCTTTATATTTAGGATTAAATGATTCTCTGGTCATGCGTCTTCAAGTATGTTCAGAATGCTGCAGCAAGACTTTTAACTAACACTAGAAAACGAGTTCATATTACACCTGTGTTGGTATCTCTGCATTGGCTTCCTGTACAATATCGAATACAATGCAAAGTGTTGATGTTTGTGTATAAAGCTCTACACGATCAGGCTCCTGAGTACATAAGGGATATGTTGGTCCCTTACCAATCGCATCGACTACTGCGCTCCTCTCAGAGTTTGCTGTTGACTGTCCCACGGTCTCGTCTGAGGCGTAGAGGAGATCGCGCTTTTTCTTTTGCAGCTCCATCACTTTGGAATGCTCTGCCACTATCTGTAAAATCCTCACCAAGCATGACATTTTTTAAAAGAACTTAATGACTTACTTGTTCCTTCAGGCTTTCGGTATTTGAGTGGTCAGGACAATTTTGAACGACTTGTTGTTTATTTTATGATTGCTTTTATGTTTTAATACTTCTGTTTTTTAATTTTTATACTGCTTGTGTGCAGCACTTTGGTCCATTTTTATGGTTTTGAAGGTGCTTTATGAATAAATGTTGAGTGAGTGAGAATCCAACACACCTGACCAGCTAATCAAAGTCTTCGGGATTACAAGAAAATGATGAACAGATGTGTACACAGAGCCCTTAGCCACAGTGACAAGAACACATACAGTATAACTGGCTATTTTTCCACATTATAATAACAATCAGCTAATTTGCCATTATCATGAGATTAGGACACTTGCATAAGACATGTAATATACTGAAGGCTACTACTATTGTAGGCCTATGCAAATCTTAAAACTATAGTTACACTGCAACAGCTGGTGTTTTCAGGCAAATTTATAATGAATATGCACAAGTGTAAACACTACTGATAACTGGAAAAGGCTGAGCATCTTGAGAGCGTTTTATACAGAAACGAGTCTTTAAATGTTAGCACATTTTAGGTGGTTGATGTTGAACTCTGTCAACATCAGTTCATGTCAAAAAGCGCCTTATAAAATCTAAGCTATAAAAAGCGACCTCTGAGCTTAGGGTTGTCACCTAACTGCACGAGTGCTGCAATAATGCTCTGTCATTTCCAAGTGTCTTTAGAAAAAAAGTGTCTGGTTCGAAATATTCAAATTGACCTTTAAGCGATTTTCCATAGCCATGAAAAGGTGCTAAAAAGTAATTAAGCAAAAGAGCAATACAGCTTCATATCCTCTATTAATCTGACTCTAATCACACAAACACCAGCGACTAAAAAAAGCTTTTCAAATGACTGCAAATAGTTCAACGTGGCAATTCATTTCTGCATCAAAACTCTGCTCTCAAAGCAAGATTGCACTTTTCAAAGCACTGCACATTTCTCACAACTGCATTTTATAAGAATAGAGTAAACGTCGATCACTATCAAATAATTCCCAATAACATATAAGCTGCAGCAGTGCCTGTTGTGAACAGCAAACACTGAGCTTTATTGAGACGCTGAGCAAACTTAATGATTTTATTACGTACAGTCTCTCGAGCAAATAAGCTGAGCCTTTGAGGAAACGCAGGTGACTGTCCTGAATGTAAACAGCCAATGCCTATGTGGACTTCTGGAAATGCCACTGGGCACGTATACGTTCTTGTCATGATTCTGCCTCCTCTTGGCATGCTTTTCTGAGTCTTGTGGCAGAATCATGACAGACCCACGTGTCTATGTGGAGAGAGACATTTATTGTTGTGTTGGCTTGCCATACGCTCTCTCCGACCTCTCTTTGTTCCCGCCCTCTGTCTCCTCATTATTGCTTGTTAATTGTTTCATTCCCTGCACCTGTTCCCTCTTGATTTGCTCCCTACTTAATGCCCTTGTGTTTTCTGTCCTGTGCTAGTTTGTTTTGCTATGTTGTCTTACATTGTTTATTGGATTACCGTGACCTGTTGGATTCCCTTGTCTAAATGTCGTGCGTATCATTTAGTCTTGTCTTAGTCGTTTGTTTTGTAAAATCCTGTTTCTTTGTTTTGCCCCCACGTGGGAAGTTTTTATTTTAAAGTTTACTTCCGTTCTTTTGTCTTTTATTTCCCCCATCGTGGATTTTTATTTTATAAAGTTTTGTGTGTTCTCTACTGCTGCCTGCGCTTCTCTCTCTTGGCCCTCAACCCTGACAGTTCTGATACAGAATTGTTTGTGAGGAAGTTAAAACGTGCGTATCCTTAAACATCATTGTTACGTCCCAGGACATATAGATGCTTTGTGTACACCTTTGGGCTTGTTTTTTCTTTTCTTTCTCTCTCTGTTGTCCTAGTCTTGCTCTACCTGTTCACAGGATAATCATCTGCAGCTGCAGCTCGTTTGTGAGCGCGTGCCTGAGACCCAGTGAGAGTTCAAGCAGTTTGGAGATGGCTGTGCAGACAAACACTTCTCTGATCCAGACTGAAATGCTTTGTTTTGTGGTGGTTCTGTGTGTTTAAGTGAGTAGTCTCTCTATTAAGAGCAAGCAACAGTGCTTGTGAACTCTGGTGGATTTAACTCATTTGTGGTGTCCTTGGCAGCAGTGGCTGCCAGCTCAGTGAACTTTCTCTTCAGAAAAGAGGGGCTTTGTACAAATTTCTTTCAATTTGTTTAAATGTTTGGTAACTAAAGGGTATTGTGAACCTGATGTTTCTTTTGTTGTTGTTCTTTTTTTTATTTTCTTTGGGAGCAGTAGGGAGAAAGAGCCTTCTCCCCCATTTTCACCTGTTTTTGTTTGGAGAGTGAGTGAGGGCAGTCTGTTTCTTTTGTCCATTTTTCAGCTAAGCCAGGGCTCCCTTAAACCCTAGTCAGCTACTTTTTGGCTATACTTTCCCCGGTAGCGATGCTTCCTTGAATCATTTGTTTACTAGGATTTTGTAAACGAAAACCTCTTTATTTGCCTTGAGCGTCGTGTTTTCACGCTGGGACAGAGGAACTGAAGTGCGTCAACGTTATTTTCTTATTCATTTATCTTTTTCAACCCCTCTGCTGCCCCTAGACAGAGAGGGGAACCTAACAATCATACATTAATCTAAATGTAAAAAGAAAAAACTTCATTCCATTCAGACACAGTACTTCACACAGACTGCCCTATAAACACGTACAAGTTAACGGGGAGTTATGATTTTTCTGTACAAAAAGCATAACGATTTTATTTCTTTGGTTACGTGGAAAGCTCCCCGTTAACTTGTATGTTTAAATAGGATGCAGCGCCTGTGTAACGGAGACAGCACCCCCCTGTGGGGTCACAGAGAATTACAGGGCATCAAGTTTTATGGATGCCAGCCTTGTTTCATACCAATTACACTCTTTGCGCCTGTTATGTTTTCAGCCCAACCTAACTCAGATAGACATAAATATATGATCTTTACGATGCACAAGGCTAAATTTCTAGAAGAAAAAAATATCAATTAACCATGCAATTTAACAATTTAACTTCATGACATTATGCTATAAAACCAGTACTTTCATGTTCAGAAAAACATGCTTGTTATTAAACAAGTTTCCTGTTTTTGGAATTAGCGTTTTATATATATTTTTTATAACTTTTAATGTATGCAATTATACAAATCCATTAAACGACAACAGCATTTGAGACGAAGGTATCAAATCAACTGTAAAAATGTAGAATATTTTCCCTATCATGCACAAGGCTTGTTTTTCTGATTATGCCTGTATTGTTTATGCCTGTATAGCCTGTATACGTTTGTCTAAATCGGTGTCAGAATGTAATTAAATGCCAAAATAAAATCTATAAATTATACGCATATAATCTATATAGAAACCCTTTATTAAATATTGACTCCACACACACATTTTTGTTTTAAAAAGAACTTTTCACTCTCTCTTCAAGCATTATCATACAAAGCATTCTCCTTAAAATGTTCCTTTAAATAGAACATTATAACCTATAATTTATATATCAATATGAAAAAGCAGCACTCACCAATCAGCAGCAGGAATGTACCTGCACTATAATCAACATCAGGAGACAGTCTAGATGTGTAGCCATCCATCCCCGTGTCTCAAGCAGAGCTGTTGAGATGTTTGTGAATAACACCCGGAGTTTTTTATTTTAGCTCCACTTGTCCAGAGAAGAAACACCTATATGACAGTACACCTGATCATTTCCTCCCACCTTTTCATCCAGTCTAATCTCTCACCGGTGTAACAACGTGACAGTGAATAGTATGTAATACCTTTGTGTCACGCAACAGGCTCTTTGTAGTGCAAAAAGGTTCTTTAGACTATAAAAAGATTTTTCAGGGAACCAAAAATGGTTCCTCTTTAGTTGTTTAACATATAGGGGCTGTCACGATTATAAATTTGGCTGACGATTAATTGTCTATTAAATAATTGCGATTAACTGTCTGTTTTAAGGCTTTGACAATATAACTATTAATGACAATTAATTTATTAAATAAAAAAAAACTTCAGAAATGTGAACATTTTGCAAATAACAGAGAAGACTGTCTTGAGCACTAAAGATATGAGGGTCTTGCTCTGGAAACTAAACAAATCAACAACAACAAAAATACAAAGCTAATCCAACTCAAATGAGGGAGAAATGCCATTTGAATGTAACATTGAGTGCAGAAGGGCAGTGGATGTAAAATGCAGCAGATACTGCAGATCATCCTTGTTTTATAAGGGTTCACAATAATTGCGATGACGTCAAATAATTGCAATGAGACGATTATTTAATAATTGTGCCAGCCCTATTTGAATGCTTAATTTGCAAAACATGCATGCAAATTGTAATCTGTTCTTGTTGACTTTAAATTGCATGCATGATATCAAATGCCTTTTACTTCGTGAATATGTGATTCCACAGCTCTGACCGAAAAGGAAGAATAAAATAGAGTTATATCCTCATAAAGCCCTGTTTCCAGCCATTATGCAGAGACCGAAACCTCAGTTGCTCTGGGATTTACTTACATTTATGCATTTGGCAGACTCTTTTATCTAAAGTGACTTACATTACATTGTACTATACATTTGTTTCTGACTATATGCAATCCCCTGGGATCTAACCTATGACCTTAGCGTTGCTAGTGCCACGCTCTAACCACTGATGATTTTGCTTTGATGCATGCAATTATTCAGGGCTGGACAGAGTATACCAAAAATATCTTAAGATCTTTCCAAATTATATCAACACAGTATATAAATATACAGTATATAATTTAAAAAATGTTTTTGGAAAACATTTATAATGTTAAAAACATAGACTGTACTAATTGTACAACTTACAAATGACTTTAATATCTGTTTTCTAAAAATAAAAAAAGAATTGTTTGCCGTTGCCATTTTGGTTATGATAGGTTTTACTACCTTTTAAGCTTTTTCACATGAAATAAATTCCATGAAAATATCAACCTTACCATGAAACAATGTTTTTACCAAAGGTTTTTTACTATAGTGATAGCACATCAACATTTGGTGGTTTAAATACCCATGTGAGGTCTCTTTTCAAGTTTTAAACCATTCGTTTTATTTTTAGTGCGTGATTTTCATGATTGTCACATCCATAACGTTACATGTTTCTTATAAATATGCACAAATAGAAATAAAGTTACTATTTTATGTTCTATGAAGAGGCATCACTTCTCCATTTGGTATTTTTGCTTCTGGTTTGTGCATTTTAATTCACAGAAATTCTACAAAGTTTGTCATCTCTCAAAAACCGTGTCCATTTTTTGTCACATCCATAACGCATGTTTAAACTTGTGCATAGACTGATCTTTTTCTGACGTCTAAACTCTATCAACAAAGGTTTAGTAAAATATAAACAGATGGTTCAGTATATTGGTAACAAATACATTCTCTGAGCGTTTATATGTCACATCCATAACGCTGAAATTGCCTTACTCAGAAGATGAAAAGAGGAAAAGAAAACTGGTTAGTGGTGCAATCTTTGGCACATTATTCTTCATTTTTAGTCATATTTAATATTAACAATATTCTGTCATTTACATCTTCAGCATTTTTACGCCAATAATGTCTAATATTCAGTATATTGCCAGCCCTATACCCACTAATTAGATTAATTTTATGTCACATATAGTACACGACAATGAAAATACAACGAAATTGCTAACAGTATAATATGTCACCTTACGTTTATCATTTCACCAATAACATTTGATGTTTTCATCTGGATGTACAGTATGTGAGGGCGCATGTTTTGTTTGATGCATAAACCAATAGTTTTTTCTTTTAAAATTAGCTCCAATTACATCCCTGAAGATAAAAAAGATCTCGAGGAGCTTCAAGCATACGTATCTGCTCCGTCAAAGCCCTCAAAGGTATTTCTGAGTGGCACGCAGATGTTTTGTAAATGATTTGGACCACTGCGCTTTTATAAACAAGTCAGCCAGCATGGATTTTAAACAAAAAATGTCTATTAATAAATAAAAAATCTCGAATTCTTCATACCGTAGACACCGAAAAGAATTCAGACTAGAAGAAACGGCTAGTTTTCTTTTCATATTAAAGTGACATCACGCTGTGTGACTATAGCCTGTGGATGCTTTTCTCTTTTCTGGAATCTGATGAAAGAGAAAAGAACTTCTAAAATACTTCCTCAAATGTCAACGCTGTCTGTGTGTTTGATGTCTTTCACGCATGAGGCCGGACGGAGATCAGCTGCAGGAGTCTGTATTGCTGTCAGAGCGATTGCTTCGGAGTCGAGTAAAAGACTTGCAGACTGTCAGAGAGATGATGTCACATACCTACAACAGTTGAGACGAGAACAATCAAGAATTATAAACGAGCACGTAAGCCAAACATCTGCACAGACAGAATACCACAGGACTACTGTTTTTGAGGATTTTTTCGTGGTCCTCAAACTCATAAATGATACCTTGCTTTTCCAAATCGAGTATTCCCTTTGCTGCATGCTTAATGGATGATTTTAATTTACCTGAAATATTTGTCTGTGTTATTAAATAGAAGCCGTCTGTAGATTAATGTCCTGAGGTAATAATGCACAGGGTCTTACACAACAAGCTTTATATTCCAGAATCAAATTCCACCAAAAAAGAGGAAAAAGTTTTTTAAGGAAGTGGTTAGTGGTTTATACGTTAATGTCATTTAGTTTGGTAAGAATGTACAATCTTTTTTCTTTTCTGTTTTTGCAACTCATTTATTTGTGCTGTTTGTTTACAACTAGACCTTTGGTAGTTGATGTAAGACCTTTGGTACACTCATTAAATCCACATCTTGTGTTGCAGCTTATCAATTTTAATGTTGTTTGCAGCACTTTTTTCTCTGTATATTTCACTCTGAAAATAATGAGATTTTTAGAGGAGTGTTGGTGTGAATGTGGTCTTGACGATACTGCGGTAAATCTGGTGCGGTGATTCTCATGAATCGTTATTTTCTTAGTGTGTGGAAACATCACCTGCTTCTCCAGACATCATTATCTCAGAAGGCTTTCGTGTCAGCAGAGGTCTCGTCTGCAGTCACCTATTGCTTTTCATTGCTAGGTGATGTGATACATACTTTCCGTAAGGACTATACTGTATATGTAGTCAATAATGGGTTTAATAAAAATGATGATATGTTTTGTATCTTTCAGGTTCTTCTATTGAAAGAGGAAATATTCACATGTGAATACTTGTACCAAGACTACCAATAGAGAGCAGTATTGCTCAATGGTTCCAACGCAAATACACATCATAATGGTGACATCTCTATCTTCTATACATACATACAGTAAATACAACGAATGAAATTGTATGAAAAAACATCAATTTAAACTAGAATCATGATATTGATAACTGTGATTATTTATATTTAAGTTATTGATATTTATTAGGGATGTAAGAATATTCTCGATATTGTGTTATCGCAATAGCAAAATTCTCTCAATATTATCGTAAACGATAGGTCTTCTGGGTCTTTAACATAGAGAATGTTAAACTATATATAATACATATTACCTCTGTCAAGGTCCAGCTGGTGCAGTTTTTTTATTTTATAATAGGGAGTTTTAAGTCATTTGACATATCTCATACTATACCTCATACCTCAAAGCAACAGTTATGGTAAGAGGATAAAGAAAAGAGGACAGGATATGACACGCTTTGTACATCATTGCAATTGTTAACTGAACACTTATGGTACTTTTTTCCAAGTCTTCATTTGTCTTTTTAAACATCGCTATAAATATTGTATCGCAGGCATTACACCGAGGTATTATCGTACCGTGAGTTGTTGATACCGTTACATCCCTAATATTTATATTTATTGATATTTATTTAATGCCAGTATCTGGTTGACACCCAGAGCAACAATATGTTCAAACTCCCTCGCTTTCTCTGCCTCCTTACACTCGTATTTTGAGTTTGATTCATTGACCGGAATATTAGAGAACACAAAATAAACAAAGATCAATTTGACTGACAGCAAAATTTATTTCAATTCAGTAAATATAGTATTCAACTCAGTTATTGAGAATCCTCCTGGCCAGTGTTGGGTGTAACTAGTTACTAAGTAATTAGTTACTTTAATTGAATTACTTTTCCCTTGAAAAGTAAAGTAAGGGATTACTCTAGTTTTTTGTAATTTAATTACAGTTACTTCTGATGTAATTAAACTAAATACTGTGTGTAATAAATGTGTGTGTGCAAGAGTAGAATTGAATCTAACTTTAAAATTCATTCTTTAATGTATAATTCTCACATTTGTAATACTTTGGTCAGTTAATAATACTTCTTTATGTAGTTTAATATTATTTATTTGAATGAATTAAAAGAGCCGTTTCATGTCTTTGCTTGAATCACTTAACTAATCAAGGTTGATAGGATTTAGAAAGTAATTAGTAATTAAATACTTTTTGGTGAGAGTAATTTGTACAGTATTCTAATTACACCATTGCATGTGTAATTAGTAACTAGTAATTAATTACTTTTTCAGAGTAACTTGCCCAACACTGCTCCTGGCCACAATAATCATGTAGTGAAAATCTGTGTATTGTGACAGCCCTAATTTAAACCCCTTGTGAGTTATTTTAGTCTGAAAATATTTCCATAATCAATGAAAAAAGCAACGATTCACTGTTGTGTAAATAAGGGCCCTTATGATAAAGCGTTTTATTATTCATGCGGTTGACACATACATTATATGGATGTCATGGAAAACCTTGGGTTGAACAGCATTCTCTGGCGCATGTTGTTTTAAAACCCTTGCATTTGTGTGTTTGATGTACAGTATATGCCAAAGGCCACTACTCATTTATGTTTTCCAACACCAGCCGGTGGCAGTTCTGGGCAGCCTTCTGTACTTATGGATTCTGTTGCGAAACTGTCCAGTCATGGAAAAGCGAAACCTTCAATCAGCATGTGCCCGTGAGAGTTAATGAAGGGGGAAAGATCCTTTGTCAAAGTTTTTCAAGAGGAGACTGAGATTATGCTAAGTCTGTGGCTTAAAACCTTGTTGGTTTTTCCTCTGTGGAGTTTGGGTGGTCCAGCTAAAGTGCCGCTGGGTTCAATGTCTTGGCACACGTGCCAAAGGGCTTGGATGACCGAAAACAGTCTCCACGAGTGTGTAATGCAACTTAGCCCTCTAATTGTGGGTGCTTCAGCAATTCAATTACACTGGATACGCTTTTCAGAAGCTTTTGCCAGGGGGCCTGACTGGTAAGAAGTTTAAAGCGAGAGGAAAAAGCTGAGGAGGTCCAACTTAACAGATAGAAGAAATGTTGTGTTTAACTATAAAATACTCATAAATATACCAGTCCAAAGTTTTGAACGTTTTCCCCAATTTTAAAATCATAGTAGACTACGGAATTAAAACTACAGAATAACACAATTGTAATTATTTTGTGACTTAAAGCATCCAAATAAAATCAAAACTATGTTATGTTATAACTTCTAACATCTTTCAAATAGTGAATTTGCAAAATCAAACTTGGATATTGTAAAACAAAAACCGTACTTTTAAAAAATCCTTTATTTATTTAGGAATTTCCATCTTGGCCTCTTCGGTTTAGTTCAATTATTCATTCCAAAAAATATTTTTTTAAATAAAAATGTAATATTTTTCTATTAAAAGGACCAAGTTGGCACAATGATATTTTTTAAACGTAAATTATTATATTAGTCTAACATAAATTAGTATAATATATTATTATATATTATAATATTGTCTAACCAGCCATACATAATTGATGTAAAAATAATAATACAAAATAATGCATATTTAGCTTAAATTTAAACTAATATGACTTGGTACTGTCAAATAGTAAATAAATCATTGCTTGTCGTTTCATAAAGGTAGCGTTCACAAGCCAGGTACATGTTTATATCCACACTGAACGTGTACAGTATAACTATAAACACCTTTATAATAAGAGGTATTGCACGGAGTAAAACCACCGAATGGCCCTTCTGACTGTGCAAGACAGATTCAAGTCATCATTAGGACTACTTACCAGACGATGTCTGAAATTGCTGTGGAATTGGGTCTAGTTGCGAGACCAAATGATCGGTAATTGCATTTCCTGATTGCCTTTTGAATCCTGACACACTTCCAAAGCAAACAGAGCCAGCGGTGTCGAACACTGAGCGTGACAGATCTGTTGCCTGACACCTGACTTTTATGACACTTGTCATGATGTTTTCAACAATTGCTGGTATTGGGGGTCACCCAATTCTAAAGTCAACATGTAGAAACTGTGTTTTATTTGAATCGCCAGCCTGATCTCAGAAGAGTTTGTAACGCTTTAATGGAGTTATTTTCATGATTATAATGGTCAAAAAAGTACAACAACAATATTATTTCAATATCTAAAATAAACTAAATTAAAAATTAATTTGATGTCAGTATTTATTTTGTTTTCGGACAATGAATCACACTCAAAATATGAGTATTGGAGGTTGAGACAAAGTTTGTAACCATTGTGGCTCTTAAGGCAAAACGTTAAAAAAGTCTAAAACCACAGTTTACTATACGATAACATAAAAAAACATCATAAACAAATGTTTTGTGGCCCAAACTTATCTTCTGGTAGACCTCCGCAAAATATCAATAACTTGAGTTTTAATTGAATTTAATACAATTAATTTACAGTAAAATATGAATGTGAAATATATAAAAATGAATAATCTAAAATATATAAATTAAATCTCAAATAAATTGTTACATTATAACCAAACACAGACCGGAAGTAAACTTTGGGCCAGCTTGTAGTTTCAACCAGATACTGTTGCGGAGTTACTTAGAATATCAAAAATCACAATTATTATGTATTGCAACACCCCTAGAATCATACAAAAACATTCAAATATTAGAAAAAAGCTATACTGAAGCCCCACCCCTAAACCTTATCATCACTGATGTGAAAGCAGATCGTATTAAAACACATGAGCTTGTATCATATTCACTTACAAATTGCTATGAGATTACATAAATTTATAGATATAGACTGTTAACTTCCGGTTTGTGTTTGGCTAGTGTCTAATAATATAACTATTTAATGTTAATTTATATTAATATTCATTTGTATTCATATTTTACTGTATAATAATTGTATTAAATATACGATTTGTTGAATTTTGTTGTATGTTCATTTTATTAAATGAACAATTTGTTGAATGGGTCCTGTTGTTTTGGGGCATTTAAAGAAACCGCGTGGTACATTGACATCTAGCGGTTGAGCTTGGTATCGCAGTCTAAATTCTAAATAGTAGTCAAGTAACGCTTCTTCTCGGGTTCTTTTGATTGTTATCAGAAATCATGTACAGGCTCTCTATTGTTTGTGAATGTGTACCGGAAGTTCAGTTGGGGTCACAAAAGTGTGCATGCGCAGTAACGTTTGTTTATGTTGTTGAGATGAAACCGTATATGCAAACATCAGGGATTAGGATGTGTTTTCAGGCATGCTTCTGGATTCTGTATGCTATAGCCTAGGCCCTGTTAAGACGTCTAGAGGAACGCGAGCATGATGGCAGCAATTAGAGGGAATGATTTCCGTTTAGACGTCCCTTATTTTATAAGAGGCCCTGTGAAAGAGATCTGCTGGGATCAGTTCTGGCACGATGCTGAAAGTTGCTGAGGTTTCAAAGCTCATAAAAAGTTGTCACTTTATTTCAAACAGCGACCGCACGGGCCTTACATCCTTCTGGAGAAGCCATCAAGAGCCGAGGTCTGCCGGTTATCGATGGGGGACGGAAGTGGTTAGAGGAAACTTTTATATCTCTGTTGTCATTCCAAATCATTAAGACTGTTTGACCCACAAGCCAGAGGATAATTACGGGTTTCTTTTTCTTCGCCGCTACGCTGAACGCGCCTGTCTGGCGTCACTTGTCAGTCTTCTGAGGCACTGAAGATTATTTACGAGTCCGGCGGTGCATACCTGATTAAACTGTGATGCTTGCGAAGTAGCCAAGATGGGACCGTGAGGCTTGTGATATTTAAAAGAATAATTTCCCAAAGAATGGAAATTTGGTCATTGTTTACAGTTTCCTAGCTTTCTCTTTTCCTCAGAATGCAAAAGATGGATTTTTGTGGCATTGCTCACACTTCTTTATACACAAATGTGTATACGTTTGGCTATTTTAGTCATTTTAATAAGCACAAAGTTGAATGCTAAGGCATACCAAGTTATTCTAAAAAAAATGGCAGGCCTCCAACGTTACAGCAACAGTTTCGAGCTTTTTTCTATTCCAACGTGACAGTGTCCCTTGGAACCGAAAAAGATATTTTCCAAACTGTTTCGACAAAGCTGGAAGCACAAAATCCTTTACAATGTCACATTATACAGCATTAATATTTGTTTGGATTGGAATGACTGGAATAGTTGTCTATCAGATGGGGTGTTCATACTTTTTGGCCGTATTGCGCATAGTAAAATTGTAAAACAGCAAACCTTTAATTCAACAAAATCATGCGATTGTAATCGACATTGGTAATATTTTCACATTTTTAATGTTGGGATTGAATAACCGAGCTCGCTTGAAATCCGCAGAATGCTTGTTTCGTGTGTTTATTGGTCTTGCAGTGAAGTTTTGGCGGGGTCTCTTTCATTGATCTGATTAGTTTGTTGGAATGAAACGCCGGCTGAATTCAAGCGTTCTGCCGCCGCCAGAGCAGCGTGCCAGTCCGGTGGCGCTACATTGTGAAAGCAAAACAAAACACGAACCCAATCGAAGACATCTGGGTCTGGCTCTGTCTCTGTACAGTACAGACAAAACTGTTACTGTACGCCTCTTATTCACAGCTTTAGAGCAGGATCATAATCACACCAAAACATAATAATGTGTAAACGCACAGTACGGGACATTTGATCTCTCCTGCCTCGGGTAAACCATCTAAAGCATTGAGTAAGAATGACAATAGAGGAACCCAAAGGAGTCCAGCCGTGAAATATGTGTGTGTTAAATATCTGGGTTTCCTTTCAGAGGAACAGTAGACTTCAGTTAAAGTCAACCTCAAGTACTGCTCCCGCATACTGTACACACATCGTAACCATCTAAACTAACTGCTGAATTTATTACAAACGTGCTTTATGAAAATGTGAAAGGGATACTCCACCCAAAAATAAACTTGTATACATTTATTTGTTCAGTTGAACACAAAGAAAGATATTTGGAAGAATGTTAGCAACTGACATTTCCGGGACATCATTGACTACCATAGTAGGAAAAATGTAAATAGTAGTCAAAGATGCCCTAGAACTGTTTGCTTTCCTAAATTCTTCAAAATGTCTCATTTTGTGTTCAACAGAACAAAAAACACAATCATTTTTCCCACTATGGTGGTCAATGATGTCCCAGAAATGTTAGTTGCTGACATTTTTCCAAATATCTTCCTCTGTGTTCATCAGAACAAAGAAATGTATACAGGTTTGGAACAACCTGAGGGTGAGTAAAGTTAAGTTTCCTTTAAAGTTCCTATGTCAGGGTCAAAGGTTACCACAAAATTTTGAGTCATCCCAAATTCAAAATTCTCGTATTTATTTGCCCTCCGAATCTTCTTTTCCACATATTGAAATTTGTTTATTGATTAAATTTGTTCAATGATACACGTGGTGTGATATCCAACCCGGATTCACACAAACACCATACGGTCAGGTTAAACATTGAGGGTTGATCACGATTTTTTTATTTTTGGGTGAACTTACCCTTTAAACCATAATCACTAACAGTTATATTTTATAGCAATTACAGCACGGGCCAAAAGTGATGTCCGGAGGGCGTATTTTTAGGTTCTCAGGTTCGATGGAGAAAACACTACAGTTGTTTATGCTATTTGTTTGACAATTTTTTGGGGGACAAAAAAGGCAGACAGTGTATCAGGTGTACAGGTTTTATTTTCATACACACATGTGAATGACTAGCCACGCCTCCTTAAATTCCTCTGAAGCCTCCTCCTGAAGACTGCACAACATGCTTTCAATATTTTTTGATACATCTTTAATAATATATTTGAATAAAAGGCAAATTCATCCGATTTTCTTAACCTGGACATCACTTTTGGCCATTACTGTTTACAGTGTTGTGGTTTTTTACAAACACATTTGATATCGCTGCTGTCCTTCTGAACATTTGTATCTGCATATTTCATGGTTTTTATTTTTTGTCATAAATCATTCTCATCAGTCACCCTTTATGTTTGTCACTGTGTTTTTCAAATATCCATCCAATTAAACGTATTAAAAAGTGCTTGTAAACTTTGTCAACACAGTATGTTATCATTTGTAAAGTACATTTTCCCCATTTCCTGAAAACTGTGATTTCTGAGGTTTCAGAAGTATCTGGCGTATCTATTTATTCTTCAATTCAAGTATAACAAAAACTTCATACCTAAACAGGGCGTTTAAAATAAGCATGTTGTTTTCATTTAAATAGATTTTCGATTTTCGAAGGAACTTTTTCTTTGATAAACCTCTAAATCTAAAACTAGAAAGCAATTAACATTTACGGCCATAGAAAAAACAAGTGCACTTTCACAAATAACGTAAAGGGGGTCTCTTGCGAATTAAATGATTATAAGATTGTGCTGACCACGGTTTTCAGATGGAATTAAGATAAATCTCGCCTCAAATGAAACACTTATTATGACAGCTTTCCCCAGCATTTGTTCTAGTTGTTTATAGTGCCAAGACAATATCTTCAGGCACATTCAGAACGCACCGGGCCCTAAGATGACTTTACACAGACTGTAATTGCTACATTATTGGCATTAAATGCAATATACACACGCGAGACCCCTCTAAAACTTCATGTGTAAAATTAAAGAATCTCATTCTAGCAGGACTCTCAGTCCCTTTTGTTTCACTGTTGATCTTTAAAGTTTTCCGTTTTGACAGGAGGAATGTGCGCATTTCATCATGTTTTTGACAGCCGGAGACTGCGCGAGAGAGGCGAAGGCTCCCGCTCCGTGTTTGGATTGGACGCCAGTGAATAACAGTGTACTGTACGTGGAAAGGAAATTAAAAATGCAGGGCTGTAATTTACAAGAGAGTGGAACTGATTTAACGCACCCAGTTCTCTCCTCCGCCTCGTCTTCCAAGTCAAGCAAATGCGCAGCAGATGAGATGAGATGAGATGAGATGAGATGAGATGAGAGATCACTGTGTGCTTGTGGCACAGAAGCTGCACCGGATCTCCTCGACTGCAGAGGTGTGATGGAGCAAAAGGTACATAACAGTATCAGATCCAAATGTTGCACATGCTTTTCATTTTATAGAATGCACATCATACACACATTATCTGTGTGATATCATTAGGCCCATATTCCTATTGTGCGTGTGTGTATGTTTGATTCGTGAATATAATAAAATACACGAGTGAAGCTAGCATGACATTTCAAATGTTTTAAAAATGTGTTATATACATAAGCGAATAAGTTTGATGTAAGTCATGTTTGTTAATGTTTATAAAGTTAAGTTTAATTTCTTTTGACAAAATATAGCATATGTTTACAATTATTGTATTTTTTGTTATTTACATATATATTGTATTTAAAATATATGCTATACTCTCTATCTTTCTCTTATATTTATTTATTATTATATATATATATATATCCTTTTTTATTAAAAAAGTGTATATTAAACATTTTTATATTGATATTTCAGATATTCAAAACCATTGAAACAGTTATAATTATGTTGACTAAAAAATGGAATACAAATCAAATCTATGTTATAATTTAGCATCTTCAGTGTAGTCAGCCTTTTTTGGAAAAATACAATTTTGTCATTTTATCAAGCAACTTTTTTTAACAATATTGATGGAGTTTTGGGCCTCTTATTGGCTTATTGGATATTATGTAATATTTAGTTCAAGTAATTTATTTGAGAAACATTTTTATTCAATACAAATTTATCATCTAATGAAGTTATGAAGTAATATATTGGCACAATTTGTTTTGTCTACTAAAATAACTTTAGACATTTAAGCATACCTTTTCAGATTTAAAGATTTTTAAGATCACAACAAAAATATCATTCAAGTGACCCTAAACTTTTGAACGGTATATCATTTTTCTGTGAAGCAACTCATCCACATCGCTATACAATTCCTAACACAGTCTCGGGAACATTCATCTGAATGAGCACAATGGTGATCTAAAAATCGCCACATTTGCAGGCATGGACTCTTTGACCATGTGTGAGTCACGTATGTGTTTCTAAACTTGCATACAGGCCACAACTATGAATGACACACCTGAACATCAACATACGGCCTCATCATAAATCACCAAGAGATGGCGACATTGCACAAACATACTTGTGTTTGACCCTCTTACTTAACATTTCCTCTTTCTAATGTCCTGTCCTCACTCTTCGCTCTGTTTTTAAAGTGTTTGAAGATGAATTATGTGACAAGGAATCACGTCTGCGCAGGTCCGGCCGTCACACGCGGCTACGCAACGCCGCTTTACCAATGAAACTGGTTTGAAACTCCTTGATAGATCTTCGATGTCTGCGGGACCTACAGAAGGTGAAGCGGCTCATGTCCATGACCACAAGGAGGTAAAACGGAAAAAAATCACGAAGTTAAAGTTTCAGGGCAGGCCGAGCGAGATGGATGAAGTGACAGCTGAGATGTTTGCGCAGGACAAACACAAGTCGGGGGTTCGCTTCTAATGATTCTGAGACGTCGGGCCTACGGGGTCGCGCCAGAGGAATTTTCCTAAAAACACAGACTCCGAGCGAGCCCACGATAGACAGGAAAAGAGTGAACAGTCAAGTCGGGACCCTCCAGAGAGCAGTGAAGTTTTTTTTCCAGCAGGGTTTGGCGTGTTCTCCTGGCGCCGGCATGGGTGTGAGCTGACGAGAGCTCGGCGTTCCCAGTTGATGTTGCGAGCGCTCGTGTTTTCGCTGAGGGGAAGCCGAGGTTTGCAGGATGCAGACACCGTTTGCGAGTCTAGCATCACAGAAGATGACATGTTTGGTTGATGCGGATGGGAGAGGAGCTGAGGTCTAATACTTTGTGTCTTAGCACCGTATGATATTAAATCCTCATAAATGTGAAAGAGAAATCCCGCAGCTTGTTAGATTTCCTGCTGCTCGACTGAGAGCTCTGATCAGCTTCACCACATTTCCCCACAAGTGCCATTTCAATATATTAACAACACATAAGCTCTGATACACGAGTGGAGCTTAGATGAACTTTAAATCAATCAATAACATTTCTGCAAATGTACTGAGCTGTTAGCGTCGGAGCTTCTAGCGTTGTAGTTGAAGACTGCAAAAAATATTATTGAAATATTGCAAATGTGCATATCACAATGGTTTGCAATAACACTCCAAAAAAAATGCTGGCTTGTTTTCAACCCAGCGTTGGGTCAAAAAGAAACATTTTCTCATTTAATTTGACCCAGCAGCTGGATTTGTCCTTTTTTGACCCAGCGTGAACTGAATGGTTTGAATACTTCACAGACGTTAGAGTTTTCAATTGATGCAGACAGCAGAGAGCCTGGCGAGACAGAGAAGCCGATGTTCGATTTTCCCAGAAAAACATCGTAAACATATACAGTATGTCGGTTACAGTATGTAACAAAAGAAGTCAAGCTTCAATCCATAAACTTTGCCTCTCTATCTGCATCTCTGTTTGAAGCGTAACATTATTTTATAAGTGTTGAAAAACATCCAATATTTTCATGTAAAATCCGATACGACAACTTAAAGACGTTTCATCGGACACAAGTTAACTTCCGGTCCGTGTTTGGTTATAATATAACAATTTATTTGATATTAAAATTAATTCATATTTTATTTAGGGCTGCACGATTGTGACCAATTATTTTGGCCAATATTGAGATCACGATTATTTAACACGTACCTTTTAAAACAACATAGAAATATAAAAAAAACTTGGCTTTTAAACTGTGAATTCAACTGAAAATAACTGGAAAGAAACAGCACAGCTGAACCGCTGTAAAGGAAGGGGGTGCGCTGTGGATTTATACCACAAGAAAAGAGAGGATTCACAATAATCGTTTTACCTTGATTATTTTGTTTTTGTAATTGTTGAAGGCCAAAATTGACGATTACGATTATTTTTGATGAATTGCACAGCCCTGATTTTATTGTATATTAATTGTATTATATTAAATGAAAGCTACTCAGCACTAAGCAGTTACAGATTCTTTGCGGAGGTCTACCGGAAGTTTGGGCCACAGAACGTTTATGTTGTTGCCGCTTAAACTGTCAGTAAATCATTATCATATAAGCTTTTGCAATTCGTGGTAAGGAGACAGTTTTTAACTCTCAATTTGTTATGACATTTTTTGCCTTCATAGCCAATATATTGATAGGACAGCGGAGAGAGAGAAAGTTACGGGATGAGAGAGAGAGGAATAGGAGCCGGGCCTTGACCTCGGGTCACCTGAAGTACATGCCTTATTATAAAACGGTCAGTTCTGGTCCTCGATTCTGATTGGCTGAGCGGAGTTCTAAGCCATTATAAAATACCTCAATATATAACGGCTGACCTCACCACATAGCCTAAATATCATTTTATTTTCTTTATTTTATGAAACCTTGCTAAGCATATGGAATAACCGTTTTTGTTACAGTGCATTTTATAACAGCTACGGGGTTTTAGGCACTCCGCTTCGCGTCGTGCCACAACGCCCTTAGCTGTTATAAAATGCACTGTAACCCACTGCTTCTTGGGGCTTATTGCTTTAATAACTACTTGTTGTTTATTTGTCCACAAAATAGTTTAAATAGCTTTAATTTGACAAACTTTAAGCATCATGATATTGCATATCACATTTTTTAACATCATGCAGCTCTAATAGTTAGCGATGGCATAAATCAAACCGAAACACACTTTTTTAATATGGTTTTGTAGCAACTGCGCATTGAAGAACCGTAGATGGAGGGATTGAGAAGGCATTCTTTCAGCAGTTTTCTTGGTTTGTGATTGACAGGTCTTAACAGAATAAAGGCACTTGGGTGTACAGTGCTGTACCTGGATTTCATTTAGCTCTCTCCAAACACTCGCCACAGCTGTTTGTTTTTACTATTGAATCGCTCTGACTTTTCATTTCAACAGAGAAAAAAGATCTAATCTACACCTGGCTCAAAACAAAGAGAACAGACGGAGTGTCCCAAACCTTGTACCATCCCAGTCCTTTCGTCTCTTTCACGTGACTATGTGGCACTTTGATCTTCACATGGTAAGCGTTGTGTGGCAGGTTCACGGCGGGGTGATCGCCGAGTCGCTAGGAAGCAAGAAAATGAGAAGTAAACACGATTGAAAATATGCATTTGAAGTTTGAACACATTGTTTTGATATAGAAAGACAATGCGGACTTGTTGAATGTGGGTTTACAGAACTACTGTCTTGGGATGCTCATGGGTTTAAATTAGTTCAAGAAGCGAAGCGCCCCGGCAACAGGTTCCAGTCTGTTAAAGGCAAATAAACCAATAGAGTAAATATAAATGAATCAAAATAAATGATGTGGTGAAAATGTAGATGCAGAATCGAAACGTGTGGGGGTGAATAAGCGTGACAGCGCATGCATGGACAATTTATGCTGGTGTATACAGTGGAGTCCAAAAGTCTGAGGCTGGATTGAAAATCAGGGGTTTGAAATCTGATTTAAACCCGGTGATAAACAAAGTTGGAGGATTTTGTGTATGTTAAAACGACGTTAATGAAATGAAAATGTTAAACATTGTGACTCAAATTGAATGAGAAATATTTATGATTCTGCGTTGTATCCAGGTCGCCAGTCACATGTTGGGCATCGACCGTGTTAAAGGTCTAATGCGTGATTTTTTGGAGGATCTATTGACAGAAATGCAATATGATATACGTACATAACTATGTTTTTAGAGGTGTATAAAGACCTCACATAAAGAAGCGTTCTGTTTTTATTGTCTTAGGATGGGCAGTTTCTATCTATATACACCGCGGGTCCCCTTACATGGAATTCACCATGTTGCTTCTACAGTAGCCCTAAACGGACAAACTGCTCTACAGAGCGTGTTTCGTAAATACGTTTTCTCCTTTGGGAAAGAAGCGAAAACATGAAGACAAATGAGTCCTGTGTCAGCCACCGTAGTGCTTCGAAGGGGAGGAGTGAAATGAGCCGTTGGTTGCAATTCGCAACCTCACCACTAGATGCCGCTAAATTTCATACACTGGACCTTAAAGGGGTCATATGGCGCGAACACTTGTTTTTCTGTGTCTTTGGTGTGTGATAAGTTGCCCATGCATGTATTAGATACGTAAAATTGTAAAAATGTAAGTGTCGGAACAAAATATGCATTCTATCTAAAAGCGAATGCTCACCCAGACCTGCCTGAAACGCCTCGTGTAACCACACCCCCACAAATCTACATCAGTTCGTGGTATGATTTGACTAAGACCGCCCAAATGTATTCGCAAGTAAGATGGGTGTACCTGTCAGTACAATTGAAGAGGAACCTGATGTTCCAAATATGGTTAGAGGCGTTACGCTTGCAGTATTCGACCAATCACCACGCACTGGTTAACTGGCCAATCATAGCACACCTCGCTTTTCAAGCCATGAGCTTTGTAAAAAATCTGCGCGTTTCAGAGAGGCATTTTTGAACCTTAAATCATGGTTATTAACAAACGATAATATTCGTTTTAGCCGTGCCATATGACCCCTTTAAACCCTTCGTACAAAATATGAGATTTTTGCCACCACATTAAAAATATGAAGAAATTCTACAATTCATGCAGAATTTTTATTTCACATTTAAATGTATGCATTTGGCAGACTCTTGTATCCAAAGTGACTTATAGGACATTGATACTGAGATAAGCTGTATAGGAGATAGAACTTTTTAATGTTGATAAAAAAGTGAAATGCAGAATTGAAAAAAAAACTTCTCTATTGCAGTCTCAGACGTCTAGACTTCAGTAGAAAATCTAAACATGTAGGCCGCAGATATTAGATATGCAGTATGTTCACAACTTTCTTTCAAAGCCCCTCAGGTCTGGAGCCGTGTGACAACAGCGAAGCTGATAAATTCACCCGTCATCCAGCGAAAACACATCAAACCCCAGATCGTACGAATAAACATTCCTGTTTACTCAGGGGCTGTCCCGGCAACTCGCCGCTCGCGAGACTTTTAATCCGTCCTTGTGCATTTTTACACATCCATAAATATCCGAGTACGCAGAGCGGCGCAGCCTAACAAGGACCAAGCAAAACAAGCCCAGGGTAACCGAGATACAGAGACCGTGTGTTCTTCTAAAGCAGAGGAGGAATTTGGTTGCTATACATTCATTAAGTCGCGGCCCACCGGCTTCTTTCGACTGACAGGTTGGAATGGTCACCGGAGGGCCGTGTGATTTTGTGCCAAGCGCGCGTGTGTGTGTTATACGAGTGATTTATGGAGCTCTCAATATGTGAGGGGGTTGTATTCAAAGTCGTGTATTTTTAAGCTTTGGTGCACATATGTGAACCTCTTAAGGCATCATTTATCCTTTATCGCAGTTATGTTGATAACATCCTCCGGAGCACATGTGGAAACATCGGTGGGGATTCTGGCAGCCGTCAGCCTCGAACAGTACAACACAGGGCAAGACACATAAATAAAAGCTCAATGTTTAGGTCTCATCCAGACTGCTTTTATTCTTTTATAATACGAGGATGTTAAACAGGAAGTAATAGCACAGTGTATTGAATGGTTTCCTTCCTGTACAGACAGTGCTCTTGTTTGGGACGTCCCATGACACGCCGAGAGACTTTCAGCCATGTGTCCCGGTCCTGTTGCTGTCTGGATGGAAGGCATATTTGATTAAAATTAATAATGAAAGTTGCATTCATAAAACTGCATTCTAAAAAAAATCCGTCTTAATATGCGGGAATTTTCCGTATTCATTTTTTACAGTAGTTTTACCAGTAATTTAAATTTTGCACTGCATTAAATTACATTTTAGCATTAACGGAAATGTCCGTAAAATAAAGGAAAATGTACTGGTAATTTTCTGCCAGTACGTTTTTTTACAGGTTTTTTTTAATCCATAACTTTTGCATTTATCTCGCCATCGCAAGACAACATTGCAGGTTACTTTTCGTACTACATTTTTTTCCAGTGTCATGTGAATTTGTGTCAAAATAACAGAATAAAGTGTCTCATTTCATTTTTTGTGTATGTTATTCCTTATATTTCCTTTTCTTGTGTTTCACTATAAAATATAGTAAAACCTACTTCTGCTGCAGCCCACATTACTACCTTTCACTAATAATGATAATTATGACAATTTCACTTTAATTATGTTTATTTTCACTAGTATATTTTTATAATTGCAGTTTTGATTCAGTCGAGCGGTGGAAACTTCGGATATCTTTTTCATTTTCCAGGACCAAAAAAAAATGATTAACTTATTTTGTCATGTTAATACCCCAACATTTCCATTTCAAAACCAAATGAATGACTCTTCTTCATCCTAAATTAGCATGAAATGGTTATAAGATATAAAATGTCTTCTGCGTTTCCAAATAACGGGCAAGACCTTGCCAGGCCGTGGCTCTTTTACAAGAAAATGCAGTGACCGCAAATTGCTCTCAACAATTCCATTGCTCCTGCAGTTGACCACTTTAAAAACGTCTTGCTCCAGGATTATAAATACTGTTTGATGGCTCCCTCAGAACGCCCCGGGCGGAGGGGGCGTAGTTGGCAGGCGGGCGTTCGCCATCTTGTGGGGTCAGAAATGGTCGGGGATCTTTTTGATGTGGGCGGAGACTTTAAGCCCCTCCACCACAAGGTTCTAGGGTCTAAAACAGGAAGTACACGAGGAAGCATGTCTCATAAAACGACAAGCACGTAACTCGGTGCGACGCAGAATCAGAAACATACCAGGGTTAAGCTCAATTCACCCTGCAGAAAAATAAGAAAGAGCATTGTGGGAAATCAAATTCCTCCATTGTGCACCAAAAAGAAACATGTTAAAATATGTTTACATTAAATACAGATATGGAAAAATGTCAAATGCTGTATATTTATGATAACATGTTTGTATTTAATTCAAGCTGTAAAATTAAATTATTCAAATATTTCAGCGCTTTTGGAAATTTCATTTCATTAAAAATGAAATTTACTAATACTAATTACAATTGTGCATCCTTTTTGCTACATCAATTCAATTTCAGTTAAAATTTTAAAACTACAATTAAATAAAAAATTGACATTCAAATGCCACCGTGTCTTCTGGAATGAAACTAAACATATTTTCATCTTATTTAGCAACCAATGTCTCGTATCCATGGCAATATAAAGATAAGCACGGTAAGGTCAAATATGACGACACAATAACATCTAATCTCATTGGTTGGAAACACGCATATGACAGCTAGTCACGAGACATGTAAAAACCATTCAAAGTGAATATTTTCATATTTTGACCAATTATTTCTTTCAAGAGGAAATTTGGTACCGATCACCTCTATAAACACGCACATGCTCACACCACACGCCGTCATGTGTTATGTGTTGCTCACTGAACGTGTTCAACAGAACGCTCATTGTCCGCACTTCTCATATAAACGTAAACACTCTAAACATGGTGATGTGATGTCATCATCACAGTTCATTATTACAGATGATGGGATGAGCACATGATACACTACGCATCAGCATCCGACAAGTCACTCTTTCCATTGCAGCGCGTTTCAAAGCGTTGACCCCTGGACCTCTGTCAAGTGCGTGGGACCGACGGGTCAGAGGAGGTCGTGTGGGCACAACAGTCACTTCTTAGATTTTTATTGTCTGCTGTGAGACATGCTTCCAGTAAACAGGGCTTTGAGTTTGGTAAGTGGGTTATGAGGTCAGCATTGGCCAGCTCAGAACAGAAGCCATATAGCCATCTCTCTCTCTATTGGCTGTTTGGCTTATTTTAGTCGACTAAGCATTTTTTCCTTCACTCTCATGTCTAAACAGTTCCGTTGCTTTTATTTTTAGATTACTGCCATATGTGAGTATGTTTGGTTGTTTTTCTTTGATGATGTGTGTTTGCTTTAATTTAGCCATTTCTCAGTAAATAAAAGTCATTTAATTGTTTACTCAATCCCTTATTACCGATTCAGAAAAAAGAACTTTTCAATGCAAAACAATGCTTTAATACTGAATTTTAAACAGTTTGTGTAAGGCAGCTTTACAATGCCTCATTTATACACGCTAGTATTTCTTTTGTGTCTCTCTATCGCCATCTCTGTTTGAAACATGACATTGCAGGTTACTTTACAAATTTATTTTTATGTCAAAATGATCCCATCGTGACATCTTAAATTATTAAATTATAAATCATTATTAGCTCGTGATGGGTACAGTGATTAAAAAAAATGCAAGCTTATTGATATAAATGATTCAAAGATAGGAGCATTAAGCCCTACTAGAAACACACGACTGAATGGAACGTATAAATCGTAGACTGATCGAAAGTCTTTCGATTGTTGAGTAAGAAGAGGGGTTGTACCTCATGAATTGCATAATCCCTGTGATTTACTGCATGCGAAGGCCAAGAAAAGTCCTTCGGCTATAAATCTGTTGAGATATCTGTGAGCTGGGTCCTTAAATACAGACAATTATCCATTGCGAGTGAGAATCCAGCCCCCCTTCCTCAAATCAGAGGGGCAAAGGGACTTTTTTCCTGCTTAAATGTTCCCATGTGAACAGGCACACAGAGCCAGTGAGTAAATGAAGGGTTTGCATGAAGATCTGAGAGAAGCCAAAGCAGTGATTGATGGGACACAAGAGGGTGGGGAGCTTTTGCTTCTGACACCGAGCGCTCATCCAGGCTCTGCCCGAGATCACAAAGGCCCGAGCTGCTTTCTTTGCCCCGCGCAGACAGATATCTGCCTCCTATCCAGTCATTTATCCCACCCGGAGAAACTCAACGTGCCTCTGTTTATAATGAGGTTCTGGAGAGAGCACAAAGGAGAACTTTTGCTCGGCTTTAACGCAGAAACACCTTGCGGATATTGAAAATGCAACGAGAGATGTGATAAAGCCAGTTTAACCGATGACATTATTGTCAAATGTTTTGATCAAAGCCTAAAGTAACTTGTCATTCTATGTCCAAGATTGATTGAATGCTGATCCTTTGATGTCAGCAACAAAAGAAATGTTTGATGTGTTTCTCCATTCAACATTTAACACCACATCACACCACAAACAAATGAATTAGAAAAGCAGAGAGCACTGTTGCTTTTTCTGATTTATTTTGTGAAAAATGTCAGTGCCTAGATTTTTTTCTTTTAATAATAATAATAATAAATTATATATATTAAATTGTTTTATAACATAATGTTATAATATAATTCAATATATATTATTATTATTACTATAAAATATGATCAATAACGATAATAATAATAATACAATTATTCTTCTGCAAAGCAGCTTGAAACAGTAAGTGAAAAGCTCTAAAATAAAGGTGAACTTTGAAATGTAAATAAATTGATTTATTATTATTATTATTTTCTGTAAAGCAGCTTTAAAACTTGAAGTATTGCAAAACATGCTATACCCATCAAGAGTTCATTTGAAATGAAAATTGAGTTATATTATCATTTGAATTTCCCTCAAGTTTGATCTCTTTGAATAGGTGTCCTTCAAAATGAGCCCAGACTTTATTACATAAGACAAATGAGTGCTTTGATGTGGGTGAAGGGAACTTCTCTGTCTGATCTGGTCAGGTCAGACAGAAGGTCAGTTGGCCCTCGGGGTCTCTATGACCCTCACGGCTGCTGTGAACACACAGGTAAGAAAGTGAGTTCTTACTCACACAATCACTGGAACTCGTCCATGAACATGTGAGGCCCAGCTGTGTGCGTGCGCGCGCGTGCGTGCGTGTGTGTTCACCTGGACAAAGCCTGCACATGCTGTTAAAACTCCCACACTTCCAGTTCCTGCTTTTGAGGAAATTCCTGGTCTGGTATTACTCACAGCTCTGACAGTTTATTTCGTTTTCAAAAAGCAAACCCAGTGTGCCCTGAAAGACCTGCCGTCACGTTTGTGTAAGGTATGAAGGATAAAATACTGAATACAGTAATAATTCATCAGATATATATATTCTAGTCCTTTGGAGTGAATCAAAATGTAACGTGCGTGTTGCTTGTAGGCTGAATAAATGATATACCTCAATCGAGCATCACCCTGGCAACCATATGGTGGACCTTAGCAACGGCATAGTAAGGGCATGGAAACCACCCAGAACACTTTTTAGAAACCAGTTGAATTCACATTTTCAGGTATCAAAGCATTGCGGTAGCAACGCAAGTCATGGGTTCAGTTTCCAGGATACATACAAACTAATAGGAACCAACTAAAAAACTGAGTTTTTCGATCTGCAAAATGCATGTTACCCTCCCAACCAAATTTGCGATTCGCTCTGATCACTTACGATGCGGTTGGCAGCGGCCTACAACCACCAATCCAAACATACTAGAGACGCTGCTGTAAACAACACATAATGCTCGTGATAGATTTTCCACGGAAGGTTCATATGAAGTTCCAACAAGGGTTCGATGGAAATCAAATGATTGGGCCTGCATCGACAAACTCTGAAAGGGTGCGATGCGATGGATGCCAAATGTGTCCCTTTCACATTTCCCACAAGTTTAGGTCTTTTGATCGGGTCACAAGCTCAGCACTCGCTTTATTTTCACCAGATCGAAACACAATGCCCTGTGTGCGCCAGACACAAGCCAATTACCGTGTACGGTTACCCTGCTTTTCGTTCGCCTGATGTACTTGGAAGGCCTTGATATAATAAAGTCAAGAGAAGTTTATTCTGTTTAAACCCCGTCTGTTTCCAGAGTTAATTTCACTGGCGTGTTGCAGAAGTTGCAGTTTCTTACTATGAAGCGGGCAAACCCACGCACAGACACACAGGCTCCTGAGCATTAGACGGGCAATTCTCATGCACCACCCTAATCCAGCCGTCATCATCATCATCATCATTTCTGGGTGGCTTTACATGAAACGTCCAGAGTTTAGAGCGCTTAGAGGTTTCATATACGATTTGTTTGTATTCCCACCTGTTCACGTTTTCCCGACGTCCCGTATCAATAATCGTTTTTCAGCGAAGGATGTTATTTCCAAAAGCATCACCCTGGATCGCTGTGAGCTTTCGTGGTTACGCCGCTGATTGAAAGTGACACTCGGAATTACCTGAGGTCATTACATACGCCGCCATCATTTAGAGGCACGGCGAAATCTAACTCGCACAGAAAGTATTGTTTTCGTTTCGCCACGGGATGATTAGCGCAGTCTCGCAAGGAAACCCCGCTCTGCAATCTGAGCGTCGGGACATTTACTTTACTTTTCTGCCTTTGTTACGAGGCAGTCTGAGCATGTAACAACGGTTTCGTGTCGTACGAGCATAAAGTAAACGACAGCGTGGCAGGACTATTAAAACTGTACAGGAAGTCAGTGAATGGATCATTTCATGCTAGTGCAGTGCAAATATGTCAAAGCGTAACTTTGGTGAAGATTTAAAGACGAACGCTTGAGGTGAAAAGAGAAATTAGCTTGCGTAGGCACGAGTTATCAAAATGTATTTTTATCTTTAAAGGCGAAACCCAGTTATAAATCTAAACTTGCAAACCAGACGTGACCTTTTCAGATGGAAACGTTACAACCGGTTCACACTTTATGTACTTTTATCGTTGAATACATGGACTGTTGGATACTAAAAGTAAACATTCGGTCAGCATTTACTCACCCTCTTGTGGTTCAAAACTTGCATGCGAGTCTTTGTTTCAGTGGAACACAAAAGAAGATATTTTGAGCAATGTCTCGGTGGTTTTGTGTGGAAGTAAATGGGGGCCAATGTTGTTTTGCTGCCAACGTTCTTCGAAATATCTTCTTTTGTGTTCTGCAGAAGAAAGAAAGTCACGCAAGTTTGGAATGACAGTAAATGAAGAAAGAAATGTTTTTGGGTGAACTATCACTTCAGAATCAGTCTATTTCTGAAAATCTGAAAGTATGACTTAATGTTAAAGAACTGAATAAATAGTCATTTGGTCCTCAGGTGGTTCTATGAAAACGTTCTCCAATCTCTGATATTACTGGAAGTTTAACGTCTCTACATACACAAATATTTTGACACCATTAGAGAAAGCCACAAGTCACTTTACACCTCTTAATTATTTTAGATTGAACATTTCTCACAATTTCTGTACAGGTGGCTTCAGGTTTATCCCTATCGGCAGCGTCCTCTGAAATCCACAAATGTAAAAACGTGTCATTTCCATCTTTACCGCGCTCAAGTAGAGAAGAGCGGAGCGCTTGTTCTCTGCTAGTGTTGCGTTAAACCAGTGGAGAAAACTTTTCATGCCCGGCTTCTGCTGCTTGAGAGAACTTATAAGCTCTCAGGGACTCGCCGAGACCAGAGGTGATTCAAACTAGTTAAAATAACATCACCGCCCTTAATAAGGACTTTTTGTGCTAATATTTTCACTCGGTGAAAAAAGGCCCAGTCAGAGTGCTGATATGTTTTGGTCTGCGTTCAATAATTTATCATTTTTCATTGCCGCACATCTAAATTTTCCGTCTCCGAGCAGCACGAATCCCCGCTGGCAATCAGACGGTCATTTATGGCGTCGCTAATTTGATTTAAAAATATTTTAACGCGCTCTGAAAACACAAAACGGGTGCAAATTGACACAAATTTATGGGGAATATTTTATGGTAACGCACACATGCAGCAAGTCCGATATGAAAATATTTTGCTCCGTCACACTGTAACGGCGATAAAATCACAAAGCTATCGCTTAAGTATTAAACAATATTTTGACGCCTCCGTGGAGGTTGCTTCGCCATGTTTTGGTTGTTTCGAATTACATGATGTTTTTTCCACCTATTAATAACCGCGCAAGATCCCGGCTTTTAAATCACCATTCCACGCAAATTAATTCAGCAATCATATGGAAGCAATCTTTATGAGCAGACAAAAAACAGGAGGACCATCTTCCCTCTCAAGACCTCTCATGTGTTTGTATTGCTTATTAACTGAAACACCTCATTTATCAATGTCAGTTCTCACACAAAATGATAGCTGTCCTCATGCAAATGACTAAATCTGACGAATGGTTCAGAATTAAGTGGCTGTGTTCTCATGAAACGCGCACTCTGTGGATGAACTGACCCCAGCAACCACCCACGACCGCCTTTTTTTCTGTCAGCATTTGAGGTGGAAAACTGCCTGATCGGTGTGAAACCGGACTGATCTGGCACAGAACGACACCCGTTGCTCTCCGCATAACACAGCGAAGAATGAAGGTGGTTACGACGAGCTATAAGCGAAACCCATCGGTTTGTGTCTGCCTGGACCGTCCGTTTGCTAAAAAGATTAACAGAATGACGCTGATGCAGCCAAACCACAACGTTGCACAGAATATCTGATGTAATGACTGTAAAGATAAAAACCATCAAAGCATGTTCGTTCCCAGCTAATTAAAATATAGCAACGCTACTAACTTGAATACAAATTCGGTGTGTGAGAGAAGCCCAGAAATGCTCTTTTGGTAACAGTTTTCTTACGAATCGCAAAACACTTTTTACGAGGTATATTTTTACAGCTTTCCTGTAGCTCAGTGGTTAGAGCATGGCGCTAACGATGCTAAAAATGTATAGGATAATGCAATGTAAGTCGCTTTGGATAAAAAGCTGACATCACGCCCTATTTTGCATGTTGCATTGGCGCCGCCATCTTGGGAGGATAATACTCCACTGCTATTATTGTTTTGATTTGTACCGTTACTTGTTTTGTTTGATATATGGTGAAATCGAAAGTGAAAGAACCATGGGCTTTTCCTGAACGACTGCATTTGCAGTTTTTAACACAACAAGGCTGACCTACCATAGTTATAATTTCCTAATCAAACAAGAAAAACAAAACACTGCATTGAATGCACTAGCAGCCATCCTCCCAAGATGGTGACACATTCAACGCCACGTGACGTCGATTAACAAGCTCTATTGCAAGTAAATACAAAAACGTACAATTATACCCAAACCTAACCGTCACTGGCGAGAACGCAGAACATTTTAAAAATGTACAAGAGAAAGTTACGAAATTTACGAGATATGTATTAGCCAACTTGTGGTCGTGAGATTGTGTTGTCACACAACTTGACAGCTAGCTTTTTTAACAATCCATTAAAGTTAAAATGAAATTACAACAAAAATATATTCAGCTTTTATTTGGAGATTATAAATTTGTTGTAATTCATTTGTTAATATACTAAAATATTCAAAAGTGTTAAAAAAAAATAGTAGTGATATGCAGGGCCGTACGCAGGATTTTGAAAATACCGAGGTTCAAAAACTGAATTTGTCACAAACAAAAAAATTGACTTTCTTTATCTACATACAGTATGTGCATTTTAAAACGTTTGGAGTGCAAATTACATAACAATTGCTAAAACCATCTCTGTCTTTTCATGTTTATCAGTAATGAAAGTAAACACATGGTCAATTGATATTTTTATACAAATACTACCAGATTGAAATACAACCTGTCTTTCATAAAGGATCATAATGCATTTGGGTTTGAAATTACATAAAGGTAAGAGGTTTCCATTTTTGAGTGAACTTTCCCTTTAACTTTTTTGTGTAGCCACAGAAGTTGCAGACACTTAGGTTTTTATTAAAAATAGGTCAACTTAAAATAATATAGAAACAGAATTAAAGAACGAGAATTTGTTTAAAAGTGATGCATTTGAATTATTTGCAAATCATATAGTTGTTTTAATAGGCTAACTACAACCTATAAACACACCTGAGTCAAAGCTACGCAGTTTAGCATGAACTAGTGAAGGTCTGGTTATGTTTTTGTCTCATCAAACTGACATTAAAACACGTAAATGATATGTTTTCGACGTTTTTTAGTTTGGATTACTGGATATTACAATCGGTCGTTTACTCAGGTTTGTTGTTTAAATGTTGACACGCTCAAAACGAGAGTATAAACTCCCGGGCGCTCTGGGAGAAAGCGACGCAGTCAGCGTTTTTCACGCATTTTTTAGACGCGATTTCTATAAAACGTTAAACAGTTAGATACTTACTTCTCGCTCTTTCACAGTAGAAACTGAACTCGAGCTTGACTTCTGTCAATAGCAACTCACGCCTTCTTTCATTTGATTGGACAGTAATCCTCGTAAAGTAAGAGCGCTTTTAAACAGCTGAGGTAGATCAGATCTGAGATCAGTTATCTAGGCGTTTTTTTTACTAAATTGGCATTTTTTTCACGACAAAACTAACCGAGGTCTGAACCTCGGGGACCTCAATGGTGGGTACGGCCATGGTGATATGTAGTTTACAAATATATCTTGTGTCCTGTGGTGTGACAGCACAAACTTTTTGAAAACAAACTGTTAGTAATATTTTAAATGATTATTATTATTTATATTTTTAATAGCAAAAGAGAGATTTATCTTCATTGTTAGTTTTTTTTTTACATTTTTTGCTGTCACCCCAAAGGACACATTTATGGTATTTTTGTCAACTACCCATATTTAGTTGAAAAAATACATCCGTGTAGCTATTTTGTAGATTGTAACATAGCAAACTTTGCACTTTTTTCCAAAAGTGTTGCTTAAATTGAATCTGTAGTTTCACAAAACTCCCCCAACATTCTTATAGTCTGATATATTGTCTGAGGAAACAAGACGACTTACGTTGAGGCAAACGTGTAATTTAATGATCTTTTAATATAGGAAACTACTGTTCATCTCATCATTTATGAAATCCAGGACCAGACAGCAAAACTCAGTCCAGCTTCTGATAGTTAAACATTTTAAAGGTCACAACAACTGTACCGTATAAACGCCAAGGTTAACATTTTCACAACTAATATGATTACTGGTTACGAAACGCAAGCCACAAATATACAAGGTAACACAGAACATGTTTACGCTAACATCCTAACAAACAGACCACAAAGAAAACGCTATAAAGCTGCAAAAATGGACCTCTGACCCGAATGTCTGAACAATAGCGTGCTTGTGCCTCCTTCTCTTCTGCTACACAAGGTTAAGACGTTTCTGTATTTGTTATTCCCACTAAAGCTAGCAAACTGCATAAGTGGCCTCAGAATCTCCGAGCGGGCCCTGTAGGGCCAGGAAAAACCCGAAGGAGCCAGACAAATAAAAAGCGCGGAGCTCAGACGCCGCCGCTCGGCTCTGAATCTGGTTCCTGTCAGGGTACATCAAGGGAACACCCGCAACGCAATCTCCAAACTGCTGCCTCCCCGTAACCATACGTGTCTCGCTGACAACACGACTGAACCGTTGCCAACCCTCCAAAGATGATGCCTTCTTTTTTTCCCTCTGCTCCCCTTTTATTTATTCCCTTTCACCCACCCACTTTTCTTGGAACTGACCCACATGGATGAAGATCAATTCTGGATGATCTGATAATTATGCTGTCAGTTCCAATTGCCTTGTGATGAAGTGAGAAATCAGGCGGAGGAGAAATACAAAAAGGATCTCGAGTTTTCTCGGACGAGATGTATCCGCACGTGCGGGCGGCCCTCGCCTTCACATGTGAGTTCAGAACTGGCTGTTATTTGTTTAAGACCTGTTTCATAGGCTGATAAATCGCCGTTTAACGGGTCACATGTGCGTGAACAACAGATTTCTGCTGTCCGTTTCTTTTCCGCTGCGTTAAGTAAATGGCACATCATTAAAAACAGTTTCGTACAGTAATAGTTGTAGACTGGGGACTTAAACAAGGCTAAAAGATCAGCTAAAGGTCTCAGGAAGATAAAAGCTTTCTTTTGGTTAAAAATAAATAGTAAGTTAAGCAATTCACAAATTCACGAAGGTTAACTTATAATATTGATTTATATTTTGAGCTGTTGGGTTTGATTTCATAGGAAATATAAATTCAACATCATTTGACATGTAAAGATTTGCACGTAAAGTAAGCTGCAATTTTATGCTTCCAGCAGAGATGGCGCCATAGAGGCAAGTTATGTATTGCAGATTTAATGACATCAAATTCTGATCTATAAGAATGAAATGCAACTGGAAAAAAAAAAGATTTTAAATAAACTTCTTTGTAGTGCTTTTTGCATTATAGTACTCGATTCACATAGACCACTGCGCAAGATGTAAACACTCACTCATTTACAAATAGGGCACAATATACTGTATTAATATGAAGGAATTTTCCGTATTCATTTTTACAGTCATTTTCCCTGTCTATTACATTTTGCACTGCATTAAATTGCATTTGAGCATTAACGTAAATGTCCGTAAAATAAAGGAAATGTAATTTTCTGTTATTTTATATATTTTTTTACAGTGCTGGTCCAGAAGCACTTCCAGTTAAATTGTTTTATTTTATTTTTTAAATCCTATACTGTATAATTAAATCTTAAAGATATTCATTTAACATTTTGATTCGGTTATACATGTTCTGTTGGTTATATTCTGTTCAAAGATTTGTGTAGGCTAGTGTTAAAAAACTGAAACAGGAAGTTCTTTTGGACCAGCGTTGTTTGCTTTCCAATGCGTTCTATAGGAATTATGAGCAATACAAAACATTTTGTTAAAAATATACATAAAATTAGGATGCGTGTTTGCACTCATAACAACAGAAATGACTTCATCTAAATACTCGAGATGCATTTTCAACGCATTTAACAAGAAAGTTTATGCACAAAAGTGACGCAACTGTTTATTGATTTCAGCTCTTTAGCCTCAGGGCACCTCAGACGGCTGCCCCTATAAATAACATACTGTACCGTACGCTCCCGCTGCAAGAATCTGCTGGTAGGAAAAGCAAGTAAATGAAATCTGTATTAGGAGAAGCTGTTCGGTCCATTTCAGCTATAGCAAAACAGGCAGAGAGGATGTATACAGTAGCCAGTGTGAGAGCACCGGTGTCGGGCTGATCTATGGTCTGTACGCTGGATGGATTTGTTTAACCCTGAATGTCAACCGGTGCTGTCTGGAGCATGTGTGCAGGTAATATGTACCAGATGACTGCTGTTGTAGCCAAGGCAGACTGAATACAAAGCCAGTGTGGAGAGGAGATTGAAAAAAGCTGACAGCAGGTCAAATCTCTATTCAGGCAGCTTGCAGAAGCAGGTAATGGGGAAATACTGCGAGTTCAGAAGCTGTAAAAGATTTAGAAAGAGACACCCTTATTAGACAAATACACTTGTACAGATGAGTTTTATGAATTATAGAACAACAAATGCAGTGGTTGCAGATAGATAGATACAGCATATGGATGGATGGATGGATGGATGGATGGATGGATGGATGGATGGATGGATGGATAGATGGATAGATAGATTCCTTTCGTCATTTCAAACCTGTGTGACTTTCTTTCTTCCAGAGAACACAAAAGAAGATATTTTGAAAAATGTTGTTAACTGGACCCCATTCACTTGCATTGGTTTTGTGTCCATACAATAGAAGTGAATGGGGTCCAGTGTTGTTCGGTTACCAACTTTCTTCAAAATATCTTCTTTTGTGTTCTGCGAAAGAAAAAAGAAATGACAAGAGGGTGAGTAAACGATGACAGAATTTTCATTTTTGGGTGAACTGTCACTTTAAACAATACACAATAGTAAAAAGTTAATTTACAACATAAGAGAATGCATATGCAGATCCAATAAAAAAAACTGTATGATAACAATAAAGTGTTCACACAGGTGTCCAAAAGTAACCACAGGTATATTTCATATGATCTATGTTCCACATTGTTTGAAGTATCCAAACATCCATTGATTTTGAATAATTCATTGTTTTATAATTTAAAATCTTACGATTATCCAAAATAATTTTAGGGAAACTGTATATGTTACCATTGGACACTATCACTGTACTGCTCTAGCACTACAGTTTTTGTTTAGGTCATATGCAAATTATGCCTCATCATTCAACACTGTTGATATCTTATTTCCTATTTCTGTGTTGCACTAAAAAAAGCGTGCTTATACGCTTGGAGAAAAGCGAATCAATGTTTGCCCACTAAACTGAGAGTGTGCCAATGCAACATGGTCACCGCGTATGCCAGCCAGCGTCTGCGCAGACCAACCGCAGTCTGAATGAATAAATGAGCCGCTGTAAGCAGGATGTTCTGAAGAAGATCGCACTTTCCATTATGCATATTCATCCTGAAAACAAATAAATAAATCTCCCAATCCAAACATTCCGGGGGCATCTTTGGCGGCCCAGCCGACCACCCAGACTGCCGCAGGGTTCGGTTTTTAAACTCTCACAAACACTCAAACAAATAACAAACATGCCCAGGGTAGAAGAGCTAATGAAATGAACTAAAAACGGTATTGAAAGGCGGACATGTGTCTAACTAATAAAACGCTTAGTTTCATTCGGTGGCATACGGTTATGGCTTTAGTGAATTTTGTTGCATCAATAAATCTGTGGCCGATAAATAAAGAATAAAGCTTTGCATTATTAGTTTGAGGAGATACAGTAAAATATAGCAATCCTTACAGAGCACAATCTCCTGCGAGTCGAATAAATCTCTACGCCATCCTTTCCACTCACTTAAACGATTTAACTTTACAGGCAAATGTACCATAAGAAAGAAAAAAAAACAAGTGGAAAATTCAAAGACACACACACAAGACGAAAAAGCACCGTCTGCAAAGACATTTTACAACCCAACTACTTGTAATTAAAACGATTCGTAGAAGCGCATGTTTTACGTGAGCATTTAAACACATTAATCATGCGCAAAGACACGAGGGACCTCATAGCATCACCTGCCGTATTTCACAGTGCCGGCCCCCCAAGACGGAGAAGAATAAGAAAACAAAAACTAGGCCCATGGGTTTGATAAAGATGTTAGGTGATGAAAAGTGACTTAAAACGGTTGCCTGCGGACGAGAGTCTGGCCAACTTTTGCACCTGGCTCCGACGGGCCAGCTAAGCAAACTTCCTCGTCCCGTTGTGACGTGTTTTTACATCCAAATTTTGGCCTCTAAATGGACGGGACAGCTACAACTGCTATCGGCTACCACCAAGACTCAATCAACAGGACCGCAGGTTTTGCTGATGGCGAAACTTCGTATGATAATCGGACATACGACACGGGCCGTCCAGCATCTGCAAAAGTGCAACGAGTTTGCTGCATTTCATTCGGACTTCATAATGCAATCTAATGGACACAGCGTCTTCACTTAAGAGCATATCAAGGGAATGTGTTTTCCTGTAAAAACAATTTTCTCGTGTTGGTTCTAATGGCTAAAAGACTTGTTAGAAAGCACTTACATAACGCAATTTCGACTCGAACGTAATGAGCTGAATTAGTGCCTGCAAGTTGCTCTGCTAAGCAGAAAAGCATCATCATTAGTTTTTCGTATTATTTCTCAATGTGTGTTTGTAGAAGTACTTGATAATTCCAGGAAGCTTATAAAATTATGGCATTAAAGTTTCTTGAACGTGATCATTAAACATTTTAATTAAATATATAACAATATGCATACCAATCAGATTCATTTCAATTATTATATGCAAGAAAAAGCCATAAATATTCAAAGATAGAAATGTTAAATAATACTTATTTAATAATATTGAAAATAGAAACCAGAAAGGGATAGTTCACCCAAAAATAAAAATGTCCTGTGCATACTGTAAATCTTTCTTTAGTTGAACACAAAAGAAGATATTTTGAGAAATGTCTAGTGGTTTTGTGTCCACACAATGGAAGTCAATGAGGGTCAATGTTGTTTGGTTACCAACGTTCTTCGAAATATCTTCTTTTGTGTTCGGCAGAAGAAACTAAGTCATAGAGGTTTGGAATAACGTGACGCTGAGCCTTTTAATCATGTCAGTATGTTTATTGCACTTTGTCTTTTGCAAAAATTAGGTAACGGGGGCAATGAAATAACTCCAAAGGTTACTCACGTGTCAGGGGTCGTGACTAATTGCCTTTAACTAATTATCTGCACCATATTAACACGTTGAATTGACAATTGCCTTGTAGTGTATTTCACAGAGTTGATTGGGAATGTGCAGAGAACGGCTCTGATCTTCAATAACAGCGCTGGTAATTGCACTGTTGGTTCACATTAATCAAAGTGTCAGCCGCAAAGAGCTAAAAGCTTTGTTTTGAAAAGGGCCTCCACCTAACTTTTACCACAGTGCATCTATTAAGGGGTTAAATAAACACTATTTGCTAATACGCCCTTTATTTCGGCTTAGCGCAAGGAAAGTCACCGAGTGTTTGCAATGCAGGTATGGAAGCAATCTCTTAAAGAAACGCAAACATTCAGGACTATCCACAGAGCCTCCATCTGTGTGTGTGACAGTGAGGTGGTAAAGCTACTGCAGATGCTGCTGTGCACACTGTCAGTTGAGGGCTGGGGATGATTGCCACATCTGGAGTGAATTTATCCTATAATTCAGCGTATTACTGGCGCGGTCTCTATATAAGTAGCATGACCACGTTTACAGTCCAGTTCCTAAGTGGCCTCTGCCCTATGCTAATTTATACTTGTACAGGTTAGAGAGCACAGAATTCATTATACAATCTACACTACCACGGCATACATGTTCTAAAAAAATGTAAAGGTCACAACACTTTTTATTATTCTTGTAAGAAAATGAAGCCTACAGGGACACCTGGAATGGAAAATTATTGAAGAATGTAACTAATAAGAGCAACTAAAAGTTTAGGATAACTTATTATTTTTATTGCTATTATTAATTACTAATAATTAATACCAATAATTCACAGTAAAATCGCCAGTGTTAAAAAAGGTCAAATTAACAACCACAGTGTATATATAATTATTATTAGAGTAAATTTGACCCTTTTTAACACTGGCGATTTTGCTGTGTATTACTATAATAGTTATATTAATATATTATTCATAGTATTATATGAACATTAATATAAATGCTTATGTTATATAATGTTAAATATGTAAATATAACACTGATATATTTTTTCTATTCTATTCTGAGCTCTTATTGCCTGATTTTTCAACATTATTCAATCCAAGTCATTAATTTCAAAACCATTTTTATTCAATTAGATTTTTATTTTGTCATGAAAAAAAGAAATATGTTGGCAGAGGCACAATTATATTTTTCTCTCCAAGCTAATTTTACTATTAACTAATTTGATGCATTTATCATATACAGTATTATAGCTATAGACGGTTTCATCGGACGCACGCCATGGCCCAAGTTTTTGGTTTGGTTATAATATAATAATTTATTTTATATTTAATTATGTTAGTATTCATTCATATTAATATTTTATTGTATATTTATTGTATTAAATTAAATTAAAACTACTCAACAGTTATTGATTCTTTGCGGAGGTCTACTCCCCTGAAACCGTGCTAGTGTTTTCAACTCAATTAACATTTTCAAATCCACCCTACAGAATTCCACACATTTTTTTCTTAAAGCAGCACAAAACAGATTTCGTCCGGGCCTGTTGCTTTCTAACCAAGGTTACTCTACCAGACAAAGATTGCTGTATCATCTAATCCAGTTCATCCTTACAATAAACAATAAATGGTGGCTGGGCTTTGCCAGGAGAACTTTAATGAGACACTGTTGTGTCTGGCTGATGATGAGGTAATAATCAGGGTCTTATATCTGTTGATATATTATATCGCAAGTTCAATCCTGCACTGGACGGCTGTGCTTCTGCCAAAATTCAGATCAGAAAGCCATGTTATGAAGATCTTATGAGTTCTTTGTAGAACACTAGTGGTGTGGATCTTCTCTGCATATTATGCGTTATGTTCTCCTCCATGAGCAAGTTTTTATTACTTTGTATTTTTCTGTTTAAGTTTCCATGATTCGGAATCACGAAAAACACCAGAACATGATTAACATCTCCCACACAAGACACGTAGATGAAACATGAAGATTGATTTCACAGATAATAAATAATAATTTCATAATAATAATAATAATAATGTCAATTGTACATGGCTCTAATGACCCTATTTGGCATCTTCAAGCGTGTTATTTGTATTAAAACGTAATATCGGGTGATTGTGCGATGTTCTGATGTGTCAGACGTCAGGAATGTTAACAAAGCCCATGGGCTAATTTGACAGACTAATTTGCCAGAGCGTAAACACATACTCAGACATAAAAGATTGGAATCACTTCATAGAGTGGAGCAGGAAGATGTCCCGGCTTGCCCAGATGTGTATCTGTTGAAGGAAAGATGAAAACAGTTACCTTGCAAAAAACCCAACTTGATTGACATGGAAACATTCATGTAGGTTTTGACTCGTGAGACTTGGGCTCATGGAAGCCCAGAGGAAAGATAATAGTGCTCTTTCACAGCTCAGAATACTTACAGGGGTTTTTAGTTATGCTGTATTTGAGTTAAGCTTGCTCTCAGATGTTTCTTCAAAAATACCTTAGCCAAAACAAAAACACAAATGAGACACGTTTGACACACCTTAAGAAAAGAAGTTCATTCAATTATTAGTATACTTCTTTTAAAATAAAAATAAGAAAGTACACTTTTTGTAGAATCTTTTAATTACAAATATAAATAACAATAGTAAACTTTGAGTACAATATTAGTTTCTGTACTTAAAAGTTACATACTTGTTAACTAGCAGTGTACTCAAAGATTACCACTGTTACTTAAAAGTTTACTAAACTATACTTAAAAGTAGAGATGCACCGATATATCTGCCAATAATCGGTATCGGTTGATAAAAGCCATTTTTCACGCTATTGGCCAATAGTTTAAAAACTAGACAAGAAAATGCAATCAATTTGTGCTTTGTATTTAGGAAATGTTAAGAAACATCACCAGTTTGATGTTCAAAAGAAAGTAAAGAAATATTAATTTAATATTTAGAATCGGTATCGGAGATAGTACTCTGCAAAATCAACTATCGTATCGGTGGAGAAATTTTGTATCGGTCCATCTCTACTTAAAAGTACATCTTTATATCTAAAAGTGGACTTCTACTAGTACTTACTACATTAAAGGAGTCGTTCACTTTTAAATTAAAATTATATGATAACCTTTCCAACGTGATTGCGTAATACGGAAATCACAGAAGCTTATCCTAGGCACTTCGAGGCAGTGCAAGCCGTATATTTGTTTAAAAAGTATATCATTTTATAGTTTTCTTCGAAAATGACCAATAGTATCGCTAGACAACACCCTTAATCATTGGCTGGTGTCGTGTAGAGACTTTTGAAGCTGCGATGAAACTGAAATTTGGACCTTAACCAACAGCCCCCCGTTGAAGTTCATTATATGGAGAAGAACCCCGGAAAGCTTTCCTTAAAAGCCTCAATTTGTTTTCGTCAGAAGACATAAACACGCGGACGGCTTGTATGACGTGGGTGAGCGAATTATCATGAAATTTTCATTTTAAACTACTCCAAGTATACTTAAAAATATACACTCTTAAAAAGGGTGCTTCACAATGCTATAGAAGAATCATTTTTGGCCAAATGGTTGCATAAAGAACTTTTACAAAAAGGGTTCTTTGTAATGTGTACTTGAATTTTGCTCAACAAAATGAACCTGTAGTATGCTCATGTTTTTAAACAGCCAATAAGCGCGGCTGTTGTATAAATCTGAGAAATGTGTAAGTTCTTATTAAAACCTCTCTGACTCCTGATTGAGTCATATTTGGTATCTTGGCAAATCTGAGCACAATGAGACACTGTTGAGAAACAAGGCACACATGTGAAAAGCAGTTAAGCAAACACCCCCATTTAGACTCTTTTTAATCTCTTTGCTGTCGTTCTGTTAAAGAGATCTGATTTGTAATTGGACTTTCTCAGAAGACATTATTCTTCAGTTTTATTGATGTTACAGTACATCTAACGGTATCTAGAAGTGTTTCCAGACACACGGTCATGGTTTTGATTGCATAAGGGAAAAAATGGTTTTCCAGTATTCCTTAAATAGGAAAATAGTCATTTAGCACAATGGTTTACCCACCAGCTAGCAGGTGATGAATTGTTTCCTGACAAACCGAAGATGTAGAAAACCACATGTAAAGATGCTCATATAGAGTTTAATTAGAGACCTTCGAAACAAGGACAAAACAACAAAAACAAGATGTCATTAAAACGGCGGTTTCTTAGTGTGTGACATTTAACAACCGTTCTGAACAAGACAAAAGACATTTAATGTGAATATACGCACAAATCAGCCAGGATGTGAAGCCGCCACCAAAGCACAACTTGAAAGTCTCTTTCTCGCTTCGCATGTTTTGTCGCCTGCATCTGACTTTGACTTCAAGAAATGTACTGTAAAATGTTCTGTTTCTTCTCTATTGTAAAAGCAACATGACACATCCAACAAACTTGTAAAATGTTTTTAACTTTCCATAAACAACAGAAAAAGAAAGAGTTAATTGGGAATGTTTTTTGACCGTTAAATGAATGTTATGTTTTTTGTGCTTCATAAAACAATGTGTAAAAAATGAATTCTGCCACCCGTATGTCTTTCTTTCTTCTGTGGGGGAAAAAAAGACATTTGTAAGAATCTTTATAATCAGTCTTTTCCACACAGTGACAGCTCATAGTGTTGCTGGTATGCTAAAAAAAAGGCCAAAAGAGCCACAAAAGCATCATCATCAAAGACTTGTGTCTTAATATTCAATGCATTCAAAGAAAGACCAATTACAGATGAGAAGTCGTTTATTTGTCCTAGACATCAATGACAGCAAATGGAAAGGTTTGCTTTAGTTTCCTGTGTCTCGGATATTTCTCATGATAAAGAGTCTCACAAATGTCTCCTTTAGAGTTTAAGATGAGATCTTAACAATTTCTCAAACTGAGCTCAGATTTGTCAAGTCTACAATCAAAAGTCAAGATCTCAATATGAGCTCAAACATTTAAAACATTTCATTTCAACAAGCCTTTTGTTTGACATTGAAAAAAACCCATTAATATAGGTTTGGGATGACACGAGGGTAAGTAAATAAGATGGTCACCAATGAGAAGATCCACACAAACAATGTTTTTGTTTTAAAGAGAAGTGAGTAAATCATAACAAAAGGAACCAAAAAATACATCCAGTTAAATTTATTCCGAGCTGAATTTCAAATCTATGGAAGATTTATAAAATCAACATGCAGGTTTGTTATCCTTGTGCTTTTGCTCTTCTTGGTTAAGGAAATACCCACACACAGGTGTGGAAATTAACCATGCATGCCACCCACACGCCACCCATGCCTGCTGTCGGATACATGGTCTGCTGTGTTATGGAAGTGGCACGGATGTGTTTATTCGGTGTTTTCCAGATACATACGCATGACTCTTTCCTCCCCTCAATATGCTCTTAATATTAAAGCACTTTAGACAATTTTACAGAGCGAAACCTCGCAAGAGTCTTCCAGAGACCCAGGAGAGACTCAATATGAGGCGATTCAGATAAACACAGAAACGGTGACTAGGCAGAAACGCTGGAAAACCATAGAGATGGTCTGACTCACTTCTCTTTACAGTGTTTCAGGAAAAAGAGAATCAAAATATACACGGCTGCTTTAAAATGAACACCAAGCTTTTCTGGGGCCACAGAACTCTTTGAGGAGCTCGGCTGGTGGTCATGTTTAAACTCAACAAGGTGTGTCTGGAATATCTGAAGGCGCTGTAAATCTGAATATATGTGTTCCGAGACTCCAAACACAGTCAACTAAAACGGGATTGAGGTTACGTTTATTTTTATGTTCTTTAGAACAAAAAACCCTATTTTTATCAAGCACCATTTACATTGGTTTCTTGAGTTTGCTTTTGATTTTTTGGGTCTTTTGATGAGTTCCTAATATTACCTTCTTCAGAACTAAAATAATTTGATTTCTTTAATATCTTTATTACATCCATTTCTCCTAGACATCCATGAGAGTAAAAGAAGAGCAAATGGAAACTTTTGCTTAAGTCTCCATGTTTCTCAGATATTTCTACTGAGGAAGAATCAGAAATCTCACAAGTCCAGTTTCAGAAGAGACGTCAACAACTTCTTAAACTGAGTTCAGATTTGTCAAGTCTGCAATGAAAAGTCAATATTATTGAAGATCTCAATATGAACTCAAACATTTCTCATCAGATTTACCCAAATCCAGATTATTTTACCTTTACGATCTATAGTCATTTTACACCTCCATACTCTTCATGCATTTGAAGAATTGTCTTATTTGTTTCTCATTTTTTATTTCTCTTATAAGCAATTTTAGAAACCTGAGAAGTTGATACCTAAATCAAACACAACTAAGAACTCCATCAAATCTCCTGAGTTATCAAAGACTAAAAAAAAAAGGAAAATAAACCATCTGTCTTAGAAACTAATTTATATACATTATAGCCTGTCGGCACACCAAAGCTTTGACTTTATATACAATTCTGTATTTGTTTTTTTTTGGTCGAGCACCCACTTGAGTTTGATGTGCATGCTTTTGTCTTCTTTTTTAAAAGTCCGTAAAAATATGGCACAATTTACTGAAATAATATAAAGGAATTTTCCGTATTCATTTTTTACAGTTGTTTACCTGTATTTTGCACTGCATTAAATTACATTTTAGCGTGAACGGAAATGTCCGTAAAATAAAGGAAAATGTACTGGTAATTTTCTGCCAGTACTTTATCCGTTTTTTTTTTACAGTGTACATTATAGCCTAAAATCATTCAAATTGCACAAGAAGCCATTAACATGCATCAATTTAAACTTAAATGTTTTGAATAATATATAGAATGAATATTTTGCACGAATACATCCACATATTGCATCCTCTGACTGTTCGCACATGACATTGGGCGTTCAACATTGTGTACATATGGTGTTCAGAGACTGTTTCTTTTGATGGTGCGCATAAACAAACCCTCCCACTCTGGTTTATAGAATCAGATCAAACCGTTAACATCGCTCAGCAACAGAGATGTTATGAACACACTCTTTTTGTTAGCTGTAATCGTGATGGATTTTATCGATAGATACCACCAGTCGTTCATTTGAAGAGGACACAGATCAACGCTGCGTCTGGTTCGTAGACGTCCGGAGTGCCAAGAACCCGGTGATAAACACATGTATGCTATGAGTCGCGTTCATAAACCATGACCGAGTACACTGTTATCTTACAATATATACAAAATTACAGAATGGCTGCGTATCAATAAACCGTCTTGTTTGGCAGATTTTTGTAGTAGCCCACGAGTGGTAAAGCCTCACAGAGCTTTGTAGGCCCTGGCAGTGTTTTGTCTATGGAGGAAACCCCCCTAATTCATAACAGTTTTGTGAATTTCTCCATTTGTTAGTCTGTGTGGCTTTTGATCTGGCACAGCTATGCACAAACAGCCTTTGACTACAATCGTTCGTTTGTCTTGGGGTGAAACACAAGAAGAAGAGAACAGAACCGAAAACGCAACGGCCTGTTTACAGTCTGTACCGTATTTATGAGAGCAGACTTAACCCCCGACACTTCACGTTTGATTTAAAAGGCGGACCACCAAGGGAATTACGGGGAAATACGTTTGACACACAGGGTAGAATACATTATTAAATATCATGATATCATAAAATAAAATTGATTTAAAGGTCACAACTTACAAAAATGCTTACAAAATGACTTTTATGAAACTAAGGCTATGCATAAATGTAGGTCAAGCATAAGCAGTCATATTTTTACTATTCTGTGGCCTTATATAAAAGGAATAGTTGTTTCAAATCTGTATACATTTCTTTGTTCTGCTAAACACAAAGGAAGATATTTGGAAGAATGTCAGTAACCAAACAGATCTCATCCTCCATTTACTGCCATAGTATAATAAATACAGATGAGATCTGTTTGGTTACTGACATTCTTCCAAATATCCTCCTGAGGATGAGTAAATAATGACAGAATTTTCATTTTGGGGTGAACTGTCCCTTTAAAGGAATACTGCTTTTTGCATTTAAAAAAGGCAATAATATTTATTATTAATTTCATATTAGAATAATATTTTAGTATTTTATTAATTCGTAATGTGACTATTAATTAATAATTGTTACATGCACTATACACAACCAGGTAATAAACACATACTTTTGGATTAAAATTGCGTGAAAAAGTAAAGTATGCCATATTTTTTGTAACAAAAATGCAGTGTGTTTTTTGCGTTCAGTAGAACTTTCACTCATCGTTTCTCTATGGTTATTGTTAAGTGTTTCTCCGCTAACATAATCAGACAAAAGCATGCGGTCTCCAGGGATTCTAGCTTCCAATGCTCTTGGTAATTATTCTCCAGATTGCATGCAGTCATGATGGGCTGAAAACTCTAAACTGTAACCAATAGGAAAAAGTGCACGTGAATCATCTGAAATAGAGTATTGTATGCCTGCCCGATATTCCTTACAAATCACTGGCTGCCTGCTGCATTGCTGTTCTACATCTTCTGGTGATTTATCGGTTCAAACGTCAGCTATCTATTGAAACCATGTGTCTCATATTAAAGTCTTCCCCTCCACTTCAAATAAATCAAGCATACTTGACACTCGACTTTATTGAAGCCACATTACTCAGAGCCAGGCGGAGACTGCTGCCTCCTAAACATTTACATATTTGGGATGACAGATATTTAAAAAATACAAAATTATACACATTGAAATTAGTTCCATGAAGACGGATGGATTTGGATGCAGTTAAACTGACAACGATCGCGAGCGCACCCGCAGAACAAACACATTGGCCGATGTGCGTTTCCATCGGGTCGACTGAAACGAACACAACAAAACAAAAGTGCAGAAAAAAATCGACCCGCAGTCTCTCTGAAATGACAGCGACTGGAATAATGGCCTTTTTGAACTGGCTTTGCGTCTTGTCATTTATGGCCTAATACAATTACGAGGCTTTCAACATTTGAACGGCACACCTCATTAAACAGCTTCCTGCGCAAATATCTACATCCCGAATCAAAGTCTGTCAACACCGAACGATCATTTGTTATATTCGCCCCGTTCCAAGTTCATACAGACGCTCACCGAAAGCTCGCAATAAACTATTTCTCTTCTGTTTCTCTCTTTAAGCTTAAATGACTGATATAAGCTAACATCTTGACAATGATAATACAAGTTAGCATTAGCGGTGACGGAGGTCCTTTCAACTTTCTTCTGTTTGGTGCCGTTCCATTAAATATTTTGAAGGCTGTCAGTTAATGCTGAAATAGCATAGATACGCTCGGTCCGGATAAATAAACAGCATCGGCTCGTGGCCGTCCAAGTGAACGGGCTATTTTGTTCGTTCCTCTGGCAGGCCTCGGTCATATAGAAACACTGCTTATTTTGGTATGTTTCAAAATATCAAACTCGTGTCTGTTAATATTAAAAACAGACACAAGCGTTGCACGGCAGGCTGTTTTTCTTTGGCACCGTGGGGAGGGAAAAAAACAGCGAAAGATGTATTTAAAATTCCTGCCGAAAATGTAAACTGCATGATTTATATTTTACACTGGATTTGAAACAATGTTAAGGTCCAAAGGGCTTTGGATGCATACGCTGCCGAACTAGATGAGTGCTTCAAAACCCCACTATGAGTAGTCCCACGCAAAAATAGCACGGTGCATTCCAAACCAATATAACAGTGGCAATACACCATCACGAGACCACAGTAAATGGTCAAATTATTGTGCGCCCATTCTGGGGCAGGTCTAAAAAAGACCACTGTGTCCACACGCCGTACCGCAAGCATCAGATAGCACTTAAAAATCCCTCTTTTTAATGTATGACTAAACATTCTGCCCGCTTTCCAACAGGACAGCGAGACCCATTTCGGTATGCCCTGTCACAATGCAGTAAAGCTGCCATCCCCTCAATAACAGGATATGGTCACAGTTTGCAATGCTTAAAATGTGCATAAGCAGCGCTGCCCACTTCCAATGGCATTTGGTATTTTTACTTGTTTTTACTCTTTAGCCAAGCGTGCCGTGCCAATGCGTTCGCCGAGGCCGAAATGCGATTAAGAAAGGAAGAGGTTCTTATTACAGACGGAGAGAAAACTCAATTAATACTGCCATTAGATTACTTTAGAGCAACAGGAAAAGGACAGACCTCAGTAGGTCACGCTTTAATGCTGTTAATCATGGGCTCCATAGCGCGGCCTTGATCCGCATAGTTCTGGTGAGGATCTTGGGAGTGTCTAACCCACAGCAAAACCAGAAATATATCTGCACCGCAGTTGGGCTTCGAACCACCCACTTAAAACTTCCTCAAAGGCCAAAGTGAACCCAAATGACATTCGCACACATCTTCCGTCAGTGTTTTGATCGATTTCAGTTCTGATTGTTTATTTGATTTTGACGTCGCCTCATTATCTCAAAATTCTTGACATTCTTATGCCCACCCAAAAATGAAATCAAAATTCTTTCATTACTTACTCACCTTTGTCAATCGTTGGTAACCAAACAACATCGGACCCCATTGACTTCCTTTATGTGGACACAAGAGTCATATGCAGGTTTAGAATGACATGCAAATAAATCATGGATGCAACACATTGTCAAAGCAACTTTCTAATTTTTAGTTACTTTAAAGGGACAGTTCACCCAAAAATGAAAATTCTGTCATAATTTACTGAATTTCTTTGTTTGGTTGAACACGGAGAAAGATATTTGGGCGAATGCTTATTACCAAACAGTTCTTGGACCCCATTCACTACCATAGTTGGACAAATGACAATGGTAGTCAAAAGTGCATCAGAACTGTTTGCTGTCCTACATTTTTCAAAATATCTTCTTTTGTGTTTAACAGAACAAACAAATTATGAAGTAATTTTTCCTACTATGGGAGTCAATGGTTATAATTCATCAGAACAAAGAAATGTATACAGATTTTGAACAACCTGAAGGTGAGTAAATGATGACAGAATTTTTATTTTTTGGTGAAATATCCCTTTAATAGATGACTAAGATGTCAACCTACAGTGACGGGTTCATTCCAGGACACACCTGGACAAGTATTTTTTTATGCAAATATGAGGCAAACCCCTAACGTATCTCTAGATTCTTGAAGCACAACACAAATTTCAGTTCCAGAATTGTTGAGATAAAGCACTGAATAAAGTAAAAGCAAAACACTTTCAGAAAATGCAGACCTCACATCCCAGGATTTAAATAATCCAAAAATCACATTTCCATTTCGAATTGATTTTGTGGCCTTCAGACATTTGGCCTTTCTGAACATTTACCATATTATAAATTATAATATAAAACTCAAAGTTGAGTCTATTAAACGCCTTAATAAATGTCCCTGTTATTTCGTTTCTGCTGACATAACCAAAAGAGTAAAAAACCTTTTCTACGTATCAAAATCATTTTTTGTACATTTCTCTCGAAGCACAAGAATCACATCTTTTCCTCTGGCGACGAAAAGTCCTCAGTGAGTCTGTGTCATCAGTCTAGCTTACAGTATTTCTGATTGGAATAATTGGGTGTTTTTCCTCTAACTGTCCCTTGTATAACTGCCCCTTACATACAATACAGCGTCAAAACGTGCGGTAAGCCAACAGACCGCGTACTTACACAACGGAGCCGGTAGTAGATTTATTTCACAGAAGTGATTAACAGCACAGGAAAACTTGGATAGTCAAAAACACATTCAGTGACTAAATCTTAAAATGGGCATTTTCAGGCTCAAGAGTGAAGAATCGGGCCACAGAGTATTATCCTCACTGTATTTCATACTAATACATGTTCCATTCAGCGATTCTTCATTAGACTCACGCCAACATTAATTACCCTGTCGGCTTTTAACTTGAGTAATATATTTTTAGTCTGTGCCATTAAACACACATCTATAAATCATGGCCAATGCAGTCGGGTGAGGACCTTGGACCTTGGCTAGCGAGATATGGTGCGGAGCCACGTGGATGATGGACCAGGATTCGCTCCCCACATCGTCTGGACTCGATTACTCAGATTTGCCAATGACTCTGTGGGTTTACTGAGACTCTTAGATACCGCTCGCTCGCTCTCATCGGCTTTGCCTACAGCACTCAAACCATATGTGAAATGAGAGACATAAGGGTGTCATTTACTGACGAATCACCTTGAAGCGGTGTGCGTTGTGGTAAGTGTTGCTTGAGCGTTACAACGGAGATCGTGACTAGCAGCATATGGTTTGGTCCACCTTGCAGCTTATCATCATCTTCTAAACTAAGTGTTACATGATAAAGCGATAAAAGAGTGAAAAGAGTGCATCATTCAATCGCTCAATCTCTCTTAATTCTGCAGCCATAGCATTACTAAGAGTGTTTACAGATCGACTTCGATTCACCGCAAAACCAACGAATCAGATTCGCGTAAACGTCATCATCAGCGAGTGTCATTTGTTTTTATTCACTCTCTATTAGATTTGACGATGAGCTTCAGTAGCTAAGCTGGGCTTCTCACTTCATAAACAAAAGATGAACTCTAAAGTGCACTTGCAGCCTCTTTCTCAGAAATAAACATGCAAAATTGTACAAAGCCTAAACGTTTTATTAAATAATAATTATTATGTAATGTGCATGACTATTAAACAGCAGAAACGCTGTCAATGTGAAATCGCATCAATTTGCATCAATTGTATACATTTTTTATATTGAAGTAATTGCAGGAACCTTTATCACCGTGACCGTACACTGTAATATCACAGTTAGGCATAGGCCGGTATCACATTTTGACGGTATGATAACCTTGAGCAAAACAATTTTTGCGATATAACTGTATTGCAATTACAGCTTTAAAATGTTGTGTTTTTTGTGTCTTGTCTGGTAAAAAACTGCTTTTTTAATTAAACTCAATTTGTATTTTAAGCAACACAAAATATTTGAAACAGTAGTAAACATGTACAGTATGTCAGGTTAAATATGTGATTCCCAAACTTTTTGGAAGCATGATACCCCTTTCTAGTAATTAAACTTAAATGCATACATAAATATAAATAAATTAAATGCAAATGAGCAAACAACAAATTTAGCACAGAACCTGATGGATTCCTGCGCTTTCCATCTTTGATGAGATATTAAAAAAACTGCTCACACCTCAAGAACGGTATAACGGGGAAATTTAGTGGTCTTAAAACCGCGTTTCCCCACCAATAGAATCGTGGTATACCTTGAAACCAGCAGTTGGCCCATGCCTAATCACGTTATTGTATTCCTAAAAAACAAGTTAAAACACTTTTGTGTCGTTAATAGTTTGACTTTTTAAAAAACTCACTAAATATCTAGGGATCTAGAAATAATATGTTTTACAAGTATGTTTTAGTGAAGATTAAAATGTCAAAGATTTTATCTCTGTTTTACTACAACACAAATATCTTATTGACAGAAAGTAATTTATGAATTTGTAATTTATGAATAGTCTATGCTTTTATTATGCTGTAGTCACTCGCATTCATACTAACACCCGGAAGCATTTTCATTCAGCCCCTTATACACATCACACATGCAGTGTTATTTATTTTGAAAAGAAGCTAATGTAAGTTCTTAAAAATCTAAACAATTCGGAAAATAAGGTACTTCCATTTATTCACTGTAACTTGAAGTGTGCAAAATAACATTACCATTCATGTTCATTAACGCAATATGTTGTATTATTGAATACCGGCACATGTCTAATGCAGCGTGAAACAGGCTGTGTTAAATAGATCAAGGTAAAAAGTGAGAGACATCGCCAAGTACAAATCTAATGAAGCGCACAAAGGTTTTATGGCCGTACATAACAAGTGTAACTGCTCTCTTTACATTACTACAAACTTGACCCAATGACTGAGACCTGCAGTAAAACCGTGGGGGGAAATTACTAATGTCCTGCCTCCCGAAACAGAAATTAAAACAGCAATACAGACAAAGGGAAAAACACATGTAATAAGTTGTCATGCAGACTGTTTTAAAAGTCAAACAGCCCTCATTATGACCACCCACGAATGAGGTGTCACTTCATCTTACTACAGACCATGCTGAAGATTTTCACAGAGGCTGGCGTATACTGACCACACACGTAAGTGTAATGGTAAAACAGGGAAGATATTAAAAGGAAAAAAATAACACATTTCCTTGAAAGGATAGCAATAATGGAAGGTTCTTTTGAAATGAACACTGTTTCCGGAGTCAGCAGCCCTCCAAGGTTTGCCCTCACGCTTCCAAAGCAAGCAATCCGAGAATATCGGATACCGACTCCCGAAATCTTTCCCAACACAAAGAACAATTTCGGCAACATTAAATATGACACATATGCAAAATGAAAGGGCGAAAGAAAGGTGCTCCTGGTCGGGGCTGTTATTGTTGTCCTTTGTATGTCGAGAGAACGCAAGCGTTTTACCCCCATTCGTAAAGCCAAAATTTATGCATATACTGTACATGTACGAAGTAGTTTTGTATATTATGTAAAAAAGTATAAAAGTTAGCTCACAAGTTAATCAAATCCGCATATTTTAAGTGATGTTAAATACAATAGATACTCACAAATAAACTGAACACTCACAACACTGAACACTTACATTTACCTACAAAAATATATTTAAAAAATAGTTCTTACTTCAAAAGGCCTTAACAAACTGCACTCCGAAAATGTGAACTGTGATAAAAATAACAACTTATTTAAATAAAGGAATTAGCAAAAAATCAAGAAATACTAATTTAATAATATGAATCTAATTTATTTAATTAAAAATGTAAAAAGTTCCTATGCCCCCTCTCTCATGAATGCCTTTACTGTCTACGCTAAAACAATTATAAAAAATAAAAATAATAATAAACAGCTGATGCCTTGAAAGTCATTTTCAAGTCATGCACAGGTCAAATGTACTGTAAATGCTGTTTGCTACCAATACAGCCAAAAAAAGCAAAATATGATCTGGGTTTCATTACCAAAAGTGTAATATGTCTTCAGACATGAACACAACAGAATCAGCAGCTATAGCTTGAGGTAAAGGCAGAATTAAACAAACCATGAAATTCCCCAGTGCTTTTTTTTAGAAGAGCTTGGTACATTTTGCATGCCTAAACAAAAACACTGTTTTTCTAAACGTCAAAATGAGAAATCCATTCCATGTGTTTGGGCTGAATGAGGACATTTGGTTAAAAGAATGTCCTGCATTCGGCAATATGAACAAGGTCAGTCACTTATATGGTCAGCAAATCTGTATAAGACATTCAGCCTTACAGGTTCTAGCTCACGAATAAATAAGCACGACACTAAATCCACGTCAACAATTGAACAAAACTGCCATAACCATCGGTTCATTTTCATAAAATCTTATCCGGACAATAACGGCATCCGGACAAATTAAAGTTTCAATGAATTTCAGTCCTGAAATCCCAAATCCAGTCATCTGTGATCTTCATCACGTTTTAGTACAACGCTAAACATCGCTCTCCACAGGCTCTCTTCCTTACCCACAATCCAACACTAGCTGAAGGGGTGTCAAGAATACCACTGAATCACGATCTCTCAGGGCGATAAAACCATCCGTAAGTGTATGAACTCTGAAGACTGAGCAGACCACCAAAACGGAGAATAGCTGGCACCGAGGCAGACGCTTTGGTGAGCCCATTAAATCATCTTTGCCTGGTTCCATCTCAATATAGCAGCAGAGTAAATATTTGAGTAATACTTACTGAAGGTAAAGTCCTGGGCCCAGGCCAAAATCACCACTACAGGCTAAATGACTGAATAGAGAGTATTCACCAGCCACAGATCATCAGAAGAATTCGACATCTCTGTATCCCTGGAGTAAACGGGAATAAAACATCGCCGGTCCAAAAGGATAGACCTGACTTTGGACAAACAAACAAACTAATCAGGAAAAAGCCGTAAGCTCTTCATTAATGAAGGGGAATGGTATTTGCCGTGACAATTTGGAGTTTGTACTGCTTCATAGGTGTGTAATAAAATATAGATGGGTGGTGTTCCTCTCAACCCAGAAAAATTGTGCAAAAGCCTTATTTTACAATTTAGACTATGCTTTATTAGGCTACTACTTATTTAAAACTTCACTGTAAAATAAAATGGTCTGGTTTTTAGTTTTAGGCCCTTCAACTGTTATATTTTTAGTAGTGCTGTTTTCAAAACAGTGCAGCCTTTGCAATAACCAGTTTACTGAAGTTAATCGACTGATTCACACGGAAATTAATGAACAATTCTTTAGTAAAATAAGTAATCGTGTATAACAAATCTTGTAAAAAAATTACATAAAGGTAGCTTTGTGCGTATTGTTGACTCCCAAGACAAATTTAGCATTAAAGTTCTGCTAAAGAAAATAAATGTAAATGTATGGTACAAATGATAGTTCACCCCAAAAATAAACATTCTGTCACCATTCACTCACCCTCTTGTCATTTCAAACTTTTTGACTTTCTTTCTTCCACAAAAGAAGATGTTCAGAAGAAAGTTGGTAACCAAACAGCACTGGACCCCATTCTCTTCTATTTTATGGACACAAAACCAATGCAAGTGAATGGGGGCCAGTTAACAACATTTTTCAAAATAGTAGGAAAACTTAACTTTTTTTTGTGCTGTTGAACACAAAGAAGACATTTGGAAGAATGTAGGACAGCAAACAGTTCTGGGGCACTTTTGACTACCATTGTATTTTTTCCTACTATGGGGAGTCAATGGGGGGCAACATCTGTCTTGGTAATAAGCAGTCTTCCAAATATCTTTCTCTGTGTTCATCAGAACAAAGAACTTTATACAGATTTGGAACAACTCGAAGGTGAGTAAATGATGACAGAATTTTCATTTTTGGGTGAAGTATCCCTTTAAGTAAGGTATTTTTACACCTCTGAAGATGACAGTTATTATATTGCATTTCTGTCAATATAAATTCCTAAACATTACACACAGCATGTTAAATAACATAATCCTACTAAGCACAATGCAGCTAATTTAACGCATGCAGGTACACTGCATGCAGGTATGTTTTGACCCATATCACCAAGGTATTCATTTCATCAACATGTTTCAATGAAAGATGCCTTTATGGTGGTAACGTACAACCTCTAATCACAATGTCTGCAATCCTACAGTAAACAAGGTCCCTGCAGTTTTACTATACTGCGTAACTGTTATGACTGAATATCTGTTTTATATATTGATATAAATCTTCCCAAATAAAAAGCATTAGCTGGACATTGGTTGTATTGAGTTGCCCCACAAACATTCCTAATTGATGCTTTTATAAAAATCCCTTCAAAGCTCCTATTATAGGGAAAGCCCCTCTGCAGTAACCTGAAGTTCCTTTGAAGCAGGTCATCTGCGTCCATATTCCTAACACCTCCAGGCAACTATTTTCAGTCATGAAAGTACAGCTCCGACTGTATCTACTTGGTAAATGGGTAAGACTAAAATCTCAGATTCTATTGCAAAAACAAATTTCATACCAATAAAATGTGACAGCAAATGTACCACAATTTGTGCTGCTTTAGTTCAAATGAAATAAAAAAATTCATGCAAATAAAATAGCGTTTTTTGGGCTGGTCCAGCTAACATGCTCACTTTCTCCTAATTATACAAGTGCAGTCCATCCTATCCTTTAATTTTGTCTTTTCTGTAACATTAGTGGCATTTTTTAGTGTCTGACTTCAAATCAAGGGATAATATACAGGCAGCCGGTTGATATCGCAGAAATAAGTCCCGACGGTGTGTATCACACTGAAGGGGGTTATTTCGCGATAACAGCCGGCTGCTTGTACATTATCCCGCTTATTACACGGCTACTTGCCACATGAGAAAAAAACTGGACATAAAACGTGAATTGGAAATATTTTATTTATTAATATTTTATTTTTACCGAATGCAGACCTTCCGTGAGGAAAAGCCGTTTACTTTCGGTTTTAAGGTAAGAAACGACGTTCAAACGTCAGGAACAGGCAAATTGGTTTAATTATTTGTAAATATAATGTCATGTTATTAAAAGACATATTTTTAATTAATTTTTGTGTTGATAATTAATATTAAACTGACCCTCTCAAAATGATTAGCAGTTTTATTAGTTTTGAATAACAACCCTTGGAATGTCAGGACTGGCCAATCAGAATCATCATTCAAACGAGCCGTGTAATAAGAGGAATAATTGACGACGGGCCGTTCAATTATCGAAAGTTAATGCACACCCCGAGGTGGTAATGCGGCCACGACGCGAAGCGGAGTGGCCGTTACACCTCGGGTGTGCATTAACTTTCGATAATTGAACGGACCGGAGTCAATTATTCCGCTTATACCACGGTCACAACACCACAAGACGTTGTTCTGATACCACAAGACGTTGTTACGATGTTTTATCTCAAGACATTTGTATGGTATTTGTCCCGGAATGCACTTGCTGGTAGGACTAATTTCTTACGCATCTCATCTGAAGGCGTTGCTTGAGCCTGCATGCAGTTTTCCGAGATTGAGAGGAAGACAGACAGTGCACATGCACACGCGTTTGCTTCACTGAGAGTGAAAAGACAAGTATTTACAGTATATTTGATTTGTTTTCGTCGTATTTAACACCCCTGTCGTATAAGAAGAGTATTAAGAGAAAAAAGTGACATGGAGGTTTCTGCGCCAGCTGCGGTTCTCGCAGTGGCATAGAAAGCTTCCTGCGTGTTTTAAGTCCCGTTTACCCATTCCACAGACGAATTTAACATGTTGTTGTTGTTGTTATTTTTGTGCTTCGTGTTTTATCTTTAACCCGCTGATTGTGTCATGTAGTTTGCCGTTACCTTTGATACATGCTTTAGTTTTTCGTCTGAACAGTCCTGTACAGTGCTCTCGCCATTGTTGTTCAAATGTTCATGCTGTCCATAAATATTAATAGTTATTTCTTCTCAGACAATGGAATTTGCCTGTCACTGTGTCTGTTGTTAAATACATATTCACTGGTGGACAGTAGGCTAAACTTGGCGAAGTGATATGGAACTGTAATGCGGTCAGCAGACCTGGAACACCTTCATAGGTGTGCGTTTAACTGAAAAATAATGCACACCCGTCGAACGTTCGTCAGCCAATCAGAATGAAGCATTCAACAGCCCCGTGGTATAATGGTTGTTAAACCACCCTTGAGCACCAACTGTGCAGGCCACAGACACTCAGAGATAAATTTATAACATCCCCACAAGTATAATATAATATGTTACATTAATATTAACTTCATGCAATACGTTTAACTTAGCATAAAACACCACCATTATATCAAACAGGTATTTTACTAAATTATACAATTGACATTATAACAGTGACTCGCATAAATTTGCGATGTTCGAGAGTAACTTACTTGCGAGTTGTTTTCTACACAGAGGAATGGTATGGCTATATTTCATAATAGTAAAGTGCAGATACCTTACTTTCAAGGAAAGGCAGTCGTGGAAATGAGAAGACGTCTTCAAATTTGTGAAGATGGTGCTTTTAAGTCAACTTGGTTGGAGCAAGATGTGTAACGTTACTGTAGTTAACGAAAAATATAAACGCCATTGCAGTCGCAGCAGTTTCGCTTATAGGCTACACACTATACATTTCAGTATTTATCAGTTTGCTGCTTGTTATGAATTTGGATATACAAAACACCAAACCAGCTTTTAAAATAAAATAACATGAATAATTTCAACAATTTTACCGTCAACTACAGACATCTCTCTCGTGTGTTGGCATTGAAACACCCACCTTCAACTTGGAAGCTCCGGGCACATAGAAATCCAACTCGTCTTTACGACATTGCGGTTCCGTTCATGTAATTTCAGCTCAACTCAATTCGTAAGTACGACATAACATGAACGCAGCATAGGTGTACACGTGAGTTGTCCAATGCCCAATTGCGCGCGCTTCAGGGAAAGATGATCCAGTTGAGATTGAGGTATGCTTTGGGCTTCGTTTTATTTAGATTTGGTTATGTTTACCAATGTTTGGTCGCTATTTGTCTCATTACTGTTAGTCAAGAGAGTTTTAAGTCAGGGTACTACTGAGAAGAAAGCAAAAACACTTCGAACGCCACATGCTCGCGCACATCTGCTGCGGTGCTGTTTAAACGACACTTTGTTGCACCACGGCGTGATATTTTGGTAACACAACGACAGTTTATCAGTCTCTTATGAAAAACACTGTAAACTTCTGTATCATTGCAAAAAGCACAACGCTTGTAATTCGCCTTTTAGGCGTTGTACTGACTGCCGAATTGTACTTCAATATCGGCGCCATATTGGACCGGGCAAACTATGCAATAAACGCATACAAGTAAGTGGAGAGCTGCGGATTTGCTGTATAAAATATTTTAATAACGTTTGCATTTTGCTATAGCTTTGAATGGTTTACGGTCTGCGTAGTGTACAAAAAATCTGTTACCAGTTAATTATAATCTCAATATAATTCGTTGGACAGTACGTTATTGATTATCATAAGAATCGTAAAAAATTCTGAAATGTCAAACATGAATATGGTTTATTCTTGGTTAGTAATTGTGAAGGTAATGTAATATAATTTATTGACATTTTGTCTATGTAGGTGTATGGAAATAGTTGCCGTGACGTCATTTATTTGCTTCAACAAACAGACAGTCACAATAAAATGTAATAGAAATGACAAAATAAGTTTCTTCTCGAAAGTTTATTGACTTCTGACATATGTAGTGTAGTGTAGACACCAAAATATTGCCTAATATCACATTTCAAACAACTTACACAAAGACTAAAGGCTCAGCATTTATAATTGGAATCAAATATGTGTCTAAATGTTCACTCCATATTATGCCTCATTTGACGACAGAATGAAAGTAAATATTCTTTCAAAATCAAGTCAAGGAGACGTTTGTGTTTTCAGTCTTTCCTGGGACTAATTCAAACAAACTATATTCCCCCATCTATCTTGGTACACCCAGTTCTTTTAAACAGTGTCAGAGGTCTGTCTTGATGCCTGTCACATTAGGAGAATCATTGTTTAACTATAAATCTGAAATGGAGTCACTCTCCACCCAGTCATCCAATCTGTGTAAAATAGCTCTTTGAGCAGACAGACATCTTTTTGTTCTCGTTTTTGTTTACCGTGCGCGCAGTGTCATAAAGCCTTGTTTCTCTTTTAAAGTGAGCTCTGTCAGTGGAAATATAGTGCAACACTCCTCGCATAATAACTAAGCACTAGGCATCTATCTGTATCTAAATTAGATCTGTTTTTAAGTTATTCTGCTGTTGTTATAGCTTGATACGAATATCACATTTGTGCTTAATGTCTGTATGGCTCAAGTGGACATTTAAAAATTGTAGATAACTTAATTGTATGCTGAGCATTTACCTACTACCCACAACAGCCTCAAGCAAGTAATTAAACGTGTGAAGGAAACCTTGGAAATCATCACTTTAGCTCCCTTGAGACGCTGGCGTTTTGAACTGCTGTGTAGATAGATTTGTGTTTGTTCTGGACGGGATTCTTGATTAAAATGGCAGAGAGGAAGAAATTGCCTGAGTTTGCAGTGGTTTAGGCCACCAAACTAAAATACCGTCTCTAGCAAAATGTTGTTGCGCTGTTTCTAGACTTTTTTCTCTTGAAAAAGATTTGATTTAATTTCAACTCCGGGAGTTATTTTTAAAGCATGTTGTAATTGTAAGAGAGCCATTCGATATTAAACATCCCCTCCGCCCCCCCAACCCCCCCCCCCCCCAACGTACGCCGAGGGCGATTTTATTTTCCTTCCAAGCTGCAACTCCAAAAACAGTCGACCAGACGCCACAAGAAAGGCCCTCTAGGTCACTCAAAGATGTAGACTCATTGGACGGCAAAAGAAAAATATCTACTTTCATTTAAATTATACCTTACAGACCATACCGAACAATTCCCATCAAATATAAACATCCTTATGGAAATATTACCTCAGATATTACGTTACTCTGCTTGGCTATGCCATGGACCTTCCAGAAGGTGAACGGTACTTCAGAGTCCATCTCCTCTTAAATACGGCACAGCTTTCGAATGCATTTCTTAATATAGTAGATCCCCACCTTCAGCGATGCTCAATATTTGTATTTGTAGCCGCTGCCAGCAGGAACCGCTTGCAAGTGGTGTTTGTTTCCTATAAAAGCATGTTAATTCAGAGGCGGCCACAGTGTAAACTAGCCTGGCGTTTTACAGATGTAGCCTGTTAAACTAAATCACTGTACCTGCCTGTTCGTTTCGTCTTGCGATGGGCAGGATATCAAACCAAATCTGAACGTGTATGTGTATAAATATATGTATATGTGTGTGTGTGTGTGTGTGTGTGTGTGTGTGTGTGTGTGTGTGTGTGTGTGTGTGTGTGTGTGTGTGTGATCTCTGTTATTGCACATTTATTTTTAACATTTGGAAAACATTCTGCCTGCCAAATTGCTCCCTCATATTTACATATTTTAAATATCACCTCTAAAATTAACAGCCTTAAATGAGTTGGGGACAACAAACTTTTGATAAAAACAAATCATATTCATGCAAATTCACAGCAAAACTGTACAGTTTTTTTTACTGTATTCCACTGGCAAAAATGTAAGTAAAATGCATGAAGTACAGCTTAATAGAAATGAAAACTGATTCATAAATATTTTTTCAGGTATTCAATCATATTTAGCTTTTGATGATGACATGGAAGCAAAACATTGTAACTATGTATGTGTACTGTGACTACACATTTTTTCTGTAAAGTGTAATTTATCATTTATATTATTCATAATTTATAATGTTCATTTATGCATTCATTTATAAGCGATTAAGCTAACATTTACATTAGTGTTATGCATTTAACGGTGATGGTGAAAAATATTTACAAAGGGCATGGTAATGAGTTTTTACAGTAGCTGTCTTCCTAGCACAAAAACATTAAGAATTTATACAGTTGCATCTAATTTTTTGCATACCGAGTTCATTGTTTGACTCTTCTCCTCCCGTCTACGCTGCTAGTGACACATTTCTGTGTTCTACAAGGAAGAATTTGCAAAGAAAGAAAATACCTAAAGCATTCCTCACATTCCAGACTCTCGATCCGTTCGTATAAACAGAATACCTTATCTGTTTAAACAAATAGCTACAAGTGCGGTCAAACAACTCCAGAGCCATTTCCAGGCAACAGTCAGCGTGTCGTGTGAAACCTGTGAGTCAGCGTGCGTGATAGCGGTCTGTCACATGTTCGCGAGGCATCTTTTATTCACACACCCAGCTGACAGGTACAACATTATATATTGCCTCTTACAGGAATCACTCGCTTCGGTTCCAACCTGTTAGAGAACAGAGAGGCCGACTCATCCGAGCGACCGCACATGCCTGCATACTGAAAAAGAAGCACTTAAAAATCCTTGTTTGGTGTGTACTGACACTACGTGATGATATTTACTTTAAAGTTTCAAGAGTTCTTACTTACGTTAGACAAAGTACTACAATGAGATCAGAACGAACGTTTTTTTTTGTATAGTATGATTTTGCCTTTCTGATATCAGTAAACTATTGTTCTCCAAAACATTGAGAGAATTCATTTTTTTTGAAGATCTAAGCATTTAAAACGTACGGTCTCTCACTTCCGCCGATACAGATCTGTGACTTTTATGACATCATCCTGCACTTGAACTTCTTATCAAATTCCAGGCTGTGACTCAGGTTTCATGGTTTTATTTATTGCGCGAGCTCTTAAAGGGGCAGCAGCATAATAAAGATCTCTGTTTATAATGTTCATCAAACAACAAAGGACGGTTCCAAAAACACTCACTGATATTAAAGGAATTGTGTTCTCTTATAGGAGTCGTTCACAACAAATAAAGGAAGAAAGTAGCTTTAAGAAAGATGTGCTTTAAATATGGTAAAGTGTTGAGAGAGAGTTTACATATACCATAAAATAATTCAATCATAAACAATGATTTGTATTAATTTCTAATTGATTTTTTAATGTATTAAATACATTTTAATTAAGTTTTAGTGATTCTTTTTTCTTACCTCACCCCACGACTCTGGTGCTATCAAATTAAGGGCTGGTGCCACCAACTGAATAACTTGGTAGCACCAGTGCCACCTCTCTCAAGTGTTAGTCTAGAGCCCTGCTTTCTTGTAGAATTGTGCTTCAAATAAAGAACTTTATGTTGACCAGATTGTTAGTTAATCATTTACAAGTCAATATTGCCTATACGAACAGCGATTAAAAAAAAAAAGCGGTGCGGTCAAAAATGTGGGTGCACCTAACTTTTGTGCTGGTGCACCTAAGAAAAAGGCGCACCAGTGCAACCAGTGCAAAAAGTTAGTCCAGAGCCCTGAAATGTAAATCTGACATACCCTGTTTCATAAACTTTGAAGTTCTCTCATTGTGAAGAGCTTAAAATAGATTACTTGGTGCTTTGAGGCGATGAATTGTCTCACATTCTTTGAGTTGAATTGATGCATAGTTTACGGTGCTTTCCAGACAGACTCATGAATGTGTTGTTGCTTTACAGTATGAAGAAAACAGAAGGAACCATCAAGAGGCTGAGCCTTCAGGCAGAAGCACACCTCCGCATTAAAACCAGCTATCCTCACATCACCTCGGGGTCAGTCTATGACACGACAGCAAAGGCACCGGCGTGCCACCCGGCAGGCTCCGAGAGCACCGAGACCCAGCGAGAAAGAGACACGAGGAGAAGATGGAGAGGTAGACAGAGGGCAGGGAGGAAAGAAGTCTTCTTTGCTGAGGCTGCTCAGCATTCACGCCCCCTCCGAAGCCTCATGACTCACAAGGGGTGAGTAGCATCACACCCACCCCTTCCCTCCCCGTGGCCCCTCCTGAATGCCAGGAAGAGCCGAACCACGCGTCCCCAGCAGAAGGAAAACAGAGGAAGGCGGCGGAGGATGAAAAAAAGGAGCCAAAAGCCACAGCAGCAAGTTGGCCCACACAACTCTGTTGCTCCCGTGATGTCACGAGCATGTGACCCTGCTTCTCCAGTGACAGGGAATGAGAAAAGAGATTTTTAAAGGCTCGTGCTGCCTTGTTGGGTTTGTGTGAAGGCTCCGCTCACCTCACGAGCGACCACAGAACCGCAGAAGTTCGGCTCAGGATTTTCGCACGGGACGGCGCGTAAATGGTTAATTGTCGTCGGTCAACTTCAGGTTTAAGGAGCGCACCAGCCAGTAAGTACACTTCAACCGCACTATACTCTGCAGTACGCTTAGCTCCATCACGTCCAAAAAGGCGACAATTTTTTCTGTAAACCAGACCTGGTCATTACTTGTGGTCACGAAAATAGTTGATACAGAAACGCATTTCTAGCGGATGTTTTTTTGCATCTTCCCCTGGCATGCCGCGTGTTCCTAACCCAAGACGCATCAAGGGTCAGCGAAACCGCAAAGCAGCAAAAATCTGTACGCCAAGTGACCAACTGTGGCGACATGGCATCCAACAGCCTCTTCAGTTCTGTGACCCCGTGTCAGCAGAGCTTCTTCTGGGGTAAGTGCCCGGCGATTTACTCTGTTTTTGAGCATTCCACGTGGTAAACTTTGTAAAGGATCTGCATCTCATGTGTTGATGTTTACAAACATTCCCCAAGAGGCCGACAAGCTGAATGGGTGTATGAACTGTTTTAGAAAAGCCTGAATACTGGAGAGAGTTTTCTAATGGATATATAATATTATGCATTTAAAAAAGGAGGGTATATGAAATCCAATATAAAGCAAATAAGTAAATGTTTGACATGGACTATTGGGTAAGTGGGTGCGTGCAGGCTTAAAGTCAATTTGTGGGATGTAACTGGCCCTCACATGGGGTAAGAGAAAATCATTTTAAAGATTTGAGATAAGCTTTAAAATCGTACTAGATTTTTTTGCAAGTACGCATTTATTTTTATTGTGAGCTTCAGAATCTAACTGTTCATTTCAATTGAAAAAACTCAAAAAGGAACATTGACGTTTTTTTATTTTTATGATTATCTTGTAGCAGAAAAATATTATAATGAAAAGTTTATAATTCTTGACACCTGATGCCGAGCAGAAATATAAAGGAATGTCTTAATTTTTTATGCTATTAAAAAAATGTATTAAATACACAAATCTAACAGGCAGCCACAAGCGCAAATCCATATTGTGCATAAAGAAATACGACTTTCCCGTGTCACACGGAGGAAAAGTAAGAGAGCCCATTCATTCAGGGCTGATCTATGGGTTTTGCTGATTCCTCCAAGAGAAATGTTGTAAAGCAGTTTTCAGGTCTCAATGTCTGCTTTCCAAACACAGCTGTGCGAGGCCTGTTCCCCTCAGCGTGCGCTGAGCTCTGTCGCATGCGTGCCGAGAACCACAGAGAGCCACTCGCAGCAATCAGCAGCCTCTATTAGCATGTTAACCTCTGACCCTCGGCAGGCTCTCTGGGGTACGACTAGACCAGGATGAGAAGAGCACAGAGTAAAGCTTAGCGCCTGTCTTTGCTGTGGCTAGCATAGAGATGTGCAGATGAAAAGAGTTTGGGTTAGTCAAAAAGCCGACCTAAGACAGCCCCCCACATTTGTAATGTGAGATGTACAGTAGGTTGTTTAAAATGTTTTAATTTCCACAACACAAATGTTGGTTTTGCACTCAAGGGATAGTACACCCCAAAAATAAAAAATATGTTCTCATTTATTTACCCTTGTGTCATGTAAAACCATGAGTTTTTGTGGAATACAAAAAATATATATTTTGAGAAATGTATATACAATGGAAGTCAGGTTCATTCTTCAAAATATCTTCTTTTGTGTTCTGCAGAAGAAAGAAAGTCATTCAGGTTTGGAATGACACGAGGTTGAGTAAACAATAAAATCGTTTTCATTTTAGGGAGAACTATTGCTTTAAAGCATCAGTTTTTAATGTTTCAGATTCAGTTCGGGTCCTTTTTTCTCTCATGCGTTAGCTATAAAAATGTTTTAACTTTTACTGTACTGTAATGTTTAACAACTCCACGTGCACGTGTAACTTCAAAATATTTTTTCAAACTTTAATATAGTCTGCCTAATACGTTTTGACCAGGAAAATATTGAAATAGTAAGTTGATTCTTAAAATTACTAGTTATTATTTTATACAGCAAGTCAAGTGAGGATCCACATGCTGAACGTGAGGGTTTAAACTGTTTTTAATAGCACTTAGAATAGGGAGCAAAACTTTTATCATTTTATTATTTCACGCATTTCACGTATTTAAATGATTTAAACCTAACCCTTAGATTTCAGGCTACTCTGTAGTGTTTTCTACATACTCAACATAACGTAAAAAAAAAAACACAGAACAAAAACAGACCCAGACACATTATATTTCATTCAGGCTCCACTATTGAGAGATTTGGATTTAATTAAGTAGAAAACATTCTCTGTAACTCTGCCTAATGGCAGATGGGTGTGGAGTAATCGTCTACATGTGTGGCATAAGACAGACTCGCTCAGTTTCTCCGGGGCATATTTTGTTGCAGTTACAGTATTGACAATTATCCCATGGTAGCAATTATCATTTAGCGAGAACGCCACAGAGATAGAAAGAAAAAACCTAAAACTAAAGTCTGATGAAAGAAAATATGATTGTTTAGTTACTCCACGATCATTCCAAAGAATCCGAGATTCCTAAATTAGTCGAAAAGGAACATCAAATGAGTATTAAAAGGCAGCTTCTGTTGTCCGCTTAGATCCCGCCGCTGACATCTTAAAAGCGAACCAGACAACGTTTTTCCAGAGCAGGGAAACCTTCTCATCAATAGGTAATTGAAGCGGAGGGAAATCTCTAAGAACTGAGTGCAGCTTCTGTGAAGGGAAGGACCATCTAAAAATATCATCAAAGGCATATTCATTTAGAGCTATTTAATTGTAGCTGGCGAGCAAACATGTAATTTTAACAGCAATTTTTAGATATTGAACGCTCCCTGGACCGTATTCATTTGCTAATAGGCAGATTTCGTGTGTGTTTTTGTGTGTGTGTGCACGTTAAACCCCAGAGGAAAGATTTGTGGCTCCAATGTTGTTCTTTCGTAGCTCATTAGACTTTATGCAGTTCTCATTTTTGTTTTATTCAAGTATCACCTTTGCATCAGAGGGTTTTCTTAAAAAAGATTCAATAAAAGAGACACAAACACTTGTTATAAAGCTATTAAATTATTGAGGAAGGCACGCTCTGAAAAAGGGATAAACCCAGATGTTGTTAAATTAACCCTGAAAATTGTTTAGATTTAACCCAACAATGGGTTGAAACAAGCCAGCATTTGTTAATGTACAGCCTAACGTTTGGGTTTGTCTCTTTTGACCCAACACTGGGTTGAAAATAACCCAGCATTTTTTTGAGTGCATAATTTGGATCATTTGGAATTTGATGGTTTTTCTTGAAATGTATGACTTTTGATTGCAGGCCCTGATATTAGTGAGATCTCTAAATGTGAGAAGCAGGAGACTTAAGTACGTCTCAATTTAATCTTATTGTTGTCTAGAAAGAAAACAATAGAGGTATAAGGGAGATCTTGTCTGTGATTTGTCTTTGCTGTGAAAAAAAAAATATCTGTAAATTTCAGACTTTATATTTAGTTTTTATAGTTCGCCAGTATTCAGTAATTTCCTATGAAACAGATTGAACCATCACAAGAACTCGTCATTTATAACTTGAAAGTTTGTACACTGAATAAGAATTAGCAAAGCACAATACATCCTATATATTTGTTCCTATATGTCAGTTTAAATGTTACTAATTTTGTATCCATCATCCCCATGAGAAAGATAAATTACAGATGAGATCTCTTTAATACCTCAGTTGTTTATGTTAGACAGCAATGATATTAAAATGGTAAGATAAGGCTCCTGTGTTGTCATTTATTCACTCTCGTGTTGTTTAAAAACTGTATATTACTCTTTTCTTCTGTGAAACACTAAAGAAGATATTTTGAGAAATGTCGCAATGTTTTTGTGTTCTTACCATGGAAGTCAACGGGGGCCAGTGTTGTTTGTTTACCAACATTCTTCAAAATATCTTCTTTTGTGTTCTGCAGAAAAAAAGAAAGTCATACAGGTTTGTAATAAAATGAGTTGGAATAGATGATGGAACAATTTTCTGTTTTTGGTGAACTAAAAAAAAAGCCCACTACCAAAAACTCTTTGATCAAATGCTTATATGCAATTATACTAGAAGCCGTCTCGCATTCTTATCAGATACATGAGTGAAATGTTACATTTTTAATGTGTATACTATACTTACATAATACTGGAGGTTATTCTACACTTTGGGTGGGATGTATTAGATTGTCCATTCAAACCAGGCTTTGATCTTGCTTAAGAAACTGATAGGAACAGATGAATGAGAATAGGAAAATGCAATTTGATTAATGCACTTAGTCATACAGCGCAAGAACATAATACTAATCCCTTTTGTCACAGTCAGAACATATGCAGCGCGCCGGAAATGACGCTCCATAAAAGGGATGGCTTTACAGTCGCGATACAACAAGCACCATCTCCTAATTCGGTTCAATTACCAACCCACACACTCCCTGGAGGATGAAGGTGTTAAATGGATGGGTTAGATCAATTGCACACCTGAAAATTAATTTGTTGGCATTGGAGCGCTAAGTCTAGCCACGGACGCCCACACAAGCTCCATGCTGTAATCTGAGCTGACCGATGACAAGAACAGGAAGTTGTAAAAAAAGGCAGGGATCACCTTGCGCCTCAGAGCTGCTCCTGTAGTGTCACAAGAGATGACCCGGCAGATCAGACGCCACCCACCTGCTTCGCCGGCAAGAGGCCTTTGTCCCATCTGCATCGCCTCCCCCGCGTTAAAATGCGATAGCTCAATCGTGCTCGGCACAAAAGCCCCATACCTGTTATAAAAAAGTCCCTTAAATCTCTGACATGCCACCTGCTCTGCGTTCTGGAATCGGACACAAAGGATTCTGGGAGGCGCTCACGCCCACAGCAGCCCACACACACGCTGACTTTCACAAAGGCCGGAATGAAATATGCATGGGGCACAAAGCCGAATTCGAAGGGGAGAGCGCACACCTTGGCACTGCGTTCAGAAATTGCCTTTGATGTCGCTCTAACAATGTTTAAGGTGTCCTGAGGGACGCTGGGAAATCTGTGCATGGGGAGAAATGGGGCGGGGTGCTTCTTTTCAGCTCCCGTTTGACTTTTACTCAACACATTCAGAAGGGATTGAAAGTAAAAACAAATCTTTTGACAGCACTTTGAACTTTAGTCACAGGTTTTGGCTGGAGTCTGTTGCATGTACATGGAAACGATCGCCCTTGACTAAATGGGTCTTTTTACACTTCGACAGATCGAATAGACGTTCTCTCAAGTTTTATTTTCGACGCTCTTTAATGTTCTTTGTATAGTACCGACAAATATGCACGGGCAGCAAATTCTAGAGACTTCAAAGCGTCGATGTATAATTATGGCACATTAGTTGATTTGTTGGTGGCGTGCATGTCTCCATGTGCGATGTTTCCATGTGTATGTGGGAAATGGAATGTCTGCGAGAGAATGGCACAGGACGGCAAAAACACAGATTTTACAAGAAACTTCCCAGAGGAACAAGAAAATGAATATTGTGAAATATTTTCACATTGGCTCTGTTCCAAAACCTAGTGAGCTGCCTTGCTGTCTACTTCATGAGTAAGCCTTCTAAAGCAGTATCGCAATCATTATTGAACCTCAGAAGAACCTTTAAATTTATAATATACTGTATACTGTATGTGTTAGTCATGGAAATTAAAAAAAAATTAATCAGCATTTCTAGATGTATTGTGGTCATTCCAGTCCAGTGTCTGTTGAATTTCAACAAAATCAAACCTCAGGAGTGACATAAAGTCATCCAACAGCAATGTGAAACACTGACAGCATGACATGACACATAAAAACTGTGATAAAAATCCAGGTTATCACATAAAAAATTGTGTTTAAACTTTTCCCTACACGTTCAAATATTACTGTTTTATTGCTTAAAAGTGAATATGAACTTGTTTTCTTTGCAGACTTTGAGGCCTGAAAAATCTTTTCTGCAAAAAAAAGTGCAAATAGAAACAATATTTTTATTTGAATTTGGGAGAAATTGGTTGGTAGTTCACAGAATGAAACAAAAATGATGAAATGGTCTTTTTAAAATTTTCCACGGCTTATGTGATGGCTTTTTCCATGAAAGAGACATTTTGGTCACTTTTGGTCCCTTACAAGACAAGAACAGAAAACAAAAAGGTTATGCTGCCTTCACAATATCCCATGAGGCCTTACAATGGTTACTACGTAGGCATCTCACTAGAATTTGGAACACAGTCATCACAGTCACAGACGTTCTGTGAGAAAATGTCTTCAAAGAAAGAATGACACCTCTTAAAAGACAGAGGAATTTTGAGGTCTGTAGCGTTTTTCTTTTTAATGCCATTTTTGTTTCTTCTTTTGAAGGCTATTCTTGACTATTCTTGACACAAACATGTTTTCTCCATGTCTCTTTCTATTTTAATGGTGTCTCGTTTGTTACATGCCTTAGTTTAAATGAATCAAAACTAGTTTAAAAGCAATAGTAAACTGGGAGAAACATTTCATTCTTAGTTATTGTTGTTTGCAGAAAACAAATCTCTCTCAGAAGTTTTCGCTCTAGCTTTATTTTGACTATTTGACTGACTTTTTTTCTCCATGGAAACTAAGCAGCCCCGTTTCATCTAAAAGTCCTTAAAATAATCCCACATATACTGTATGTGAACATGTTCTGGCCACATGTTCATACCAACCTACACAACCAACGGGATACACACTCAGCCTACACGCTGCCCATGTTCTTTCCCTTCAGGGACAGTGAAATTTATCTCGATGGTAAACAACACCCAAGTGGCTGCTGGGATACCTCTCAAGGCCTCAAAATTACAGTGCAGCTAACCCAAAAATACAATGGTACAGTATAGCATTTAACACAGCCCCGTCGCTTGACCCTTGATGTATTAAAATCAAAAAATATACGATGAAGATGATGTCGTGTTGAGAGTGTGCTGTCATTGGTGCATTTGAGTGATTTTTGATTAATAATGAACAGAAAATACAGACATGCATATTTATCCTATTCACCTGATGCCCTATGCCCATCACATTATACAATGTATCCCGTATTAACCGTTAATCATGGTTTTACTATAGTACAAGTTTAATAACTATTAATAACTTGTCGTGGTATGATTTTACTACATATAAACTTCAAAAAAGCTATGCTTAGTGCTTACTATAGCAAAACCATGTTTAATTGTTCGAAGGAAATATATAGTATTTATCTAACTGCAGATTGTGTTTGAGTCTAGAGAGAGGGGGTGCGTCACTGTAAAACATTTTGGAAAGTTTGTCCTATCAGAACAGACCTGCCACCTCAATCGCTGATTTACAGTTTCTTGAGGGGAAATTCTGAAAAGGTTAGCGTACTTAAAATGTTCAATGTGTCTTTGTTCAGCGCTTGGTTTATTTTTATTCAAAGTGTGAAAACAGTGTTTTCTACTGATCAGACACGCTGACCCTGAGGGAAGGTTATAAAATAACATCAGTAATTAGTGATAATTAAACTGCCCTCGGGATCTTTAACCAGTCGACTACATTAGCTTGATTTAATTCAACTTAGATGTGTTGCATTATCTTAATGAGCATGATTAAGACCAAATCGTTTTTCCATTCACTGGGTGGCTATTTAAAATGCCTTTCGTTTATTTAACTCCTTCTTTGAGTGTTACGAATAAATGTTCATGAAATTGTCACGCGTGGAGATTGTATATCAAAAAGTAAAACATTTTACTGGGACTGTCATAAGGTCAGAAAGGTTATTGTCACAGTTTAAGAGTTAAATGACAGTAAATCGGAGACATCTGAGATCCCCCGAGTCGAATGCCAAATAGTCATTTTGGTCAATTGTGAAAATGTCTAGATTGCATCGGTATGTCACAAGCGAACCGCAGGCGTATCGCTCCTAAAGTGCTGCGATTACCAATAATATAAATTCTCCCGATGGGATTCGGGAAGTCGGTCAAATGATCCTCCGTGGGCTACAATCCCTTTGAGTTTCCTAAATTAGATATCATTTGGATTTCAAAATGTGGCCCAAACAGGCCGTTAGAGAAAAATGACTACGTCTCGAGGTACGTTTAGTGTAGTTTCACCGCAGTCATTAATCATTTCAATCTTTACAACCTGTTCCAGTTGCGTTCCGTCCTGCTTTTAGTCTTTTCTCCGAAGGGCTCGTGGACAGTTGGTAGCTTGTGAGGAAAACTCGGTTTCATCCTGATGATGCATTATCAGAATGAGACATCTGTGTGACGTGAGCCAGTTATTATTTGGAAACATTACGTTACATTCATACGATCGCCATACTTAAGAGCAGTGGATGTTCTAACGGGGTGAGAGAGTTCAGAGAGGTCGGATGTAATCCGTGCAGGCTGGAGTCGGTTCCTAAAGAAAATACTCTCAGACCCTAAAGACATTGCGGTAGTATCATTACCCTATACTTGTAGTAGCATTTTCTCTCAATTACGCCAACCCCCCCATCCATCCGATTAGGCCTGTTACCGTCTCGAGAATCGGAGACTGGGAAGACTAAACTATTTTTGAAACGTTTTCGGGTCGTGTTACCGTTTTCCCTTAAGCGTTGGGAACGAGCAGCTCTCGTTGAAATGTCTAGAAAGAATAGAGAGCCGGACAGATTTGCACCCCATGAGAATGATTCGATTTCGAGCAGACAATGGCGGCCTTATTTTTACGCGAGAGAAATATCAGACTAGTAGCCAAGCAAATCACCTGGTCCCAGTGATTTTTGACGGGCTGGAATAATTCATTTAACCCACCGCTGTGCACATAGGCCAGGTTACATTTTACCCCTTTCCAAAAGTTTACCTTCATGAGAAACGTTTTGCGCGAGCGCAGCTGCGTTCATATTCCTGTTTTTTCCTTTCGAAACACCTGATCGAGAGCCCTCCCGCATCCAAACAGGGAAATAAAGCCGGAGCTGTGCGAAGCGGTGAGGTGATAGGTGATAGCTCCCTCGCGAATCACTTTCTGGATACCTGCCTATTGGGCGTCCTTCAGTTACTCAATCCATCAGTGGTTCACATTATACAGCCAATAAATCATCCCCAATCTACTGCGGGACAAGGTGAAATCCCCCAACATAAATCTGCTGTTAGTTTTACCTCGCGCACAACGTAGAACTAACGACTGTGGATACATGAGAACGGCGTAATAACTATAAATATTTTTCAACTAACCTGGCCGTTTCAGAAAGGAAGTAACGCGACGCAATCCACAGCGGAAGGGAAAAGTGTGAGGTGGAATTCTGAAGGTTAATTTGGTCCAAAATAAGCACGCTCTTGCAAAGACTTGATACCCGAGCTGCGCTCAGCGGTGCCTTCTGTGAAGGTCTGCTTTGGACTGATCCCGTGATTATTCCTCAAACTCACTAATCCACAATCGCTCAATTACACAGTAGATATTATTTGGTAATGCACTCTAGCCTATGCGTGTAAAAGACAAGCCTTTCGCCATCTTCTTTAAAATGACCTCTGTAAATTTACGCAATGACAAGGAATTTGTGGCCTGAAAAATGCAAAAACCGGGATAGGAGAAATAATTCAACATTGGAAACAACACTTCAGCTGTATTATTTAAAAGTGTGTATAAAGAGTGTCTGTTTAGATGCATAAATGTGTCTATTTAGATTCGTGTGTGTATTTACATGGATGTGTGTGTGTCTGTTTAGATGTGCATTTATGTGTGATGTGTGTGTATTTAGATGTGTGTTAGCATTTAGATCAGTGATCAGTGTGTTGGTGTATTTAAATGTATGTGTGTGCATGTGTGTATTTAGATGTGTGTACTGTATGTGTGGTATGAGTGTGTGGGAACGTCCTTGTGGGGACATTTTTTGTCCGCATGAGGAAACAAGCTTATAAATCATACAGAATTAACTTTTTTGAAAATCTAAAAGAGCAGGAAGTTTTTTGTGATTGTTAGGGTTAGGGGGTGGGTTAGGGGTAGGGAATATGATATACAGTTTGTACAGTATAAAAACCATTGTGTCTATGGAATGTCCCCATAAAACATGGAAACCCAACATGTGTGTGTGTGCGCGTGTGTGCATGCGTGTATTTATCACTGTATATGAGTGTTTGTTTAAATGTGTATACGTATGTTTGTGATGATAAGAGTGTGTATATTGTGTGTGTGTGTGTGTGTGTGTGTTCATGTTTGTATATCCCGGTGGGGACCTAAACCTGAATGCACACCAACACATGGGGACTCGTGTCACCGTGGGGACCAAAATTGAGGTCCCCATGGGCAAAAAAGCTTATAAATTGTACAGAACAATATTTTTTAAAAATCTAAAATGCAAAAAGTTTTCTACGATCTTTAGGTTTAGGGGATAAAATATACAGTTTGTACAGTATGTAAACATTACGCCTATGGACTGTCCCCACGGAGATAATAAACTAGACATGTGTGCGTGGGTGTGTGTGCGTGTGTGTGTATTTAGATGTGTGTGCACGTGTGTGTGTATTTAGATGTGTGTGTGCGCGCATTGTGTGTGTGTTTGCGCATGTCTGTGTGCCTGGCCCAAAGTTAACTTCCAGTCTGTGTTTGGTTATAATATAACAGTTTATTTTATATTTCATTTTTTTGTAGATTCATTGTATTAAATTATTTTAAAACGACTCAACAGTTATTGATTCTTTGCAGGGGTCTACCGGAACACATTTTGTAAGTCTTTCTTATCTGACCCGCTTAGTTAAGTGCATGTGCTGCGTCCCAATTCGCATACTATCCGTCTTAAATAGTATTCGAAAATAGAATTATTATATCCCAAATCACAGTATGCTGAAATGAGTATTCTCAAAGTACACGGATGGTCTACTGTTTTCAGTGTGAATCCATGGACACTTAACGGCTGATATTACCCACAACTCGCGGCGAGACAGTTTAGTGACGAAACAAAAACAGTACATACTTTAAGGGCATAGTATAAGTAGGCGAATTGGGACGCAGCAATGGAGATCAGCTCTTCTAATCAGCTGATGATTTGAATCAGGTGTGTTAAATAAGGGAGACATACAAAATGGGCACAAGAGTTAAGAATCCCTCCCCTAAACCACCACCACCACTACATAGTGTAACGCACACCCTCACCAAGAACTGCTTATAAGGTAAAGCTTCCTCACATCAGGATATCAATATGACATCTTCCTCCAGAAACTCAAACGCTAGTCCCACACATACTCGGAGAGGATGGCAAAACTCCTAGCCATCGCCATGGCAACAGACTTCCAACGACCCTCTGTCTCCATACTCGACTTCACTGTTAAAAGTTATTTAATGGGAGCCTACGTCACATATTATAACCCCCCCACAAGCCACAGAAGTTCCTTTTCTGTTCCTATTTTTATGTACAAGTGATCTCAATTAAAGACCTCCGTGAAGGCTACAGGCGGCAGACGGTTATGCCAATGAGAGCAAGGAGGAAATTGTCTTTGTAGTGCACCACCCCCCCACTTCTCCATCACCACCACAGCCCCCCCACCACCACACTTTCCAGACCGAACTGCCATAACGAACACAGCACTCGTCCAAGGACAGCACACATATTCCCCGGTCTGGAAATCACCCCACGCTTTCCCATTTCCTCCCGGTTTGTCAAAAACTCCACAATCTTGTCCCGCTTTCGCCGAAGTCCTCGTGGTCCGTTTACTGCGCTGATGTCATAAACCGTCCAATGACAGAACGGCAGTTACAGGCTCAGATTAAATCTCGGGGGTCGAGAAGGTCTTCCCGATGAGGTAAAGGGTTTGAGTTCCGCGTCTGAATCCCCGTCGTCTCCCTCTCGCCATCGCTGTTCTCGAAAAGCGTGCCAGGGATGGAAAGTAACTATTTCAAATTGGAAGCCCCATCAAATTGCTCCCCATAATTAAGTGTCTCCAAAAACGCACCACTGTGAAATGGAGCCGTGATCCAGGGATTTAAGTGGCTGTACTTTTCCTCTCAACCGACGAAAGAATGTGAGTAAGCAAAAAAAAAAAAAAACATTCATGTAGCACGTTACATAATCCCGAGGCTTTATGAATCTGAATTGGAGTCATTTGGATATCATTAAAGCCCTAGAGCTCAATGTCTCTTCATGTTTACATTACCAGCCAACAATGGTGCCTTTGTCTTGTGTCATCACTTGTAATGCCGTGGATCACTGTGTGTTTGTGTCGGGGGGCGGGGGTTTGGCTGGCTGATGATTGTATGACTACTCGTCTGGTTGTGTCGAAACGGTCGTGACAGTACCTCTTTCAGTAGACTCCGCTCCAATGGCCGCTTGATGAGCCGGATTACGCTGTCAACCCCGTTACAAGCTCGGCGTAGGAGATAAGGGTTCTGTTACATCTGGCTTATCACATCATCAGTGCGTGAGCTGGTTCTGATCCAGCGTGAGTGTCTGGTGACGGAAAGCTCGCGGTAATCCCAGGTTCTTGCTCGGTGGACGGCTCCTAACCCCTCGTCTTTGCAGCACATCATAGCCAGCTGTGTGGGCTCCCCTCGGCTCATTAGGAGATCAAACGAGACGCCCGAAAAGAAGTAGGCAGAGTCCCGTTCTGGAGTGAAATTACGTGCTCCACGCTGATATTGCTGGCAGATGGCGGCCATATTCCGTGGGGCAAAGTGGATTCAGATGTGACGCATGCTTTTTGATATCTTCGCGTGTATGTGATTTTACACGCCTCTCTGTTTGGACGTGTTTGACAGGCGCTTTATTTCTCTTATTAGGTTTTATTTGCTTCATTGTGTTGTCGGGATTTTCACACGGACCAGAGCTGACCGATTCTTAGCGAGGACGGACAGGTTGGCGTCCATCTGCGAGGAATTATCACGAAGACAAACATAAATCATTGAATTTTCCATCGGGATTTATTAAGAATTAGACTAAACTGTCAAATGTCCGTGACTGTTTGAGTCACATGTGGAGCGATATTAGTTGTGGGTGTGTTTGAAAAACTTTTGTGACTTTAATTACAGCTATTCTGATTTATCTTTTTATGAATTGGAAGTTGATCTTCAATAATGTTGGCCAACATTGAACATTTTCTGCGCTCGGGGCAAGCAGAGAGGGAGTGTAATTTAATCGCAATATGTATAACTCAGACTACACCTTTTCCTGCGTAATGATGTGCCAGACACATGTCAATGCAACGTTTTTATATCCCTCCCACATACAAGACAAACACACGTCGTGCCCAAGAGACCCTCCCTCCCTCATGCCACCCTGTCTGTCACACGTCAGTCCTGCTCAGCTCTACAAAGCCACTTTACTCATTTACAACATTTGAGAGGAAGTAGAAGGTTTTGTTATGAATCTGTGTTCATACACAAGCAATCACATACTAATAAACTTTTTTATTGAGATATTTTTGCTATTCCTTATTCAGGAGAAGGTTCCAAGCATTTTACACTTCATTTCAACACAACTGAAAAATGACAAAACATAAACAAACATGACAGAATTTGATTGACAGGCATCAGCCAATGAACAAGTTTTGTCAAGAATAGTCACATACCTTTTTTAAATCCTATTTTGTTTATTGGCTATGTACGAGTTCCCATTTAAGCGTTGGACCTATTATTTGGAAAATTTTGGAAACGTGTGAAACCTCCTGCAACACTTCTGGCTTGAGTTAAGAGCTCCATGAGTTGGTAAATTGGAGGCAGAGATTGCCATCTACAGTAACGCTTCTACACTATATGCATTTTAATTTCATTACCAGAGCATAGACAGCTGTGTATGGGCACGTTGATAAAAAGTCAAAAAGGTGTTTGCTTAAAAAGTGTAAAAATTGCTTCCTGTTATCCAGTAGATAAATAATACATTTACAGTATATGTAGATTTTGACTTTTATACAGGGATATGGGACAACTTTTTTGGGTAAGGCATATGCAAAAAACTTGAATTCACACTATAGTAAATGTGCAGTGGTTGATCTATTTATCTGCTGTCTGTTCATGCAAAATTTTGGTATTATTATATTTACAGTAAGTGTAGTTTATTTATGTAGTTACATTTTTAGTTTTAATTGCTTATAGTACCCCCTGATTTTCATTACATTTGAAAAGTTGTTCAGTATCTTAAAACACTGCACGTTATGTTTAACTCTTAAGTTCTCCATGTGGCTTTAGTTTCTGTGTGTGCATATTCCATTGCCAATTTGCATTTTAAAAAAGTGCCTGGCCCTGGACTTGTGATATAATAACCTTATCGTGACTGATTTGATGGATGACATAAAATTGTTATTATATTTGTAACAATGAGATGGCATTCGTCAAAGTTATTTATTCACTCTAGAGAGAGAACAAGAGTGGAACAATATTTTCTCATTATACAGTAATGTATAACTATTCCAAAACTGGGAAATCCATGGCACCTAAAACCCCACGTGGGCAGTTTGCCCTGTTTTTAATCAAATGTGATATATAAAAACAGCCACGCAGTTGAACATTTTCTCCAGTTTTTGTAATGTGACCGAGGCAGCACGTGTTGGAGTGGCATCGGTGTAATGATTGCACGATGCTGGAACTATATAAACCACACCAAAAAAAAAAAGAAATATCGGTCTTCAAAGACCAACCACATTGGAAGCAACAAACATTTCGCCTCCTGAGCTCCTTTCATCCTCTTTACCGCAACTGTCTGAATTACAGAAGCTTAATATGATCCTGCGCGCTCTCCAAGGAGTTCCCGAGGACTGCACCCTGACACACCACAAGCAAAATATTAAATGCGTTAGAATTTATTTATTATAGTACATGTTGATGTAACAGATATTGTTGATGTGCGTGGAAATCCTACGTTTTTATTCGGACTCTTTATACGTCAGTGCGTAATTAATCAGTGGTGTTTCCCAAATGTATTTTGTATATCTCTAATCTGCTACGATAAAATACAGTCTTAGAAACTTGTTTGGAAATATGACCAAATCGTTCCCGCTTTCCTCGTGAGGGTGAATTAAGCACCTTTTAATACAGGAAAACGTCGTTAATGACGACTGCGCACAAAGCGCCAATTGAAGTCTGGTTGCGTGTGCGTATCCCGCAGCACTTCCTAAACTCATCGCAGACTGGCAGCGCAGCGCGCACGGAGAGGGGCGGACTGAGCTCCACTCAGCAGAGAGACGCTTGTCTTTGGCTTGCCGGATAGTTTTACCTCGCTTTGGCTAATTGAGACCGTTGTGATGCGCATTCCCGTAGATCCCAGCGCCGGCCGGAGGTTTAGTCCGCCGGTATCGGTGAAGATGAACGATATGAACTCGAGCGCAGGACAGCAGCAGCAGGACGGCGCGGTGGTGCCGAGACTTCGCGCGCAGGAGAACCGTTCCATGGCCGAGATCATCGCCGATCACCCCGCCGAACTGGTGCGGACCGACAGTCCAAACTTTCTGTGCTCGGTTTTGCCTTCTCATTGGAGATGTAATAAAACCCTTCCGGTCGCTTTTAAGGTAAGAACTTGTTTTTTATGTTTATCTGGGACAGGAAATTTGTAGACTTTATGAACGCGCGCAAAGACGCATTGGTCAGGCTTTACGTTAGTGTTAATTGTGTAATTTATTGAAGAGTATGATCGTATTTACAGATCAGCTATGGCTGTAAATGTAGGGATTTTTTTATTTAAGCGCAATGTCGTAGTCATTTGGATGATTGTTGTCCGTTTTTAATATAGACGTAACTTTATGGACAGAAAATATTTGCAATTTAAAAAGTCGTAATGCTGACTACACGTGACAGAAAACTGTTAAACAGAAATAAAAAAACATGTTTAATGATTTTACAATGCACATTAATATTTAAGCTTGTTGACTGTCAAGGGGTGTTGTAACTTGTAAATGCAACAGGCATATTATTATTTTTACCTTTTAAATTAATTTTGTTATTATGACCTTTGCTATCCCTATAGGGACACATCAGATTTAACTTTTTAATAATTTTAGATACTTAATTAAGGTTTGTCATGCATGAAGAGTTTTTGGTTGTCTTTTAACTGTGTTTTGGGGTTTACCTGTGTGCGTGGACTGAACTCTGCCCCACACACACAACACACAGAAGCAAACGGGTCCTTTTTTATTAAGAAATATATAAATTATGCTCACATTACTGAGTGTTTTTGATGAGTAATTCTTGCAGATTGATTGCTCTTGGCTTCTGTTTATGGCCGGGTCTATGCAGGTGTGGTTAAAAGTATGAAGTAATTGACAGATTAGTCATGTTGAAATAGTAAGAATTGCAAGAACATATTCTAATATATCCCCTTGGGGAGATTAATGCATTAATGAATCAGATTTTGCAAATTAAGGTAAATAACAAAAGTCATTGTCTAATTTTCTTTATTTTATATAAATGCACTGTCACAAATGCTCATATGAAATAGAGCTTGAAGGACGTTTCCAAAGAAGCTGTTGATAAACATAGTGTCTGCATTTGTGTTCACACGCAACGCAATGAAATATGCATTAGAACGGTTGCGTCATTACTGTGGCCGTTGTCGTCTGTGCAGGTGGTCGCCCTGGGAGAGGTTTCCGATGGGACGGTGGTCACCGTGATGGCCGGGAACGATGAGAATTATTCCGCAGAGCTCAGGAACGCCTCAGGTGTTATGAAGAACCAGGTGGCCCGCTTCAATGACCTACGATTTGTGGGCCGCAGCGGAAGAGGTCAGTCTTCCCTTTCTGAAATATTTACAGAATGACTAAAGCCAATTCCATGTCTGCTGGAGCTTTTAAAATCCTGTATGCATGCTACAGGTTGTTTTTTCTACATTTATCAACATTACATTTGTGCTGTCTGGCAGGTTAATTATTCTTCGCTCATCGCATGCTTTAACTTTTTTTCCCATACCTTTTACTTTTTCCTACATTTCAAAAACTATAATGAAACTGAAAATAACACAAACAGACGAATTAGAAAGATGTAATGACCTAAAAAAAATATATCTTAGCTTCTTTAAAGTCGTCTCCCTTTGACTCGTTCCAAAAATGTAAAAAGCTAGTTTTGTATAGAAAACAATGTCAAACCATATGTGTTTACCTACAAAACTATATGCGTACATGCAATCTTGTCCAAATCTTTGGAAGCTGACATGCATTCAATTTTTACTTCTAAAGGTTCACCCTTTTTAGTTTTTTCTTATTAGACTTCATTATTTATAATGTTATTTACACATACAAAATGTGATGTGAAGCAAAGCTGCAGGGAGATGCAACAGCCACAAGGTCACACAGGGACACATGACATTCTTAAAATAATCATAGTCAGTCTGTGTAATCTGCTATCGGTTACGAGTCAACACCGTTCTGAAACCACATCACCAAACTGACGGTAAGAATGCACTCATTAAATTACAGGTCTGCCAGCGCTCTTTACTTGGGTTACTCATATGGTACGCCAGCAGTAACCTTCGTCGGTGCCCGCCTATCACTGTCATGCAGTTTATGTTGAGTAATGAATTTTGTTTAAAGACTTTTATTAAATGCATTTTGCTCATTGTTCAGATATGTTAACCGTAACAGGACGCTTTCATTTCCTGGCTGTTTTGTTTATGCTTTCCAAACATTTCTTGTGTCTCCGATTGGTCAGACAAACAGATAGTCCCGCCCCAAGAAAATGTTTTGATAGCAACACAGTGTAATGTTGTACATTTCCGTAAAAAAAAAAGTATTAATAAATAAATAAATGAGCAGCAGGAATCTTTTGCTTCCTTCAAATATTTTATTCATAAAGCTTCAGGATATTTGATACTTGAGGTCTATTTGATTTTTAAAAGATTCCAGGCCACCATGACATGTCGTATATTGTATTACCAATGTCTTCAAATTATTTTTACGTTTTTTGGTGGTTTTTTAATATTTTATAATCGACGGTCTTATGAAATCAGTGTCAGCAGATTTGTGGTGCCGAGATTCCCGCCAGCTGTTTCCCAGCGTTGCCAAAGCATTCCGCCCACCGCTTCCCGTCTCCCCAGCAAACCAGGGGCATTCATGAGTAGCAACCATCGGAGCGTCATGCTAATCCCTTGTTCCCCCGTATTAAACCACCAGAGAGCACAAATTGTCTGGAATCTTTGTTTAGGGAAGTGAGCTGTCGGACAGACGCCAAGATTGCCGATGCCACGCTGAAGCGTTGCACAACTCTTAGCTAAAGTTTCCCAGCAAACGCACTGCCTTGTTTACGGCCAGACTTTATTTAAAGCATATAAATAAAACTATTGGATACACACTATTCTTTTCGGCCTGAATTGCCCCAGTGCCTATTTAAAAAGGTGTATTTTAGGGTGGCTGGACCATTTTGCATTTAACAAACTGAAGTGGTACAAAATATATCTTTGTTTTGATATTTCATAATGTTGCAAGGTTATGGGTTTGATTTTTTTGGGACACAAAAACTGACAATATGTAAACCTTAAATGCACTAAAGAGATTTGTTTACTCATAAATGAGAATTCTTTCATCATTCACCCTCATGTCATTCCAAGCCTGTATGACTTTCTTCTGCAAAACGCAAAAGAAGATATTTTAAAGAATGTCGGTAACCGAAAAACACTGGCCCTCATCGGACACTATACAAAAAACTGTTCATCCATTTCTCAAAATATCTTTTTTTTGTGTGTTCCAAAGAAGTGGCGGCCAAATACATGAATGTAAATGTTAATATGTCTAGTCATCCATATGTTTTTCAATCTTCCTGCTGATTCCCGCCCTAGTATAACACAATACAGAAAATCCAGCTTCTCATCCCAATTGTTGAAATCTTTAAATATCCTTCGGGTTCTTAAGTGTCTGTTTGAGAGGTACATTAAGAGTAAAGCCCTTAAACGTGTCTGTGTTTACACAGGGAAGAGCTTCACTCTGACGATTACAGTATTCACAAACCCACCGCAAGTGGCCACTTACCACAGAGCCATTAAGGTCACGGTGGACGGACCACGAGAGCCCAGAAGTGAGTACACGTTATATTTCATCACATTCTTACACGTTCACCTGTATCACATTCACCTCTCTGCTGGGCCTCAGTCAAAGGCTTACGGCTGTTGAGTGATTGATTTCTTGCTAAACCTGATATTATGTATTTATTGCCAATGTGTTCAGATGAATGCCTGTGTTTTAATTTTGAACAGATAGATGATTGTTGTTGTCTTCATAGTGGGAGTTTATGTGGGCTATTCAGCTTTGAAATACAGATAAAACTTACAACAAGTGCTTGTGACTTAACAATATATTACAATACAAAAATGATTTATTTATCTGTATAGATTTTGTATTTCAGAGTTATGGTCTTTTTTTATTACATTGGTTGAGCTGCTGGCATGTGACATTTGACTACATTTATAATGTTTAGCGTTTTGTTTTTTCCTTAATTTTGTTTGAATAAGTTTTCTCTAAAGGGTTTATTTCCCAAATTATTTTTTATGTTAAATACCTTTTTTAGTGACAGTCCTATTTAATATTGATTAATTTGCGTACAGAAGGTTCAAATAATGTTGTTAATATAAGTTGTAAGCATAACTAAAATGTTAAGGTTATGGACCACTTCGGAAAACTTAAACAACGCTAGAAGAACTTCCTGTTTCAGTTTTTTAACATTGCACAAACCACCAGAATACAACCACCAGAACATTTATAACCAAATCAAAATGTTAAATGAATATCTTTAAGATGTAATTATATATGTAAGATTTAAAGGAGTAGTTCACCTTCAAAATGAAAATTCTGTCATCATTTACAAGCCCCTCTTGTCATTTCAAACCTGTATGACTTTCTTTCTTCCGCAGAACACAAAAGAAGATATTTTGAAGAATGTTGTAAACAGCCCTCCATTCACTTGCAGTGGTTACAATTGAAGCGTGCTGTTCTGCTACCAACATTTTTCAAAATATCTTATTTTGTGTTCTGCAGAAGAAAGTAAGTCATACAGGTTTGAAATTCTGAATTCATTTTGAAGGTGAACTGCTCCTTTAAAAATAAAAAAAAATAAAAAAATGAAACTGAAAGTCCTCCTGGACAAGTGTTTTCATCTTGGAAGCGGGCCATTCAAAAGATGCTATTGTTCTGTGAACCCAGCCTTGTGTGCTTTATTGAACCGTGGGTGTATCGTTACGGGACTATGGACAAATATTGACATTGTGGATTTATTTTAGCAATTGTTTTGATGACCTTTCTGTTTTCTCTTTGAGAATTGAGTCATAAAACTATGACAAAACAAGATGACGAGAGACAGGTGGTTGGAAGGGTTTAAATATGAGCATTTTGTAATGTTTTTCTAGTACAGCCATTCTGTTTGGTTTCCCACTGCAACAACAAGATCCTGTAGTGGTTCACTGTGGTGAATCTTTCCCAATAAGACCAAGATTATGCATTCCTTTCTTACAAAAAATAACAATGACTTTACTATAGTAACCATCGTTTTTTTATTTTTTTTATATTGAAACCATTGTAACCACGAATTTACCATGGTCTCACTATAGTAACCACAGTTTAATCATGATATTTGTAGTTAAACAGTGCTTCACACGGCAGTCAATCCACACACAAGCAAAACATGGACACTTAACCCGTGGTTGATTTTCCTGAGGGTTGAGAAATGATTCCACATTCAGTTCACACATTTTTCCAAGTTGTGACTTTAGCCGTCCGCTCTGGTAGTGTTATCTTAACAAGCTGTCTGTCTGGCCGTACGGTTCGTCTGCACAGAAGTTTCAACGCAGTAACATAGTGCTTGCATCAGCTTGTTTTAAAGGCCCTTATAAAAAGAGCAAAAATATATATACTACATCTGTCAGTGCCAACCGGTCTGGCAGGCAGCTGTTTTACTTTATTATGAAAATAATCGACACTTTCATCTTGGCGTGGAATTCAAGCCTATCACATCCCTAGCAACATTTCTGCTTCTCTCTTTATTTCTCTTTCTCTCTCACTTCTCACTGAGCACATATGGTACTAGGTACTCGGATACGACGGCGTGTATATGGTCTTGATTCTTCATTGTATTACAATGGCCTCTAGCGACTACAGGCCTCGCCTTTGATGTCGAAGACTTCCTCTCGTTCTGCCTTATCTATACGTGAAGTTTTGAAAGGCTTGCAGGCCGTGTTATTGTGTGTGGAGACAGATGAAAGCTTCGGAGTACCGGAGGTCTTTTAAAGGCAGTTTTTTTGTGTTTAGGGCTGATCTGATATTGTTAAGCTCCTGCCTGTGCTGCGTCTTAACTTCTCTTGTGTGCTTTGCGTTAAGCTGTGAGTTTGCAAGTCTGAGTGCCACATTTTCAATGTATCCTAAGAATTATTACATTCCGAAGTTTTTGACATTTTTTGACAGCACATGACTTAAAATTCTGTACTGCCTACTGGATAATAGACTGTGTGCAACGCATACTTCTGACTATTTGTTAAAGAAATAGTATGCAGCAGCAAACAAGTGTTCCAGTTATTTTAGTTTTTTTAAGCCTCTTTTTGATAAAAGTAAATGAAAATCTGTTACTGGAGCTGATTTACAAAGATAAGAGTAAAATTATGATTTATTATGATGATTTATTTAAGTGCTATCGATTAATCGGGATTAATAGTTTCTTAAAGTAATGCTTGTGTGTGTATAACATATTTGTGTGGCGTGTATGTTTATATGTATATAAATGCATACACATACGTGTTTGTGTGTGTATATATAACATTTATTTATATAAATGTTTGTTAAAATATAATTCACATTATGTATAAATATATAAGATTCATATATTTCTTAAATATATACATGTTTGTGCTTTTATATATACTGTACATATAAATATACACGCCACACACACATATAAACACAAATTGCGATGAATCGATTAGACAGCATTCATTTTATTGATATAATAAACAGATATAATAGAATAACCTGTATTCTGAGATGCATGTGCAGATCTGAATGCGATTGCTTCTATAAGTAATCACATGCCTCCTCTTAATAGTTTCACATTTCTTCCCCTGCGCTGATTCCATCAATTCTGCCTTACTAAACCTCTAATTGGTGTTAATGAGCAGAAAATGAAGGACGAGGCCGTCACGCACATTCGGACAATGCCCACAGTGTACGGGCGTGCCGACACGTTCTCTGACAAAGTGACTCTTCTGTCTGTAGCTGTATTTTTGAAGAATCGTAGAAATAACTGCAACATGTTTTCGTACATCCAATTATTGTTATTTCAGTCCAAATGGGCTGCTCTCATTACGCTCTGTACGGGTGGCTCTAATGTTCAATTAGCCGGTGTTTTTCCTCGCCCACCACACAGACCTCATTCTGAGGCTAATATCCAGCGCAGGAAGCGTATTAATGTGTTTGTGTATTTAATAGATCTTGATGGGTGCCATATGAATTCTGCCAGAGGACGAAACTCAGAACCTCGAATCGTCGAGAGTGCGGGACAATGAGACTGTTGAGTGTGTAGCTATGACTGACCTCCCTTCTTGATCGGCTCACACGCGGGGTGTTCAGAAATGCTCGTCTGCACACCTGTTTTTTATTGTACATCAATCATAACAATGCAGGTCTGTTGTCATAATTCTTGGATAGAATGATGCAGAGAGGTATTTGTAGTTATTATAACAGTTTTTGGTGGCCATCCAACCAGCAAATGCTTGTTGATTTTTTTGTTATTTTAACCACAGAGCGCATTGATATATTAGTGCATGTGTACTATAAAGATTGTTGTCAACCAAAATACAGAAGTGTTCATCTGAAGCCTGAACATGCTTATATGGAATTTCTATTCAGCCATGTCACCTTTAAAGAAAACATAAATAAAAAAAAGTGTTATGTTAAATAATGTGATATGCGATACTAAAATGCTTTTTGTAAATCAATTACTATTTTTAAAAACTGAAAATCATATAGCAAACATGCGTTTCACATTATTTATAATGCACCTATAGGTACCAACATTTGCATGCCACTTTCTCTGCATCGGCCATTTTGATATTTTTTGATAATTTTGATATATATAAAAGTTTTCATTCAATGGTATACGATTCATAATGTAATGAAATATGCTTGCTTGCTTTTAAGTTCACTTTTTAAAGGGATTTTTTAAATATCATTTTTCGACGATATTTAGACAATTGGAAGTGCTGGAAAATTTGATATTGTGTTTATCTTTAATGTTTTGTTTAAGTTCTTGTATTTATCTCGAGCCTGCAAAAATCCATATTTAGAAAAAGGAAGTGACGTAATGTTGCCAACGTCATTTATTGCTTATTTTAAAGACTACCCTATACATTTTTGCATTACAGTGTGTTGTAGACAGGAAAAAAGCGAAGTTACAGTTCATACAGCCGTAGAGATATTTCAGTATGTGTGAAATTTGAAGCTTAGTGTTGCAAGCCGTTGAGTTTTGTCCTACGTCTCTCCAGCTTCCACTGTCTAACAGGAGATGACTGCTTCCAAATACCGAGTGGTTTTCAGTAGGGATTAATTTGGGATTTGTTATGTACTGGGGCTCTGTGGGTGATTTTGAGGGGTGCGTACGAATCTTATAATCGTATTAATTGACAAACAGTCAAATATAAGTTGAGAGAGTCATTTGCTATTAACAAACTCATTTACAAAGCTACGTGTGTTAAGAATATAATCCTTCTGTAGGCCTTTGACCTTTCCTTGTGTCAATATTAAATATCTTCATTAATTAATAAATATTATTATTGTTATTATTTATATTACAAAACTTACATACAACATTCACAATGATTGAGATGACCCATTAACTTGTGCATCGTTGCTGCCGCACACACAAGAACAACCCCTTTAAATGCTTGAATTTGATTAAAATGACATCATTTGGAAGTCGAGCCTCACAAACAGGTCATTATGACTTTAAACTATAAAACAACATTGCACGCAGACACGCGGTGTGTTCCAAACAGAAAATATCTCCCTCCAAAGGGCCCTTAGGGAAGGGGACACCATACAAAACATCACCAAATAAAGAGAAAATGACGGTATTTTTATTGCTCCTTTTGCCGAGTGAGTTTTAAACGGACAATTGCGTTTTTCCCTGTAGAGCTTACACATCAAGAGCTTTACTCTTCGAAGAGAGTAGGGCATAGGAATGATCACTTCGGAATGGAGCGCAGGGAATGATTTCGGTTAATGTACGACTGCGAGTTGGGTTACTACGTTGCATACAGATCCGTTTTTTCCGCGATTATCAATGTAAGCTTATACACTGTCAAAAACGGTAAATTGTTACTTAAACTTGAGATTTATACTGGGGCATGACTCAGTGCCGCTCCATAACACCAGAAGAGCCGCACACAGGCCCCGGCCCAATTTAACCCCTGGTTTTCCGTTGCCTCCATCAAGTATGTCTGTGTGCGTCTGTTTGAATCTTTGTGTACACACGAACTCTAATAGCGCTCATTAAACATCATTTGATCTAATAGTCGGGTGGGGTTGGTTAAACTAACACGGGGGCCCTGTGTGTAATCATAGATTCTGTGTCACCCGTTGTAACACCTTTAGGAAGCACTTTCTATGCATCTTTGTCTACGCCGCTCAATCCCAACAGTCAAACGGCACATTCGAAGTTACGCAGGCCACAAACGATCTGCTCCAAATCCCATTTCGAGCAGATTAGCTTGAACCGAAATTTCCAAATCCAATGCATACATCTTATTGTTTTGACAATCTCACACACTATGGAGTTGAAAGGGGATAATTATTTAGATTCAGCAATAACACCGGCTGATATTACAGTGAAAAACGGCAGATTTGGCGCTTTGCTTTCGAGGCAGACCACACAAGACCGACAGACATTATTTAACCTCGCAATGAAAGTAGAAAGAAGTCGGTTTCGCTCGGCAAAGGCGTCACTTTGGGGCGAGTCAAGTTTACAATGGGAACTGCGCACATAAAACCAACCCAAACAAGAAAGAAGTCTAGAAAAACAGAGCCGCGAGTCTCCAGTTTGGGAAAGCGCCGGGCCTGCGCGTGAAGGTGCCAGTCGCCCGTGTGTGTGTGTGTGTTTGCATCTGGTTGCTTCGTACACCGGTGCCGCATCATTAGAAGCTGAGAAAAACTGATGGGCTTGTGTTCCGAGTCTCGCCGCTTTCATATCCGTGTGGAGGTGATGAAGACGTGTGCCTGCGGTTTGAAAAGGGCCGAGGGCTTTTTGGTGTGTGTGTGTGTGTGTACCCCGTCCCCGCTTGGCTTGTTTCCTAAATGCTGAAACGTACAGACCACACAGACACCTGGCAGCGCTCCACCACGGCCTGGCTTCTTTTCTCACTTTCTTTTTCTATTTCCCCCCTCTCTCTTTTCCAGTTTATTTCATCTTTCCTTTTTCCTCTGACGTTCTCAAAAAGGCCGTTGATGACGGGCGGTGATAAATTTCCAGAATTTCCGGGCCCGTCCCGTTAGCACGCGTGCATCGCCACGCCGTCTGTTTCGAGGCGTGCGTTTTTATAAGAAAGATTAAAACACTGTGTGTCTCTAAAACATTACCTGTCGGATGCTACGGTGAACATTTCGCAGATGTTTTTGTACATTTTAATGTTTAAAGTACGTGATGGATCGGGATGTAAATGAGACGATTCCACAGGATGAGTTCCAAAATGGAGCGCCTTTCTAAAATCTTTTCTGTGGATTACAGGGATGCAGGTGACCCGACCAAATCCGATTTAACCGCATCTTGAAACTGATGAGACGCGGTCTGACTTTCTGTCTGCTGAATATGCAAATTAAGAATTCACATTTAAGCATTATCCATAAACGCCACCGCTGTATTTTGATTGGTTGTCAGTGTTTTAGTGTTCATCAGATGGGTTAAACAATTAGAAAAAATCTTCATAGTTTGCGTTATAGTTATCGTTATTGTTATAGTTAATAAAACAGATACTGGATGCTGATTGTTCAATGACGCATTTCAGCCATTCTTAAGATATGTGATATAATAACAGCACCCGTGGCTGAGAAGTCACCGTCGAATTCACACACACTGTGGTCTAAATTCATCCGTAACCGCTTTTCCTTCATCTTCTGTCGGAAGTGCACAGCTGCTTTCCTAATTCCACCGATTTGCTATCGGATCGTCAGTGTTTGTTTAGACTCGCTTGTCCAAACAGACCCTCACGCTGATCTACAAACCCCCAGATCATATATTTCACACCCGTTTCATTTGTTTCATTGTCCCCGGATCAGTTAATCTGGATAAACAGACTCCCCAGTCATCGCAGAACTCCCGAACACAGGAATTACTTTATTATAGTCTGATCTGTGCTCTGTGATTCTCAACCTGAGATAAGATCTGTGTCAGCAGAGGACTGGATCACATCCCACAGGGCCATTTAAACATCTGGAATGAATGTGTTAGCGCTTCCGCTCCGTGATTGGACAGGGAAGTGCTGGCTATCAAAAATCTCACTCCTTCGGTGGGGGGATGATGGGAATTTTGGGGACTTTCCCTCCAGCGGTGATTTCATCTGCTTTCCTGGACCTTATAAATACGTTTCCTCAAACAAATGATGGCCCTCTGCTAATGTCTTCACTGGGATCATTTCTGCGACGATCGAAAAGTTTTATATTTATTATTTATAAAATAGGGCACAGTGTTTTGAAATGTCACAATCCGGGGTTCAAAATATTGAGATTCTTTGTAAATAGCACAGTGGATGTCAACCTTTTTGACTTCCAGATGTTGGCATAAGGAATATGTACAGTGTATTCATTACAAAAATAACCAAACACTAAGAAATATCTTAGTTATTTTAGCTCGTTTAATGTTTTGTCTGTTTGAATAAAGTTTTGGAAATCTTGACCCCCTTGGAAGTTTGTAGAGGCCCTCATGGACCCTGGGTTTCCAGTTTTTAACATATAGATATTTAAAAAGCGACGTATTGTGATTTTACTGATTTGTTTCATTTTGATCTGTGTCAGATTGGCCTCTTTTGAGTTTGCATTAGAAATAATAGTTGTTTTGTCCCCCCCAAATTTTTTAAAATAAAAATATGAATTATAGGCATGAGAATATTGATACAGTGTTGGGGTGAAATACCGTAATATGAAACATATTTTGGTAAAGAAACGCCAAATAATTGTGAAAAATGTTAAATAAGTCTTATTTAAATAAGTTCTTTATGTGAATAAAATGACAGACGTGCTTCCAAGGACAGCTGCCTTAAGGCAACCTTGAGTTTTCTGCTGTTGAGACAGTTCAACAGAATTGTGATGGAGGTAAGACTTGTTACCGGGTTCACATTTTATCCTCACCTCTGGGATTGAACTTAAAACCTCTGTGTTAGCAGCCCAGATTTTTAACCGCTTGGCTGGCCTCACCTCTCCCATGAGGCGCTTCTCTGGAGAAGGAGCGTAACCAGATGCATCATCCAAATTGAGATGGCTACACAATATTTCAGAATGTGAAAAAAGCCACTGAACATTCTGTAATTCCCATTGTAACTTCTGACTTTGTGATTTGGAGTGTCTCGGTCTTAACACCCCCCGTAAAAAAAGAAATGTCTTCAGGCGCCTTTAGCAGACAGACAGAACTCGGCGCTCATTTGCCATCCACATGGAAGCACATTGAGATTTACTGGTTCACCGTTTCCAAACGCGGATCACTGTGTTTAATGTGAATCTGTAGGAAATAAGTCCACACAAAGCACATCTTTGTCCGTTTTATTTCCCCGGCAGAATTTATGTTACTATCAGTGTCTGAATTCAGCTTGTCATGAAAAATGATAGTTATACACATTGGCTTTGTGTGGAAGTTTGTTTAAGCACTGCTCTTCCCAGTAGGTTATGATATGTTTGCTTTTACCGTCGACATATGTCATGTTGCCTGTTGTTTTTACTAGTAGCACGTTCACGTAAAGAGTACTGTGCAATAATGTCATGGTCTTAGACTCATCGGGTGGGTTGTGCCAACAAGGATTACGTTTAATTTATATCAAGGTTTATTATCATTTTGATTTTGGTTATTTTTTTATGATACTTTGAATTATATAAATAAATATTATTAACAAAAAAGGAATCAAATCTAAGACGTGAAGGGACGGACGTGATGGTCCAGTTGCAGTAACCCAACACAATCTCATGGCAATTCGTAACTATTTTACGAGGGGGATAATTCGTACGATCTCATTCGTACATTTTAGTACGATTTGATTTTAAGCCAGTGGCGTTTTAGGAATGGGGTTGGGGAGAGGCTTCAGTATGGCATTTTTGTATAATCGTACGAATTGATATGAATTAGGGTTGCGCACTGTAAAATAGTTACGCATTCCCATAAGATCAGGCTAGGAAACCACAAGTCATGGCAAGTTAAGCATGAGTTTTGGTACAGTTTTTGTCTTTGCTTTTCATGACTATTTGGAGTAGTTCGTTAAGATGGCTATGTGCAAAAACCAACTTTGCAAGCGATTCCTGAAGGGTAGTACACTTGTCGCAAATCTCGCAGAAGCTTTGCTGTGTCTACATACAGTATAAATGTTTCATTTTGGAGATTAAAGCTGAACGATATTTACAGACAACGTGTAGCTGAATACAGCAGAGATGACGTCTTGTTTGGTGATGACTGGTCAGGTCCTTAATATTAGTATGAAAACATAATACGCAGTAACAGTGATTTATGATCACAGGGTGTTAAATTGTTGCCTCTTCTCGTTTCTTTTCACTTTATCTGTACTTTGCTACTTTATGTATGCTGCCATATTGTCTCGTCAATTCATACAAATTGTTTTTATGGCTTGTGAAATCCATACACTATATATACTTCTATATAAGAAGCAGTTTATAGGATTACATTTACACATTTTTATATCCTTTGTGTGCGAAATAAATGAATAAATAACCTTGTTGTTTTAGTTACACAGGTGAAGGTTTAATCACGAAACATCTCTCTTTGTTCTTCCAGTGCAGTCCGGTTACTTTAGATCTGAAGGTAGCTGGCTCATTCCGTGCCAAATGGACTGCAGCCAAATCCAGCAGTAGTTTTTTCTCTCTCTTGCTCTCTCTCTCCTGTTTAATATTTACTTTACTGCCTTTTCAGAAAAAAACGAGTACAGGCTGACACAGGGCCATTTTAATGTGGAAAAAGGGCCTAGTTGTGTATTGGGTTTATCCCTCTTCTAATTTGCCGAGAATAGACTTCAGGCTATGGACTCTTAAATGCTCTTGTAATGGCTTTCCAGAAAGACGCTAGCCAGTGTCGGGACATCCTACAGCGAGGAAGTGCACACGGTCTTGTATTATATATGTTTGGGAAGGTTGAGTGTTCGGGTCGTGTGCCAACTGCGTGTTATGCCAAGCATGGCACTTAATTGTCAAAGCCAAATGCCCCGGCCTGATGGGACGGATTAATAGATGATATTTGTGGGATACGGAATAAGTAATACGTGAAGCTATTTTTGAAATGAATTTAGATGTGGTTTGCGTCCATGGCGGAGTCATAGTACATTGTGGCTTAAAAGGCTAAAATGCCACGGGGCAAAAGAAAGCTCTTATGAGGAGGGGAAATGGAACACCTGTTTCATGATCAAACCTGTGCCGTATACATCATGGTACGGTCAACATGAAATGCCATTCACAATCAAGTTTTCTACTATGTTGTTGTATAGTTCTGTTGCCAAAGTAGACGTTACATAGCAAAATGTAAAATAAGAGAGCTTGATTATTTCAGGTAGAACTGGTTCAAAGATAGAGATTTGTTTTTGCTTATATTTGGTCTTTATCGTGATTGCAGGACACAGACCAAAGCTGGACGACTCGCCGAAAGCCGGACTGTTCTCCGACCGGCTGAGTGAACTGGAGCGGATTCGACAGAGCACGATGCGGGTTGCCGTGCCAACGCAGACGGCACGGCCGACGCTCAGCAGTCCGAACTCCTTCAACGCCCAGGGACAGACACAGATTTCAGGTACAAAATCAAAAGCTTTTGTGTGCCAGACCTGAAATCACTCGTGTACAAAGTTGTGTTCTCTTCCGGCCTGCAGTGATGTGCTATAATCCATCCAAATGTATATCATGAAGCAATTCAAAGTCTTAAATTTACTTTGCGTTGTACGACTTCATCGAGAGAGAACATGTAATATTGTACTTTGGAAAACCAAGTAGCTTTCCAGCATGCTTTGAGAATGGCTTGTGCTTCAGAGAAAGCAAGAAAAACATACACCATGCCACAACTTAGCATGCATTTGTTTTTGTTTGTGGCTTTCGAATTGTGCAGACACATTGTGTTATTCTTTACAGCAATCTTTTTGTCCCCGCTGTACCTGCATGTTTATATCATTTCTTAAAGCAGGTTAGTAACTTTTCTTGGTTAAAAAGAAACAAAAATCTGAGTAACCCACATAAAAATATGTTAAATAACCTTCTTTTCAAACGGAAATAGCAATAGAAATGCACAAGTTACAAACTGATTCGAAAAGGTTGGCGTCCATTAAATTCGATCTATAATGCAACGTAATTTTACACAATTATTTTCATGTTTTTGCATCATCGGCACGCAAATTATTACTTACATTAGGAGGAACCGCTAACCTTTAAAAAGATTGATTTCTTTGGCCAAGTTTTCCTTTACTTTCATTCATTATACAGGATTTACTCATTCACCCATGTCAGTTTATCCAGTCCGTGTAACTCCGAAAGCCTATTCGTCTTGGCTCAAAGTGGTTTATCTACGCTGAAATCGCACACTGTGACATGATGGACACGTGGAAACCGGACAGCCCGGGGCAGTGCGATCTGTCACAGTGAGAGAAGGAGATATCGCCTGTCCTTTAATTACTGATCTGAGAGCTTCTGTTACTGGACTGTGTGCTGAATCTCCTTGAAACATCATTTTTCTTCTTTCAGACTGAACTTGGCATGACGGGTGTAATTACATGCATTTCAAATGCATTCTTTGAAACAAAAGCCATTTTTAACCTGTTCTTCATCTGTACTCTTAGATCCACGTCACGCTCAGTCTTCTCCGCCGTGGTCCTATGACCAGACGTACTCGTCCTACCTGAGTCCCATGGCCTCTCCGTCCGTGCACTCCACCGCCCCGCTGTCGTCCAGCCGAGCCACGGGCCTGCCGTCCATCAGCGATGTGCCCAGACGTCTCCCAGGTAACCTTCAGCCTCAGACCTCCAGCAGGTGCGCCCCCTATCCCTCCCATACAACACTGCAGTGGGATGGGGCGGGCACGTGTTTTATCGTGATTCACACATTTGAAAGGGTTTGTGACACTCGTGCCTGTGGTGCATTGATAGAAGCGTTAGTCACATGTGACTCGAAGAAAAAAAACGTTTTTGGGTTCTTAAACGATCATTTTTCTCTAATGGTCTGTCAATCATATTGAAGTATGGTAGACTTAACCGGTCATGTCATAATTCATTAGAAACACAATCTCACGTTTGCTCAGGTTTTATTAGCTAATAGCGCTGTCGATATGTAAGCCGAGACGCTTTTAAAATGACACTAAGCCGAGAGCATATTTTCAAAACTCGGGGAAGAAAAAAAGACGGTTTCTTCTCTTTCCACGACTTTGATCCTGCGTAGGATATCGTTAATAACAGACCGAGACATAATAACAGGCCAGCGGCAGGCAAATAAAGCAACTTCATAGCGGAGAAATGTTCCGAGAGAACCTTCGGGGAACTAAAGGCCACTCGGTGCCCGAGTTGCACCCCATGAGCTGATTTGTCCTCGCGTGCCCCGCACACACCCAGAAACGTACCCTGTAAAAGAATAAATGTAGACAGACAAGTTTCCACTTCCAAACACCTGTCTGACTCGATGCCAGGTAAGAGTTCTCCCTCTCATCTACCGGCATTCTACACCCTTTTCGTTCCTGAGAACTTGGATTGATTTAAAGTGATTAAATAAGAATCTCCCTCACCTAAGAGCCGGTCGGCAGGTTTTGGATACCGTCCACACGCCCTGTCATGTTTAATTAATTTGCCTATTTCATCCTTTCATTCCGCGCTGGCACACTTTGAGCTTTTCTTAATAATAGGTTTAATGTGAGGTAAGGACACGCTTCTTTGATGTGTTTTGCTGTGGGTGCTTAACCGTGGGGAGTAACAGTGAAAATATGCATTGTTGACGATGTGTACCGCAGATATAAAAGAGCGCAAGAGTATTAGCCCCGGGCCAGTCACATAGTCCGAAAACAAAACAAATGCACACATGAATGCCTGGCCATCGCATTCTGTGTATGTAATGTGAAGAGATTTGTGTTCACAAATTGTTAAAATAGTTTATCTCGGCTCAGTACGCAGAGAAAAAGTAAGGTATTCTTAAGTCGACTTACCTGAAGTCAACACTGTTATTGCTATCAAAACATTGACAATTTGATGTGAGTTGGAGGCGGGGCTATCTGTTTGGCAGACCAATGGAAGACGAGGAACGCCTGGAAATACTTTTTAAAATATTATATATTTTTGGTCAAAATCTGTTTTTGAGGAATTATTACATATAAAATTGGTGTTGAAAAATGATCTTCTGTGATTCACAGCAGTAAGTTTATATTAATCACGATTTCTAAGTCGAGCTGCCAGGTACGATCGCCCTAAAATGTCAAAATGAAACCCACGTAAAGACATGTAACATAAGCTGCAATCTTATGTTTCAAACGGAGATGGCGATAGAGAGCCGAAAGTTAAAAAATAACCGTTGTTGCTATTTTGTTCGGCGATGTTAGTGGCACAGAAATGGCACACTTCATCTCTAATTTGTTTTACAGCGCTGTTGTTGCGCCGGTAACAAAGCGTAGGAATATTTTTAGATCTCCGTGCAGTTAAACCAGATGTGTTGTTATTCAGGTTGCGGCTATAAACATTCACCAACTCGCTCAGCGAGATTCTCTTTTGTTGCTTCGCCATAATAGCAGCTTACCTGAATGAGACAATTTGCTGTTTAAAAATCTCACTAAAGCCCTTGTTGTGTAATGAATTGTGGTTCAGTATATTCGTAATCCACTGACGTGTAAAATTGAGCATGCATAAACAGTAGCGTTTACGTTCACATACCTCCATGCTTGACAAATGTAGGTAGTTTTTAATTAAAAAATGAAAGAAAACGAATGCTTTGTATTGTAAGATCTCGTCATGTCTTATATGTAGATTGTAAGTTGTAAAGAACCCATCATTGTTTGGTTCACCTTAAATGAGTCATTCCATCAAATGCATCTTTTGTTTAACATACACAGCATTTGTTCTCAAGAACAAAGTCGTCTCCTCTCTGGATTTGTGGTGTCTAGCTTCAGTGAATGTTTCAATGCAGCGCTGCATAACCCTCATTTGTGTTGTATGTAAAAAAAACATTCGCTTTTATCACGGGGCCTTTTATTCAGCGCACAGACTCTGTGTAGCCCGGGGCGAGAGACCCATTATTGTCAACGGTTCAAACCAAAGAGTTTGAATATAAAAGAAAAAGGCGAGCCCGGCCAACATCAGCGCCACAAGGGCGCAGGCGACAACCCGTGCCTCCGCAAACGGCCCGCGTTTAACCATGCCACCCGGTCGGACCACAGGCACAAACACGATGACAGAAAAGACGCCCCGTGATTTATGAAGAGTCGGCGTTCCAGAGGTTGGGGGAGCGGGGGTTCTGTTTGTTCCTTCTTGGCTCAAGTTTTAGCTACAGACCATTAGTGGTTTCTGATTTTTGGAGAGAAATAAAGAATATTTTAAGGACAGAAGGGCAGATGGACAGTTTAGCAGGAGCCCACATCAGTGTCTGTCTCCGCTTCGCGCCCCTCAAAATGCTTCCAAATGTGCAAGCGATTATGCATCCTAAATGTGCTGTAGGCGAGCGAACACACACACGCACACACGCACACAAACACACGCATGCACATTCACAGAAACAATTTAAACATGCAGACAAGCGTACACATGCATATGAAAAGCCCTGGAGACACAGATGAACCCAGACGTTTAACCGCATACATGAATACACATACACATGAGCTTGTCTGTGATGAAAGAAAAACCGCAGTGGAGTGAAGTCAGCTAATCGATAAACTGGTCTCTACTGCGTGTGCTTGTTATTAAAAACAAGCAAAAAGGTAAAATTACGTTACAATCTGTTTTACAGGATTTTGGGGTTAGTTGAGCTTTGCCGGGCTGCAATCCGTAACCGTAAACAAAAATTGAACAATAAACAAAAGAAAATAGTTAATAATATATACATGAAAATTGTGAGAAAAATCCAGTTTTTTTTACTTTTCCTAAATACATGTACACTTCACTTTTATTTCTTAATTACGTTTTCTTTGCCGTATTTGAGGTCTGAACAAATACAGAGCATCTTTTCTGTTATTTTGACCTGTTTTTCCTGTTTTCATTTTCTGCAAATATATGCAAATAGAAACAGTATTTTTATTTGAAATTTAGAAAAGATATTGTCTGTAGTTCACAGAATGAAACCAAAAATGAACATTTTACCTAAACACATACCTATTAATATTAAATTAAGAAAAACTGAAAATAATTTTTAAATGGTCCCTTTTTCCCTCCGCTGTACATATTATCACATTATACCCTTTTTACAGGAAAGGTCAGTTTGACATCATTTAACTTTACTACACCTGAAAAAAGTATGGAAATTAACCTGCAATTTTATGTTTCAGCCAGAGATGGCGATAAAGAGGCAAAAAGTTGTTTATAAGTGATTCCCATTATATTGTATTCCATTCAAAAATGAAAATCTTGAAATCTTTCTGTGCTTGCTTTCTGCAGGTTCGACGGATTTGAGTCCTTTTCCTGGCCAATTTGAACGTCAGTTTCCTGGTTTCTCCTCGCTCACAGAAAGCCGATTTTCCAATCCAAGGATGCACTACCCGGCCACCTTCACCTACACACCGACCCCCGTCACCACCGGAATGTCACTCGGCAGTGCCCACTACCACACCTACCTGCCCCCGCCCTACCCCGGCTCCACCCAGAACCAAAGTGGACCCTTCCAGAGCAGCAGCACACCCTATCTCTACTACGGTGCCTCGTCCGGCTCGTACCAATTCTCAATGGTCCCGGGCGGAGACCGCTCGCCGACCCGGATGATGCCGCCTTGTACGAGCGCCTCCACGGGTACGAGCATCGTCAACCCGAATCTCCCCATCCAGGCCGACGGAGGTGGGGGAGTCGAAGGGGACGGTAGTCATAGCAACTCCCCCACTCTTCTCAATCCGGCCGGTAGGATGGACGAAGGCGTTTGGCGACCGTATTGACGGGATGAGCGGCACAGTCCTTTATTAAAACAAACGGCATGGTTTTAAAGCACAACCTTACTAGGATTTCCATCCTGTCTTGCCTGTCTTTACGTATCAGTTTTAGGAGTATTTATGAACCTTTTAAAGGGAAGTCTTTTTTACACGGAACTGCCTTGTGCAGTTGTTCGTCGATTTCTGTGGCTGTCAAACATTATTCTGGACTTTCTGACCTCTGGGAGTTTTTGTTATAGGCGGGGTTATGTGGAATTGAAGGAACAGACGGTTCGAGTGTTTCATTAGCATCGTTTTTTTTTTTTTTTACTTACTTGGCACGTCTTTAATATGTCAATGAAAGCACTGAACAGCAGACGATTTGAGTCAAAATCGCTTTTTTGTGCTTTGGTTTTAAATTAAGCATTTAAGTTATACGTGTTTGATAAAAGGATATTAAGTAACTTATGAAGCCATAGATGAATTAATGTATTTGTAACTTGAGTCAGAGAGGGGATATTTTTGTAAAGCGTCTATGTTCAAGTTTACGCAAGTAATTTAACTTTCTGTGCCTTATCAATTTCAAGTGCGTTGAAAATGAAATCGGGTCTCTCTGTCTGTGTATAGTACATTGTAAACAAAAACTGAACTGTTCTTCAGTCGATGTTGTTTGGTACCAAATGCTTTTAGTTTTTAAAAGCTTTATATGAAAGAAATGGTCACGAATGCTTTAAAGTGTTTGCCAATGTGTTAGATGAAGCTTTCTTTGAGTAGCGTGCATGTGCTGGGGTTATTTATTTAGCACTTATATTGCTTTATAAGAAGCTGGAAAAGGTTTGCAATGGGGAATACTGAAAGATTCTGGATTCTTGATAACTGGAGCGCTTCATATACCCGAAAAGACACTCGGTTATGGCACCATATTGACCAACAATGAAGCTGATATCCATAATTGTGTATTTGGGACATAATGTAATTATGTAATTTATTGCTCATTTACATCATCCGTATTGAAATGAGGTTCTGGATCAACGTCTTGATTTCCATCATGGACAGAATCATTTATCCATCTGCGATCGTGAGGCTTTATGTTCCTCTAGTGCCTTAGGAAAACGATACAAACCTCAGTAAACAACCGAAAGCTTTAATAAAACACTGCTTGTAAAGCCTTTATTTAAGCAATCGAATGAAAACAAACCAAAGTTCTTATTTTTTTATGTTCAATATTTTTCTAATCTTGCTTACCTGCACGGTGGTCCAGTATTACATCTCTTGTAGGGATTGTCTGGTAGGGACAACGTCTTTACGGCGACCCCCTTCTTTACCACAATAAACCACGAGTTTTATTATAGTAAGTGTGTTAACCATGTTTTTGCTATGGTTTTGATTTGCATTTGTATAACGACACTTTTACTATAGAAACCACGGTTCTTTTTCATAAGAGGGGGTCTGGGACAACATTCCCAGTTGTCCCACCGTTGACAGCCCTGCTTTACATGATCAGGGTGTTAACCTACACATTTGAATAGCTGTGAGTGTGTGCGAATTGTTTACAACATTCAGTGTATGTTGTATATCACGGGGGAAAATACGCACCCCTGTTTCGTTACGTTATTATCTTATTTCTTCTTTTGTAAATGAGTATTTATCTGACAGGTTAACCGTGGGCAATTTGTAGCAAACTTGGTTCTTGCATGCTTTGATTTCTTCGCACAACCGTGTTTAAACGATCTTGCTTTTTCTCCGCATGAACCCCCTCTGCTTTTATCCACGGTTTAAAGAGAACACAATCATGACAACAGTGAAAGAAATTGGCTTTTTTGATTGCTGTATGTTAATATTATAGTTTTCTTTGTAAGGGAAATAAAAGATTTTGCAATGATCTCGTCTCTGTGTGAGTGGTAGTATTTATCATAGTGTCCTGACGTTACTCTTCGTGTAACAATATATCATCTCCATCATTAAACTTTCTTCTTTCTTTTTCCCCTTGACATTGATTAAGAGTCGCCACGGGACCTTCGTGAAGACGAATGGGCAAAGGTCCACATCAGGTCGTTCCATTTACAAGCGGTTTCATTGCCTTAACGTTGAACCTCGGAGATAGCTGGCCTGAGATTAAAGCCGGGAAGAGACTCCGGGCTCGTGCACTACTGTAGGACGTACCGACTTGGATCACAGACTGCATCAACATTTGCTTTGGAGAGTCCTGCGAGTGCACGGCCGGTCTCGTGTGCTGTATTTGTCTCCGTCTCGTACTGATCTCTGTTAAATCAAGCTTAGGAAACGAGGGCTGTTACACATTATTTCAAGACATAATCACAGAGCGCTCCATCTCCATTTGAACCGGGAGCCATCCTGGGATTTCCCTCGATGTGAACTGGGCTGGAAATGCAGAGATGGTTTCGGGTTCTAAACGTTCCGATCTGCATCCAGCAATTAGAATAATGATCCGGAGAGGACGAGGAACCGACCGATGTGATGACCGAGAAATAACATCTCCAATGATACAGTGGAGTCTAAATGTCTGAGACCACAAGTGAATATGCTTTTATTTTGCATTTTTCTGACAAGGCATGTTTTCATTAGAAATATCATCATGACAATTACAGTCAAAAGTTAAAGACAGATTTTCCATGAATTTGAGCGTGATTTGAGAACAAGAGCATCTTGTGGGGATCATCTGACCTTTTGTACAAATTCACCCAAACATTCTTTCAACATTTACTTGCTATCATGTCATTCCTGACCTGTATAACTTTCTTGTCTATTCAAAGATATTTTGAATAATGTTGATAAACATATGAACACAAACCCACTGACACATTTCTCAAAATATATTATTTGTGTTCCACATGAGAAAGTGTCACACACAGGTTTTGATCAACGTGAAGTGAAGAAACGATAACAGAATTCTTATTTTTGGGTGAACTATGCCTTTATATGGTCAGTGTGACACATTTGCTTATTTGATTATAACATTCCTTTGTTTCAAATCCTAAAACTTTCTTCCAGGTTAAACTAGATTCTGAATTCCAGTTCAGAAGAGACAGAGTCCACCCACAAACCAGTCAGCACCTCTGTGTCACGCAGACCAGTACAAACTTCATTCTGGTTGTAAATGATCTGTGTTAGTTTGAAAGGACGGCTACTAAATAAACCAGCATCCAATGCGTTATACAAGTATGACTTAAGACAGTTGAAAGGTAAAAAAAAGGAATATACTGCATGGCGATATGAGATGCTTGATGACATTCTGTCATCATTTACTCAACTTCATGTCATTTCACACCTATATGACATTCTTCTGCAGAACACAAAAGATATTTGGAAGAACATTGTTAACCAAACAACATTGAATCCCATTGATTTCCATCCCATGGACACATTTCTCAAAATATCTTCTTTTATGTCCCACGGAGACAAGAAAGTAATGCAAGCATTGTTCCAAAGGACAATGGTGATAACTTGATCCTCAACGTTCCTTTAAATTCCAACACAGACTAAACAGTTTAGAAGTGTATGGTGTGTACAAGTGTGTCTCGTTGCTGCATAAACAAACAAAGCTGTTTTTGGTGGCATACAGTAGTTTTTTACCAATATATTTTACATGTTGAACAACTATAAGACTCGTCGTTTTAAATGATGAAATTCACACGAACAAGCGCGTGACAGTCACGTTAGCTCGATTGCGCCATCTAGTGACTAACCGCACTGCTTCATTTTATGTTGCTGAAGTTTTTTGGAGATTGACCCATTGCTCTTACAGTAACCAATTCATATAACCACGATTCAATTATTTCTAAAGACTCTAAATAAGCATCACGAGGCTTAAAACGTACAGCCCTTCGCTGGTTTTTTATTTATTTCCCTTTTCAAGTAAAGCTACTTTTAATGTCCTCAGACAGTTTCGGTGTCGAGTTGTTTTGAAAATGTACAGATGTGATACATTTTGCTCAAATTGCTTGGTAAAACCCACAAGAAATGTACTGACATCAGTACCATGGACAGCTACCTCGTGAACAATGCATCTTATTGTTGGATGTGCCAGCAGTCTCGAGTTATCTACCATCAAACCTGTCAAAGGTCGTTCGATACCACCGAGCGTTTCAGCAAAGATCGACTTGCACATGATGGACAGAATCCCGTCGCTTGCCAAATATTCATGCAAAACGGCCCTTTTCCACAAAACTGAGCCAAACACTAAAATGTGAACTATTTGGAAACGAAACTTCATCTTGACTGCGTGCCAGGCACGGAGAAGCAAAACGACATGTTTCTCGTCAAACAAACGGCCCTATAAACCTTCTGAGGCGACTGGGTGTTAATTGAGATCTAATGAACTGGAAATACAAAACAGTGAAATCCCATTCCCCAAAATCTCTTGCGATGAGTGACATAAAGTAGCAGTGACATTACGCCTTGTTTCTGATACTGTATTTTGGAAAACGACGAAGCAATCTCACCCGGCGAGGCAAGCCAAGCGCTTTTATCGATGCCCAGGTCTGGTCCTCATTTCTGTCTCCAAATATCCCAACGCATGTTATTATATTAATGACAGATTTTATGGTTTATGACTGGAAAGTCAAACTTTCTCGATTTCCTGTGGAGCTCGCGATGATTTATATGGCTGAATGATAAAACGAATTTTCTTGACAGCTGAGGACTTCTGTGGGTAACATATTGTGCTCTTGTGTGAAGAGATATAATGTATGATGAAGCACCTCGGCTGTATATTGGATCTTTACGCAGGCACCAAGTCGTGTCTTAAATGAATTAGAGTCCTCAGCTGTCTGTCGAGCCACATCCTGCCCATACAGGAAAAGCAACATTTTCATACTTCAATTAAAAAGTCAAATGACGATCTGTTTCTACTAAAGCTATATAATCGGCCTTTCTGTTCGCCATATGAATCCATGTTTAAGCTAATGAAGAAAATCTCTTTTACAGCGCTGGATTTAATCAATCCGCTTGCTGGAAAATAATGGTACAGCAGACTATTACTCAACATGAAATATATCAAGAGTCATACATTTATGAAGCTGTGCGTTTTCAACATCGACTCAGCTGTGATTTTAAGTATTTGCAAGCGTTCTGTCCGAAATCTAGCTGTCAATTATATTGGATATTTGAATTTGACATTACAAGCTTTGCGCTGCTTCTAAAAAAATTAAACGCTGATATTTCTACATTTTTATAGGCTATATTGTGTTCATATACAACCTCTTGACTTGATCTGAAGTGTGTCAGTGCTTTAATGTCTAAAATTAGTTTTGTAGACAAAATATAACTTTCTTTCATTATGAGAATTTTGTTTAATACAAATGTCTTTGAAATAGATGACTTTGACTAAATAATGAAGAAAGGCAGACAACAGATGCTGGAGATGCTAAAATAAAACATTTGACATTTTTAGGAATTTTTCAGTCATAAAAGGATTCCCAAATTTGTGTTTGCATTGTTTTCAATGTGCTTGGTAGTGTTGTAAAATGTGGGTAAAATATAAACACTTTTTTTAACACCCGTACGCACGCACACACACCCCTATGGAGTGGCTCAAAGATGACGTATTTTTGTATGCAAACCCCGGAGCCGAGTTAGCGCTTAGCATTTTAAGACTTCCGGTTCCATCGCCCCAAAATCTTTGGGTTTTTTAATGGGTTTTTGGTAAATCGCCTGAAATAAGTTCTGTAGCAAACAAAACCTCTAAATATTTTCACGTTTTAATCTATGACATAAAACACAGCAGTTATAACCCGCTTGGGATTTTTTAAACCTTTATTGTGTCTTTAAAACGGCGTTTGCTACAAGTTGATAAAAGCGACTACTTTCTTTCTTACGAAAATTAACTTATGTTTTTTTTGTGTGGTACAACTGTAGTAACCATGGTTTTTTGGTGCATTGATTACTTTGGGCAAAACCATGGTTTTACTACAGTAACCATCGTTTAGGCTAATAATATTTTTCCAACAACATGGTTTTCAAAATCATGGTTATTTTGTGATAACCATCGTTTTACTACAGTAACCATGGTTTTTTGGTTTTTTAACTAGTAAAACCATGGTAAATTTTCGTAATGGGGGACGTTAGAAGTCATCGCGCATACTATAATGCAACATGGGCACAAACGTCTAAAATCATTGTTGGGGATTCATTCATGGAGTACCAGGGAACACGTTTTTAATAAAGTTTGAGAAAGTTGTCGGAGGCTTGGTGGTGGTGACGTTGATATCGAGCGACTAAAGTGTAGTCTGTCTGTTTATAGCATCGTGTTAGCTTTTTACCTATGCCGGTTGTAGCTTCAAAAATAGCAAATATTGTGTTAATCTGTACAGATGATCTTGACAGACAAAACGTGCAAACGTCATGAACATTTGTTAGTCACAGATCTTATTTTGTGCGATCAAAGATCTTTAGGAAAGATATGCTTCAAGGCTTTCGCTCGAGGGAATCAGCGCGGCGCTTACTTCCGGGTTAGACTAAATACGTCATCTCTGAGCCACTCAATTAGCCTATAAACGGTTTCATAGGACGCACGCGCCTGGTCCGAAGTTCCTGCATGCGTGTTCGGCTCTGGTTATAATAGCCTATAACAATTTATTTTATGTTTAATTTATATTCATATGAATTATTATTTTATTGTATAGGCTATTAATTCATACAGTCAACAGCTATTGATACTTTGTGGAGGTCTACCGGAAGTTAAGTTTGGGCCACGTTTGTTTATGTTGAAGTATACAAACGTCATCAATTTGATAGTTTGACCAAAAATCCTTAGATGTGTCTGTGTGGTGATGGTGAATCTGGAGTGGTCCTCCTCAGGTCCTACTGTTCTGCTTTGATGTCCGGCTCGCCTGCCAGACTGAAGTACAGCAGCAGATCCAGATATGTCTCTGGTTTGGTCGTCAGCGTTCTGCTGAAGCCACAGGCGTGTGTCTGTCACATGAACACTCTCCATCACATCCCACCGCATGTCAGTCACATGGCAGCTTCTTTCTCAGGAAAAAGCAGATATTTGGTTTCCCCAAGAAAAGTCTGGATTTATGTTACTTCCACTTTGTCATAATAAAAGTGATATAATGCATTTGTGTCAGAATTCTGGACACCGGTCATTCTGCTCGACCACATCTCAATAGTGCAGCCTACTTACATGGGATCTTAACAACTTTTACCGAAATCCAGAGAGAAACTTCAAACATATAAACAAAAGGGAGCCCAGTGATAATATGTGATTTTGTATACTCAATAAATGTGAAGACATCCATTTTTTACTTTTGTAAGTTGTAGAAGTCAGCTTGTTTATGAAGTCAAGTTTAACAGACTCTCATTCATTCGTTTATTAATCCAAACTGTCAGTGACTGCTGTCATTTAATACCGCATGTGGTTTCGAGTTAAACGTTTGTTTGACTGCAGTTGTATACAATGTAAGAAAGTTGTTCAAAGGATGTGTAGCTGTAATATCGCCATCTGCTGGACGTGTTCTACATCTGCATCTCTGCTGCCACCACGAACTTTATTTTTTCCACAAAAAAACATTATAAACCATTAACTGTCTACTGTTTAAACCAGTAAAAATCCTTTATGCGCTGTGTTTTGGGCCATAGGATTTAATGGCATTCTATTGGTTTCCCAGCAGACCCCAGCACAAACCAGAGACCCACGGAGATCATTATAGCATTTAAACCAATACAATTCCCATTATAACCACTGAATCTATTTGAATTCCTGTGATGGTTTCTACTGTGGTTTTGTGTTCATAAATTGGAAGACAATGGGGTCCAATGTTGTTTGGTTACCAACATTCTTCAAAATATCTTCTTTTGTTTTCTGCAGAAGAAAGAAAGTCATTCAGGTTTGGAATGACACGAGGGTGAGTAAATGATGAAGAATTTTTATTTTGGGCTGAACAATCCCTTTCTTTTTAATTGTAACTATTTTCTGTGATAAGCGTGCTAGTATGTTTTTGGCGTGGATCCTTAAAAGAATACAGCAGCTAAAAGCTGCACGTGAGGATACTAGGAAGCTTAAGTCTACCTGCCTGGTGTTGGTTGTAAAGCTGGCTTTAGGAAGTGACCCGTACAGCAATTACCTCATAAAAACTGCACGATTTAAAGGCCAACTTTTACATGTTGACTTTCTGCCTTTAGTCCCGTAGCTGTTGGCAGGATCTGAGGATTAGCACGAGATTTAATGTTTTCCTCCATGTGTAGGCTATTCTCTCAATAATAACTTGCCCCATTAAAACACTGTTCACTCTTCATAAAGGTACACATTTCTTGAGCATCAACCTGGAGAAAGAAATCAAGGCGACATCTCTGCGTGCGTCTCTGAAACGGGAGGACTTGTGAATCCCTCGAGTCTGTACAAACAGATTAGAGTTACAGCGCTGGATCACAGCTAGAGATGTTTGACATTAATGCCGCATTGTATATTATCAAAAACGCTGAATGTATACGCAGACATCCGAGACAGAGAATGTTTAAGAGCCAATTATGAAAGAATGAGGCACGAGTCCCGTAGCATATTTTCTTATGTGTGGAAAAATATAGCAGGCTCCATTTATTTTTCTGGACTGTTGTTTCTGGATGACTCCCGCTTTGGGTAAATAGTCACATTCTCTATTGTAAATCTGACGGGCACGGGTCTTCAGAGACTTGAGGCTCTTTATAGGAAAAATAGAGACGGGCTTGGATGGCTTTTGGCCATAATGAGAGAGTGGAAGCGAAGCGAGAGCTTTGATCCGCGGCCTGAAAGCTCATGTTTAAATCTGTTAGCAGACATTACTCTTTTCTGCCCGACGATGAAACCATCACATCAAAGTCGGTTTCTTTGTGTTAAATGGACAATGAAACCCACTTTAAATGGAGACTGTCTCCGAGACATCGCCATCGGCTATAACCTTTCACCACCTTCACAACATACCCTATATTTACTTTACTTTATATAAACTGTATATATACACATGTTTATCTTCGCAAACACACAGATAGCTATCTCTGTGTTACCCGAAGAGCATTTTATCTTGATGGAGATTTTATAGAGTTCTCAGTTGTGATTCATTATCAAATTAATCTCAGATGTTATTCAAAAATGCTTAAAAAAAGAAATAAAAACAGAATCAAATGTGACAATTGTTCAAATCCATGAAGAGTACGGAGGTGTGAAATGAATGTAGAGGTAAAATAATCTGTATTGGGGTAAATTAGATGAGAACTGTTTGAGTTCATCCTTCATTGAGATCAATAACTTTGACTTTTGATTGCAGACTTGACAAATCTGAGCTCTACTGGAGACATTTGTGAGATGTCTTGCTCTTTTTCTCGGGAGAAATATTTGAGACGCAAATGAGACTTAAGCAAACGTTTCCATTTGCTCTCCATTGAATCTCACTCATGTCTAGGAGAAACCCCTGTCTGTGATTTCACTTTCTTGTAGGTTGATGTATATTATCACAGAAACGTAACCACACAATTAGCACACATCACTCAATTACAATAAACGTCCATTTCCTTAGAAACTGCCCCATAACACCGTATCAATTAGCAAAAGCGTGTGCGCGGGGAAAAAGGAATAATGCGAGTCAATCTATGAAAATATTATTGTACTCATAGAGCTTCGCTCTGAGCAGGCCTCTTCGGCGCCACGCTCTCATTTCATATCAAACCCTTTCCAAACCACACAAGAGCGAGAGCTCCATGAGGACCCATCACAAGCGCTGTGATATTCCAGCAGTTCTAAGTGGAGGGGAGGAGACCTGGAGAGACGCCCAATCAGATTTCCTTATTCTCCATTTCGGTGGACCACTGTCCGCTGTGAATGTCCGAGCTCCCTCAGCTCATTATTTACCCGTCATATAGATCGTGAGTAAATATTTAGGTATAACTAATGCAAAACAGTGTCAGATAAGGTCAAAAATAAATGAAGAAATTACAAGCACATCAAGCAACTGAAGAAAAAGTATTTTTTCTTGGAAACTTCAGTAAACTGTTCGTGTGTGCGTGCGTGCGTGCGTGCGTGCGCGTGTGTGTGTGTGTGTGTGCGTGTTAAAGCATTAACAGTATGAATACGATGTGTGCCTTGCTAGGAATTAGGCACGTTGCTTTTCATACTTTCAAACTATTTTAAGTACACCTTAAAAAATACCTTAACACAAAAAATGTTATTTCAAAATAATAAAAAAACGCACACATGTCAGACATTTCCAGTTTAAAGGAAAACTTCATATAAATGATGTTCCAGACTCATATGCTGCTTTTGTCTAACGAACACAAAAGACATTTTTTTAAATCGCTCATGGTGACCAGTGGCTTTCAAAGATCAACAAAATTAAGAAAATCATGCAACTTGTTCATACAACCTGTGTCAAACAATAGCTTTGTATAAAGGATTCTCTGTCCACTGTGTGACAACCAAATGTCTATTTTTAAATACTGGATGTAAGCTTCAATCTGGAATGAGTAAATAATGGCTCATTTTTGGGGGGGGGTTATCCTGCTGCTTGAATTAGATCTTTTCGTTCGTTATACACAAAAATAAAAACATCACTGAAAGCAAATAAACTCAAAGTGACAGGGAAGATTAGATATTAAGGTTAAAGCCAAGTAAAAATTCACACATTCTGAAGATTTTGAATGCATCAACAAGCCTGTTTTTAAAAGTGCTACAGCATTATGACTGATAAAAAAAACACATGATGAAAAAATACGAATGAAGGAGTAAAACAGCAAGAGCTAGTGGTCACGCACAGAGCAAGAAAGATGACGTGCATCTCTTTAAATAGAGACGGCACAGAATGTTGAAATGGTCTCAGTTGTAAATATAACATGTTGTGTTTCAATACTAGATTACAGCACCAGCGCATGAAACTGCTGTTTTATTATCAGGGCCGTGGGCAAATGAAAGTAAAAATATTGGGTTAATAGTTTTGACATACATGGCAAACACGCCTTCGGTTATAACCCTACCCCAAGTCAGGTTGTGTTGTTTGTTTGTTTCTTTACTTGGCTAGCCTCTTAGCCACATCCTTATATGCAAATTCGATCTCATTGTCGGACGCACACGTGTTGGTGAACTCTTCCTGTGCGTACGCGTTGTTCAAGTAACGCCACACGCCTGTTAAATCGCTGGAAATGTCAAAGTTGCGAAATTTCTTGGCCACGACCTGCAAAAAAGTGAATAGACGAACACATCACTAAAAGGGTCTATAATTCAAATTTTACTTTGATCTGAGCATGCACGCTTACCGCTAGGCCATCTTATTCTAGTAAAAGTATAACAATGTTGTTTGGCAGATTGAATGCCATTCGTGTAACCACTGTTTTACTATAAACACCATGGTTACTGTAGTAAAATCATGGTGAATTTGTGGTGACCATGGTTAACCGATAGTAACTCTTTAAACATAAATGTATCATCACAACGACAGTGTTAAGAAACTATGTATTTGTCCTCCTGTGATTGGTTGAGCTCACCTTCACTATGTGCAGTTTGGGCAGCAGGTTGCAGTCTGCCAGCGTGAGCTCTTTGCCATCCAGGAACCTGCGGTTTGAGCTCTTCTCCTCCTCTGTGCTGTCGGCATCGATCTCATCAGGCAGGGGACTGTTCAGGTATTCATCCAGCTTCTTCAGGGCTTTTGTCAGAGCCTTCTCCAGAGCTAACAAAAACATCAGATATATTTAACAGCCAAACATATTAAAACTAGAGATGTACTACACGCACATTATATCAGTATTGGCAAATATGAATGTTTTTTTAAATATTGCATTGCGTACCATTAGGCCAATATTGGAAACGGATAATAAAAGACGATAATTTCCAATAAGCTGAACGCTAGTTGAGATCTATAGAGCCAAAATGTGAGGTTTTTTTAGTGTTCGTTTGATGTTGATTTGATCAGACACATGCTTATTATTTCATATTCCATCAGATGTTACTACACGGTTATCGTGACACACACGGTTATCGTGGTTTTATCGCGATATCTATTGAAGTAAAAATTGTTGTATTAGTCAATATTATATCATATTGTGACAACCCAATCCAAAGTTAGATACAGTATATAAATTATATTTTGTGTAAATATATATTGTATATACTGTAAGTTATATTTCAAACTATATCAATTTTATATAGCTAGTGATATCGAACAATTCTATTCTAACGTGCAAAAATGCACAATTCCCAAAAAGCATATATAGTGTAAAATACATGATATATGAATATCAGCCATAATTTATTATTATATTATTATTATTGACAGGTCAGTTTCTGATTGACATCTATGCTAGCAGTTGTAATAAATGTAAACATTTGGTGGACACTTCTTTATCTAAAGCAACAGGATAAAAACGTATACAGTTGATCAATATGTGTGTTCACTTTGAATTACATGAACACTGTGATGTTGTGATATTTAGCATGTTTCCAGCACTATGGATTTAATATAGACTCAAACTCTGTCCAGCTTCAGTACACAGAGAGGAAAACAGTATATCCATTCATTCATTCCATCAGTTTGATCGGCTTTGACATGCATACCTATATTGGCATCTGGCTTTGTGTTTTTTATGAAAGCCGAGAACTTTGCAAATATGACATTCCCAGCTGTGTTTGACTCCCTGTGTCTGGCTGCGAGTTTGGGGTACCTTCCACACAAAAAAAGCAACACAATGTCAATATTCTTTCCAATTCATAATAATTTAATATGATGTTTAATAAGATATTCATCTGAAAGGAAGCAAGGAAACCTTGGACGTGTAGTCTAGAGTTCCCGTGCAGTCATGATTCCTCTCATGTGTATTGGTAGAAATGAACTTACTTTGGTGGAGCCAAAACCTCCTCCAGGAACTCTTCGATCTTGTTAATGTCTGTCTTCACCTCACCGTTGAAGGTCAGGAAAGGCGGGTGGGTGCCTGGGGCCAGATTATGCAAATCAGCCGGTTTCCTGAATAAATATGAAATAATATATGCGTTTCTTAATTTTATAACTCCATCAGGCCTTGTATGTTGAAATTAGATTCAACTAGATTAGTCTCCTTTCCATTCTGCTAAGGATCTGGTTGACATGCCAATTGGCTTATTATATTAAAACAATACCAATGTTCAATGACCTTAACGGGACTACACAAAATATTTTTTTTCAGGGAGATTTTATTATTTTACAAACATGACGGCATGTCCGTCGTTACTGACATTTACAGATTTCGATCTTTTGTGCTGAAACTGAAACACAGTTTTTGGTAAATTGCAATTTTTCCATAAAACGTTTTTGCTTTTGATTCATTGATTCATTTATTTGACATAAAAATGTAAAACACAATACAAACAAGCCCAAAAGAGCAATTCATACACATTTTAAAACGGTCAAGGATAACATACACAAAAAAGCCAGAGGCCTTCAATTTTTAAGTACAATCAAGTTGACTTTCCGTGTCACTTCAACTTCTTTTATTTTGGCCAGTGTTGAGTTGCTTTAAAATAAGTTGAAGTTGCTTTTGAAAAAAAATATTGAAGACATTGAATGATTTTCAAGCCAATTTGTACTTAAAATGTAAGGCAGTGCATGGATGAATTCTTACCTCTTCAGGTCAACAGTGGTGACGTTGAAGACTACCCCTTTGAGCCAAAGGATCATGAAGAGACGCTGGGAGAATGGACAGTTTCCAATGCTTTCACCATCACTGCCAGCCTACAAACACAAAGGCATCATCTTTATCTGTCATATATCAGATACTTTGTACCAAGAGCTGAGAGACGGGACAGAGAAAGTGTCACAGTGCCCTCTGCTGATGTTTTAACGGTTTAGCATTCAAGAGAATAAATGATGAACAGCTGTAATAGTAAAAAGCCCTTTAGCTTTTATCTACATTTAAATTAAAAAACAAGGTATGCTGAAAAGACAATGTAAACTGTATTTAAATGTAGTTTTGCTTGCAGCATCCGATTTTTGGTTTATGCATATTTCAATTCATTTGTTCAGTTTGGCGGACACCTGCATTACCACCACAAATCCGCTAGAGGGTGCAAACCTCCTGTGAATATTACTGCAATAGAGGTCATCATGAAACTAATACAAGCAGCATCAGCAAATGTACATATATTTATGTTTACACATTTTATATGTATCCAAATTAAGTATTATAATTTACAAATGACCAAACGTAATATTTTTGATGAGAAACATTAATCAATTCCGTTCATTTGCTCATTACAGCAGGGCTCAGGTTATTCTTGAGAGGCAGTCTCTTTGAGTTGAGCTGAATCACATTGACACTGTGATGTTTCAATAAAGCGGCAAGGTTAACTTTTTTATACCACAAAGACCGTCTCTGCAGGAGGAGATCAGATGTCCTGAACCAACAGAAGCACGAGCACGAGATCAGCTATAGTTTACACTGCCACACAATACCCACAACTATATCAATTATGCACACAGCAATCATTAACTCTAATACTGAATGTCAATATTCCATCACCACTGCTGTTCAATATATACTCTTGACTGTATATTACACTGTATTGTGTAGAGGTTTTTGTGTAGATGTTAACAGTGTTTCCCAAACTTTTTATAATGGTACCACCTCTCCAAAAAATCAACACCCTCTACAGTCACTATATACAGTAATCTACATATATAACATATATTGCACAATGTATCTAGCACAATATATACAGCATGTAATATTTAAAGTGATACTTCACCCAAAAATGTCAATTCTGTCATCATTTACTCACCTTCGAGTTTCTTCGTTATGACCAAACAGATCTCAACACCCATTGACTCCCATAGTAGGAAAAAAACAACGGTAGTCAGAAGTGCCTCAGAACTGTTTGCTGTCCTACATTCTTCAAAATATCTTCTTTTGTGTTCAACAGAACAAACAAAAAAATATTTTTTCCTACTACGGTAGTCAATGGGTGTTGAGATCTGTTTAAAAAACGTGAATTGAATAACACCGTAAGATGAAGCACAGATGTCATCATCTGTCCATTCTGGCAAATTCAACACAGAAAATCCACTGGAAGCAGAACAATGGGCTGATCCCATCTAGAATGTGCAGGACAATTGGTGGGTTAGCGTTGGGACGGGGTGCTGTGGTTGGCAGCGGTTCAGCACTGTAAATAGCTGGGATGTGACAATGCCTTCTGCACTGTAGTGTTTGGAATGTTGCATTTAACTCTTTGAGCATTCAGAAAAATGTGTTTGTACCTTTTAGATTTTTTAATTGTGAGATGCTCCAATACATGTAAGCCTTCCTTTGGTGCATACAACGCCAGTTCTGCTTTAACCTGGTGACATACAGAAATCTGATGAATGGCTGTACATGAACATACAGTGAATTTAGGTTTGCATTGAGTAGACTGCCAAAGACTGGACCGAACTGGCTAAATTTCACTCACTGTATAAAAATTCAATATATATGAAACATGTACACAGTATAGGTATCGTATACAGTATATGTCTAATTTCACTATTTGTTCAAGGCATATATTTTGAAGAATATATACAAAATTGAAGCATTATATTGTACATGTGATAGTATTTTAACATGTTTGAAATGTACTGTATAATGGTATGTGGCACATTTTTAATATCTGAAAAATCTACACAGTGAATATCTACAGTATATCGATGATACATACTGTATATATATTTTTATATGTTTAATAGATTTACAATGTCAGATTCCTGTACAGGGGAACGTAAATAAAAGCAGTCACTGTGTGTGTGTGTTTCCACCCGCCAACATTTCAGAAGCTCAATACAAAACACAAACATTACGTGGGATGCAAACAAGTTACTCCGTGCATAATGGCTGCCTACGTCTACCTACTTTAACTTTAACTGATCATCTGCAATTCAACGTACAAGACGTACTGCCATTCACGCAGCGTGCTTCTGGTCATGACCCTTGTCAAATTCACAAGCGTTACTTTAGAACTCCCATTGAGTTACACTAACATCAGGAGCACATTACAGAAGCTTCAGCATACATAACTGCAATTAAGCTTTCTGTCTGCACACTATAATACTACATTTTTCTCCTTACCTTGACAAACAACTCAATATCAGGTTCTTGGCCGTCTCCCATTATGGACACTTTCTGAGAGCGAGGTAATTCTCCTGGCTGATCTGTGACCTACATCTTCCAAACACAAACCCAGCTGATGTTTCGGATTAAATGTTGAAAGCTTGTTCTTGTCTGTTTTGGACACGAGGTGTGACGTCAGCTTCAGCCCTGACCAAAGGTGAATCTAGCTCTATCCCAAACACAGGTGATGTAAAGAGAAGGAATAGGTGTGAGGCTGTGGTTGGGGGCGGGGCTTCTGTAAGCTCCGCCCCATCACACAAAGTTCTGATGAGTGACGGATGACAATAAGCCAAACTATGATATTAGATGACCTTGTAACTGTCTATGATGGTTCAATTTTTCGACTCGACATATTCAAAGATGTATGAGGCGCTCATCATGCAACATTCATGCTTTTCTGTGTAACTACAGTATGTGACGTGTTCTTGGTCCAGAAACTTGAAGTAGAGGAATGAGTTACATGCATATTTAATGCTCGCAGGCAACGTCGGCATGACAAGCCCAGGAGAATAAGATTCCCTGTTAAATATTGTATGAGCTGGCTTTGGTTTATAGCGTGAACCTGCGTCCGAAGTTTTTGGATGTGGCTGATATGGGCCTGTCAAGTTAGGATGAATCATTTGGCTTCCAGACATTTGGATAATAATCCACAAGTAAACCACCACGGCTGTGTGGCCCAACACTTTCTACAAATGTATATTGCCAGCGTGAGATCTTTAAATAAGGAGACAATATTTGTAGGCAATATTCTAAACACAGGTGAAACACTACATACTGTATAGAGATTGCCCGTCCACAATTTACTGTATAAGTAGTGTAATAAATTACTTGCAGGGGTCTAGGGGTTTAGGATCTGTGCTGGTTTGAACTGTGTGAGAGTTAATCCATAAACGGATGTTGCGTTCTTCATCAAGACATCCATGACTAAAAGACAACTATCTGTCTCTTTCATTAAAAGAGCCTTAAAATGTCTGTCCTAAATTGTGTAGCTCATTCTATTATGCTTTTACATCTTATTAAGATGCTCTAGTGGTACAAATGATGTAGACGAAATTCGGAGATTATTCTCAAACAAGAAGAGTATGTATGACGGCATTAACTTCAGCTGAACAGCTCCCTCTATCGGTAGAAATGACAATATTCAGCCCACAGTTCACAATCCAATTTTTTATCCTCATTTTTGAAATATACAGTACACTCTAAAACTTTTTTGATTCATTATAAACCGTCCGTTACTAGTGTTTTATGGGAAACTTAAAAACTTTCTAATATTCAAAGAACTACACAGGCAATCATTTGCATTCATTCATTTATCACTTTGATCCAATGAGGGAGTGTTCAACATTTAGTCTTAAAAGCCAACGATGAGTATAGTACCCAATGTTATGTTCACAAGTAGGGATACTATTAAAGCTAAAGGTAAACAGCATAAAGTTTTTTATGAAAAAAGTTCAACAATAGCAAGTCTATAGGCTACTAAGAATTTGAGAAAGTTTATAGGAATACTGTGACTAATAGTTATATTGTAAATCCAGCCAGTATGATGAAAATGTAAACATTGACTAATAAAAAGAATAATAAAGTAATAAATAACATTTGCAGCATTAAGACATGATAAACTCTGGTCCACCTTGGCAGGTCGTTGAGGCATTCACGAGCAGGTAATCTCTTTCATTATCACGGCCAACATATCTTTCATAAACGTTGATAGGGAATTTATGTTTGCAATCATTCGTGTGAGGGTCAAACGAGATTATAAACGTCTTAGTTTCGATGAGAACATACTCTCTTTATCGCTGCTTCTTTATGACTATGTTGGAACTATTCCTGAGGATTTCACAAGACCAAACCATTTATCACGTGTTATTCACTGGTACAATATCCACAGTCTGTTAAAACATATGATTTTACGTTTAAGATTTTCCACGATCATTGTCTCTGCAGTCAATTCAACTGCAGCTAAATTAATAATCTTAGTTATATTAATATAACAAGAGTGATTATGCATTGATCTCTACGTCCGGAAAACGTAACATAAACATAAATGAAACATTGACCTCTACCAAACTCAAACTCAATCTCAACTTCACAATCACAGTTCTTCAATCAGTCGATCGAGTCAGGCAAATAAATTCAAGTGCCATGGGTTCATTTGCTCAAGCCTGGAGTTCATTCTGGTTTCCATGACTGTATGGACTCGAGGTTAATGATTCATCGGTTTATGCAACTCGTGTTAAATCTTTCCAGTGACAATTCGCCTACAAAGCGAGTGAATGGAGACTCCACTGTCACTGATGATAATGAAGTTAGTCCACTATGTCTATCTACTCCCAAACGGACACTGTAAACAAGCAGATCCCTTCAGACATTTAGGGGCGGTTTCCCTGACAGGGTTTAAAGCTAATCCCAGATGAATTTCATTGTTAGAGGTGTCTTGATCAAAAACTACTTGCACTGACATATCTTGTCAGTGTGATTGATTCGTCTCAAGATGTTTTTTTGTAAAGTATGTTTTTGAAACCAATTTAAATATCCTAATTTAACTAAGGCCTAGTGCTGGTTTAAAATAATCCCTGTCTGAGAAACCGTCCCTTAATGTTTAAAGTTCAAATTCTGTCATCATTGTCAAGATATTTGGAGGAATGCTTGTAACCAAACAGTTCTTGGACCCCGTTGACTACCATAGTAGAAAAAATTACTTTCTCATTTTTTTGTTCTCAAAAACACAAAAGAAGATATTTTGAAGAATGTAGGACAGCAAACAGTTCTGTGGCACTTTTATTTTTCCTACTATGGTAGGCAATGGGGTACAAGAACTGCTTGGTTACAAGCATTCGTTCAAATATCTTTCTCAGTGTTCATCATAACAAAGAAATTTGTACAGATTTGGAACAACTAGAGTGAGTAATTCATGGCAGAATTTTCATTTTTGGGTGAACCTTTAAGAGAAAGTTAAAGCTGAACGAGTCTGCGGATGTCTTTTTGTAAATGTTAGTTTACTTACCTTAAACATTGAATGTATTCACCATAAAATTATGAACTACCTGACTGAGACCCCTTTTCTTCTAAGAGCTAGATTAAAATTAAAATGCCAAAGCTAAACAAAACAAAACAGGTAAAATAGGAAATAGGTGTTTTCTTGAATGGCATATCTTTCCAATTTTATTATATTTATTAATGCGTGTAATTTTATATATTTATGTTTATTTAAAGATATAAAAATGCAAAAATGTGTCACAGGGGTTCGGATGACAAAAAGAGCTATAGAGTAAAACTATAGTAAGTGAGCTAGAGAGATGAATCGTGGGATTGTCTTCACGGTGTCTCCAAAGGCCAAAGGTAAGCGGAAATATGAGGGCTATCAAACACACACCCAATTGACCTTCAGACTTTACCATCAAGCTTTCTTTCTTTAATTACATCAAATTTATGATATCTATTTAATGTCATAACGATGTCATAAATAGCCCAAAATAAACGAGCAACCCTTACCTTGACAAAAAGCGCAATGTCGGGCTGATTTGGATCAGAAACAGTCGCGGTCTCTTCCGTCGTACTCTCCTCAACGTTTTTCAGGCTGTAGTCAACTATCTCCTCTGGTTCTGGAGATGAGTCCGCTGGGAGACTGTAAGCCATGAGCAGGTCATCGTTCACCGATAAAGGCTGGTCATCGCAAGGGTCCCCGGAGCTCTCTGAAGACGAGGACTGTCGCCTTGACCCCTCTCCATCGGTCATAGATGCTTCAACCTCCTCCATCGGGCTTTCGGCCTTCTTCTCTTGTTCATCTGAGGATGGTGTGTCTCGTTCTTCATCTTGAGTTGTCTCTTTTGTATTTATGTAATCTGGAGATATCCGGTGGATCTCGCTGTACACCGGTTCCGCGGCGCTCTCGTGTGCCACATTCTCGTATTTCGCCTCTGTGTTGATGTTTTCATACGGACTGTCATATACGTGGTCTCCGTCCACTTTTTCGTAGAGGTTTTCTTGGTTTGTGTCCATGGTTTAGGCTCCTCTGGGATTGTGGTGAAGCGCAGATGCCTGGAGAAGTTGGAGAGTCGAGCGCGCGCCTGTCCACGCCTGTTGCTGCAGGAGATGACAGATCACTCATAAATGAACTTTGCTCGATGACTGTCATAACACATGTGCGAAAAAACAGATCCTCCCTTATAATTGTTCATATCCTTACAAAAACAATACAATTTTGGTATTTAGATTTTATTTGGATCTATTATTATCACATTAAATGTTTGTTACACATAGCACCTGGATTTTTAAAACATGCAGGAATAAGAATATTAATATTTTATGATTATATACCTCTAATTAACCCCAAATCATATCACATATCATATGGTCACAAACTGCTTAGATTTGTGAAATCAAAAGTATTTAATATGGTCGCAAACAATTCTCATCAAATTCTTCTAGGATCCAAAGCTCTGTAATATGTCTACAATTGTTTATTTTTATTTCTTGAAAAGCAGACGCATGAAAAAGAACAAAATGTATCTTTAAACTATGTTATAGTCTTCAAAAATAATATTCATATTTTTCATCTACCACTGAAGTCAAAATCGCTTACCTCCTTTTTATGATCTGAGAAATTAAAGTGTTGTGTAGTCTACTGTATGTTCTCATAGATAAACATTTGGGGGTGGTTTCCCGTAAAGGGATTAGACTAGTCCTCGACTAAAATAAAGCTGTCCAAACTGAAAACAACTTGTATACTGACATATCTTAAAATACATCAGTGCCTTTGTGTTGTCTTAAAATGCTAAAACTAAATGTTTTTAGTATAGGGCATGTTTGTTAAAACTACCTTAATGTCCTAATTTAACTAAAGCCTAGGTTTAAGATAATCCCTGTCCAGGAAACCCGCCCCTTTATGTTCACTAAAGTTACAAATGAATTTAAGTCTCAAGTGGATAATTTAATGTTTAGTAGTCAGTACACATTAACAGGCGTATGTCAGCGTAATGTCTGACAAGAAGGTTGTGTGTAATGAGTCATTTCTGAGAGAAGTTCGGATATAAGTTTATGTTTAAACACTGTTGTGTTTATCCTACATGCTCGTTTTTCCTAGTCCTACCTGTTTTTGATACAGTTGTGTGTACAGTTTGTAGATTCTGTCTGCGTTTTATTTTCTAAAAAACTTCATTCCTAAAGCTTTTATCTGAACACCTGAAACTGAAGTAATTCCCAAACCTTTCCAAACATTAAGATTTCTAAATGACCTTTGATGACCTGTTTTTTGTCACAAAACACATACAAGTGAAGTGCCCTATCATGGCCACTAGGCGGCGGTAACTAATCGTAAATAATCAGTAAATAAAAACAAAGGTTGTATTGGTTCATCTGGTAGGTTTTGAGAGTTTACTTTAAGTGCATTTTTAAAGATGAACATGCTCAAGATGGTCATTAATTCTAAGTATTAGTAAGAGAATGTTAACACGAGAAGTTTTGCACCTGTTTTGTGCAGTGAATAGAATGAACTGTAGAGACTAAAAAGAACACACAAAATTCATTTTCACATCACATGCTGAAAATGATAAAAGCATCTAAAAAGATAAAAGCAAAGCTGTTTTTAATATTTATGACGAATATCTATTGAAATCGATTTTTTTCAGTGGTATCAAAGTTATTGAACTTAGCACACGCATGAGAACTTTCCCCAAAACCAGCCATTTTTATTTAAATAATAATTTTATTTTTATAAACTACTATTATATTATACTTGGATACATGTATGCTTATTGCTTACTCAAAATAAAGATGAGATCTTTGTTAATCCTTTGTTTGTTAGCAATGTCTTAATCATTGTTATTATTTAATCATACTTTAAAGAACTAGACAGACATACAGATAATATGTATACATTATACTACTATATAAATAGAAAAACGTCTCTATGTAGTTTGTAATTTCCTTGTTTTAACTTCTATACAGTCTTTAATGTTTGTTTAAAATGTGTTTTTGTCAAGCTGCTTTGCAACAAGCAAAATTATATACATGCAAAATATAGAATAGAAATAAATCTGAATTTACCATTGAACCATTGGAAACAACAATAAAAACCATTCTTCAACACGAGTACCCTCAAAGTGTTTTACATTACAGTACGTGTACAATTAACAAAACAACGCGTGCATTCTTGGGAAAAAACGCCGCCTCACATGCTTCTGGTTATAGACGTCATCGTAGTGGGCGATCTGGCCATGAACCGTTTGGGTACCATTGGGTTATTTTGCCGGGTTTTGTGGAACAGGTACATTTTTCTCCTTAGTAATCACCCCAGCAACAACAAACAGCGCCTCGACGGCCAATGAGCTTTTTCAGCCGCCTCTGTCCTCACTTCCTCCGGCTGCGCTGCGCTGCGCTCTGGGTTTGGCTTGGCACCATCAGCCAGCGCGCAGCCATCTTGGACTCCGCTTTATCTGGGCTGGAAAAGCCCACACTTATGGGATGAGAGGAAATTAATCAACCTGGATTGATTTAGAGGAAATTATATCCGGACTCCGTATGTGGGACTTAAATCGGTGACCTGCGATTTAACGCATTTCGAAACGCGCCTCCAGAGGCAGACCCGGTTTTCCGCGGATCCCCCTCCCCTGTTCCTTGTTTGAACAACACTGTGTGCAGTTTCAGAAGGGCCTGTTAACTGTTTCTGCTGGAGTTTCTCTCGTCTCTAAAGTTCAGTCTGTGTGTGTGCGTGTGTGATGACCTGTTGGTGTCCAGATCTTTGTGGAAAGTTGCTCCTTTGCGCCGCGGGTGACTTGTTGTGCTGTTATGCGTCTGGATAAAAGATCGCAATAATCTGGAGGTTTGTGCTGGAATTTGCTATCGCATCGCAGTTGATGTTGGTCCATGATCTTCACCGGCTTGTGCACGGCAGCTGTCCACCCTGCGAACTGAAAGGTTGCTGCGATCAGACAGACTTTGGGAATAAAGACACATTAACATGTCAACCAGGACCCCTCTACCTACTGTCAACGAGAGAGACACAGAAAACGTAAGTGTGAGGAGACGTTTTTATTCCAAGTTGTTTTTCAAATCGTATTGAACTTTCAAACTTTCGAGCGTCGGTATTCATGCGGTAAACAACAGGGGCTCTATGAATATGTATTTCGCACCGTTGTAATGTTTTCTAGTTAGTCACAGTCAGACACGTTGTCTCATCTGTCGGGGTGACAGTTAAACTTAAAGAATAAACATCGATGGGCGATGTGACTTTCTCACGAGCAGTTTCAACCCCTCAAAAGATCTGTCAAGTCACCATCGTGCGACTTCCTGTTACAATAATGTAGCGTAAAAAGCTTCCACTTGATACACCGTAACAGTTTGTGATACAATGACACAGTGTAACAGTTTTTGCAATAGTAATACGGTGTATGATCAAATGATACAGTGTAACGGTGCTTGCTATAGTAATACAGTGTGACAGATATGATAAAGCACACTGTGAGAGTTTCCTGCAATGTGATTCTGCTTCAAAGATACAGTGTAACAATATTCACGATGCATTGTAACATTTTATTAAAAACAATAACACAGTGAGACGGATATTTCTTGAGGAATGAGACTGTGTTACCCACAAATCTGCAGTTTAATAATACACTACAAATCCTCATGTCCACTGCAATCAAATGGTGCTGTTTGTTTACCAGTATTTTCGCTGTTGTGTGACATGTTTTTTGTTGTCCAGATGACCTTTGACAGGCTGATGCGCAAGATTACGCATTTTGAAATATCAAGAATTTAGGGTAAAATGTCTAAATTTATGAATGTATATTAGAACGTAGCTTTTTTCATTATTTTTAATTTACATCGTTTTTTTGGTTCTGTTAAGCCAAAAATCTATCGTCTACTTTGTTTGATTTTCTTGTCACACACGTTCAGAGACGCCTCAGTTACCATTCTTGAAAAATCACTTTTACAATTTAGCTAAATTTCTCTTGTTTTTGTGTTCCATAGAAAAGTAAAAAATCATACGAGTTTGAAACATCATTGGGTATGAGGATTTTTCATTTTTGGCTGAAGTTACCCTTTAAATTGTGCTGCTGGCCAACCAAATAATAAAGCTGTTCAATCGATATGAATAGAAATAAATGACATAAGTTAATTGTACAACAAAACTAAGAGATAGGAAATGAGTGACGTTTTAAATAGCATCCAAAGTTTGATAGATTTGTGTCTAAAATATTTTTTCCATCACACTTCATAGGACATTATTAAAGTTTAATATACGTTTTAGCTTATTAGTCCTCGGGTGCATATCTTACCTGTTTTCTTACCCAGTCTCTCCACTGGTTAGTCCTTTAGTGACGAGGAACTTTAGAGAGAGCTGAAGAAAGAGAGAGAAAGCTCCAGTCATTCATTTGCACCCCTCGGACCTCTGACGACAAGTGTTGGAAATGTTTTCACGCTCGTCTGAGCATCGGTTTGTGCCAGGCGATCAATAAGCTGTCAGCATCACAAAAACGGGCCGATTGTCTGTTTGGACGGCATTCACGTCGCCAATGCTAGAATGAAGGGCTCCCACTCTGTCAAGAGGCACCGCATAACTATAGTAAGTGCTAATTATCCATTCTAATGAGGCGGATTAAATTTAGGATGGAGAAAGAGGACTGTTGAAAATGAGTCTTTAGAAATATGCCAAGCCACAAAGTAGATTTCGTTGACTGCGGAAGGCTTTGATTGAATTCGCCCTTGGTTCGTGTTTAGAGGTTTTTGAGCATTCCTGGCAAATCTGTAATCAGAATTTAAGTAGGTTGTGTAATTAACCTCTCAAAAAGCTTAAAAACAAACCGATTGCATTTTGACACCGAGTCGTTATAGACAGAATGATGCCTTGACTAAAGAGGTAGTGCAAAAATGTCTATTTTATCATCAACAATAATGTTTTATAGTTAGCTTGATAAAGAAATATTACTCCATGTTCTCGCTTGTCCTAGATGCAAGTGTGTCCTAGAGGAAGAATTTAGGACACTGTCTTTTTAAGGCTCTCTCTCATGGTGCTATATAATCATTTGGAGTAATTGTTCTACACCATCTTTAGTTTTGTCGTGTTGCCCATTTGTGAGTCAGAAGAAGAGTATGTCTGCTTTTACAAAGGGATTGACTCAACACCTGCTTCTCCAAATCATGTCACACTTATTAAATCCACGGTTTATTTTTTCTAACCAATTCATATTGTTGTTCATTTAATTTCGTTGCCGTTTGTAGTTGCTAAGAATATGTGCCCTATTACTCATTTTGGTGCTCAACAATGCTGCTGAGATGAATCACATAAATTACACGTGACAGAATGATGCTGGCTGGGTTAAAATGTCCCCCTATGAGTGTCATTCCTCAGCCGTCTATTGTGTCTGTTTATGTAAAGTTACGTTCTTTTGTTTTGGCCTGACGATTACTTCTGGGAAACGGTATTGCGTTTCCAGTATTAGGAACTTGTTTGGGATCTGTTCCTGAAATTGCTTCACACAGTGTTTTCAATTCCTACTCAGAATGCCGAGCGACAGTAACTCTTAATGGGCCGCACACTTGCTGGTCAGTCAGGTACCATAAAACTAGATTTTTGTGACAATGACAATGGTAAGTTCATTGCACTAACTCCATTTTCCTTGTTTCCACTGAGCACCCAAGATGCTTTTGCAAGATTCTCAAAGCATGCTGGGATAGTGGTGTGCCACAAACTTGTGGAGTCTAAACCGACTTTAGCGCATGCTGTATACAAAGAAATCTGAAATTCAAGTCAGTTTTTCAGTTCGCCTTTTCGCTTAAATTGTCATGCTAATAAAAATAGGTTTTGATTGTTTTTTATTATAAAGTTTGAATATATACTTTACTCTGGTCTTGGCAGCTGTCACACGTATCATGCGCTGTTATTTTGTGGTAGGACTGCTGAAAGGTTATTGATATGGACGTCAAGCTGAAACTTTAAAGGGATAGTTCACAAATTCTGTCATCATGTACTCCCTCAGATTGTTCCAAACCTGTATCAATTTCTTTGTTCTGCTGAACAAAAAGGAAGATATTTGGAAGAATGTCAGTACAGATCTCATCCCCCATTGACTCCCATAGTTTTTATTTTCCCTACTATGGCAGTACATTGGGAATGAGATCTATTTGGTTACTGACATTCTTCCGAATATCTTCCTTTGTGTTCAGCTATAAACTATCCCTTTAATATAGAGCGAATGATCATGTGATTTGTGATTCCGGATGATGCAGATCATCTCAGTGCTGTTTCATGAACCTTAGGGCCAGATTTACTAAACAGGGCAAAATAGCACGAGAATAAAGAGGGATGCTTTACTTCCTATAAAGATTGTGAAATGTGTATGATAGTAGTATAGTTTCAGTGTATTTGAATCTAATTGAAGTTAATTTGATGAGCTTTAATCATTATCATATACAGTATGGCAAGACAGATTAGTAAATCCGTGATCATTTTTCAAGCATGTAGCTTTTCTTTTGTCGATTGTTATAGATCAAGTCAGTAACCGCACTTATGAGAGATGATGTTTGAATGAGGAACTGATCTGAGTTTGACTGTCAAAACTAAGGAGTCAACATACATCACATGACGTAGACATCTTGTAACCGCTAGTTGACTCCTCCTGACAAAACTCGACCGACAGTCAACATCTTGATTTGTCTTCTCATCTTTATTGTTTAAATCTCCAGGAACGTCATACCTGAAACCCTGCCGCCTTTATTGAGATATCTCGCTCTTTTCTCTTTCTCTCAACAGCATGTGTGCTCCTCTGCATTGGATATTTTTATTAAGATATCTGTTTGAGCTCTGGTGAGCTAATGTAAGTCCCTGTATTCCAGATGGACGTGCATGCTGTTTGAAAGCGTATGATAGATGAGTCCTCAGTGTGTGAGCTCATGGTGTCATGTCATCTCTGCCGTTTGTTTGCTCGGACATTCTGACATGTTGTTTAATAGATTTTTACGACCACGAGCCCTAATTATCATCACTCATCCAATGCAAGTATTGATCTGCTGAGGTGGATGGGTGGCATTTCCTTTGGAGCTGCGACAATCTGGACTCTTTAAGATGTTGACATCTTGATCAGCGAAGTTTCATGACACCTTATTGCAATTTTGCTTTAACATAAAACTGCAATTCATTTTAGTTTTATGGCGGATGCACTTATTTTTCATTTGGAACAATGGGGCACTGTCCAATGCCATTGCCAAGAGTCAGGACATCTTTCAAAATGACCCAAATTGTGTACAGTTGTAGAATGCATGTCATATACAACTGGGATGACATGAGTAAATTATAGATTAAAATTTATTTTGGGGGGAACCGAGAGAGTATGAAGGTAAATTCTGTTCCCCATTTCTGTGAAGGCCCGTATACCAGAGGTTTGGTATTTTCAATACATTGCTTTTATAAAGCACCTCGCTCTGTCTGAAAGGATGGAGCTCCAGTGTTTTTCAGTGCAAGATGAAGTCCAAACAAAAATCCAGGAAATCGTCTGACATTTTGGAGAGATTACACGATTCACGTGTCTCCCTTCCTCGAGTGCAAACAGATGAGAACGCTTTGACTGGCACAGTTCACCTAACTATATCCTTGTAGGCAGGAAATGAAGATATTTCCTCTTCTTTGAGGTTGTCGGGTTCAAAAATCTTTTCATTTGAACAGTGTTTGACATTCCCTAAAGTTTTATTTGCGTGGCATTTAACTGCTTTCACATCACCAGCACTCTTTAGAATTTAAATAATTATTTTCAATAATTGATACTTATATGTAATAGAATTATATTTATTTAAATAATTTATTATATTTACATTGTTATTTATAATTATTTTATTTTATTACTATTACTTTTTTAACCTACAATTACAGTTACCAGCCCTTAACTATGACTTTGAATTTATTTGCTCTTCAAATTTGAGTTATTGGCTATGTCTGCACATTCACTGGTATAGAATAAAAGCCAAGAAGTCTGTCGATAAAAGAATTAAATTAATTACTGTTGTCCATTTCTAAAAAGGCCCTAGTGCTCACCATTGTCATTTCAATTCAACGAATACATTTCTTTTGTTACGCCTCTCGCTTTGTCAGAAAGAAGGAACATTTTAAAAGATCCACGTCTTATAAACCTGTTCCTCTTATGTCCGTCTTTTCGTGTTTCTACAGCACACATCACAATCAGATGGGCGAAATGAAGTGGCGTCCCGTCCCGGGCGGTCAGGTGCCCGCTGCCGAAACTCCATCGCCTCCTGTGCCGACGAGCAGCCACATGTCGGCAACTATCGGCTGCTCAAAACCATCGGCAAGGGCAACTTCGCCAAGGTCAAACTGGCACGACACATTCTCACGGGACGAGAGGTGAGCTTTTTACAGATACAAAAACATAGTTTAAAAATGACAAGTTTTGAATTTTTGTTTTGTATAAATAAAAATTATTTTTGAACCATTGAAAGACCTTTAGAAGTGTTTTTATGCTTTAGCACATTTTCTACCCAAATCTTTTTTACCATGATTCCAAAAATCACAAGTTTAAAAAAAAAATCTGCTTTAATGCATTACACTGCTGAGAATTGTGTTAAGAACGACCCAGATATGCTTAATGATGCTGACTGATGTTGAGCATGTTCTTCCTCCCTTGCTTCCTCTCTCTCTCTCTCTCTCTCTCTCTCTCTCTCTCTCTGTCGTCTCTCTCTCTCTCTCTCTCTCTCTCTCTCTCTCTCTCTCTCTCTCTCTCTCTCTCTCTCTCTCTCTCTCTCTCTCTCTCTCTCTCTCTCTCTCTCTCTCTCTCTCTCTCTCTCTCTCTCTCTCTCTCTCTCTCTCTCTCTCTCTCTCTCTCTCTCTCTCTCAGTAAAACGATTCATGGCAATAAACTTGATTTTTTTCTGTCTTCTCTCTTTCCTGCAGGTGGCCATAAAAATAATTGATAAGACGCAGCTTAATCCAACCAGCCTTCAGAAGGTAAACATTTCAGGATTGCTACTGAGCTTATAAAGCTTATAAAAACTCTGTCCGCCCGGTTCTCCACCTCCGCTGTGCTTTACTGCCCTTCTTTCAGCGGTTTACAGATAAGAGCATGCAAGCGACAATACTCTGAACAAAGCTTCTGTTTTCACTCCTGGAGAAAAATTAACCAGATATGTGGTGAGTGTTTCTCTTTTAGTCAGCCTGAAGGACTGTGAATTCAGACCGAGACGAACTTTTTCATTGTTTTTTTCTTCAATTTCCTTCAACACGGAATTGCAGAAATAAAAGTGCAAACTGCTGCATGATGGGAGAACAGGAGCTGAGCGCTTAGTGGACTTCAATTTCAGAAGCCGCTAATAATAGCCGGAGCAGAGAAATCCTTATGAACGGTTTGGAATAATAAACACACATGTGCCAGAGTAGAAAGCTCAGGGTTTGGATGCAACATTGGAAATGGACATTTTCAATGTTTCGGTTCGTTCTCGCTCGTCTGTTTTTTGGACGGACCGTATAGATCACATTGTCACATGGAGGTCAATGTGAGGTGCTGATGTTCTCTGTCATTGACTGTCCTCTCCTATAATTAGCTGGCACTTGTTTTTCCAGGTCATTGATTTTGGCTGTTTTCCGTTTGCGAGCCGCTTGACATCTCGTGGCTCGGGTCGTGTCTCCGGAGGGTGGGGTCTGATCAGTTTGGGGCATAGGGGGCAAATACCGGATGTTTGAGCTTTAGCTCGCCGCTGACCTGCTGCTTATCTGCGATCACATGTTGTTATTCTTTGTCCTCTAAAAGTTTGATACAGATTATGATTGTTTGCTAATATTGACAAATACCATCTTTAGTTTGTTGTTCTGTAGATGAAGTTGTTCACCTAATTACCAGAAATGTTCATTTCATTTATCAGTTAATTTGTGTATATTTATGTGTTCTTTATATGTATGTGTGCAAATTACATCACAGGATTTACACAGTTTTGCTGTATTTTTGAATGAACACAAAGTGGAATGTTATTTGCATATCTTTTGTTCTTGGCATAATTCAGCTGTTGGCAAGTATTTTGCTCATTCCATGACATCATTTATAGATGCAATCACAGATGTATATACTGTATATAGATGCATCATTAGCGGCTGTTTCTATGGGCCGCTACATGCATGTCGTCAGCCATATTGAACACTCAAAAGTGTGCTCACTATATCTGCAACTGTAGTTACTGTATGAATATCGAGAGCAATTGAAAACACAAAGCCACACTGTAAAATAATTTAAGCCTTCACAACAACAAAAAATCTTAGTACTAATTTCCCCTCGCTTTTTCTTGTTCACTCAACTTTTTGAAATAGAAGTTGTACTGATACAAAAAGTAATTCATTGGGATAACTCAGGATTATTAGTTGTACTGACTTGAAACAAGTACTGTAATTAGAGATACAAAAAATAATTAATTGAGGTAATTTAGGATTATTAGTTTTCTTGAGAGGTACAAAAAAATTATGCTTAAGTCATTAGTTGTCACAACATAGTCAAGTTTACATAATGAACAACATAACAAATTATTTTTGTTGGCTGAACATAAATAATGTAAATTGGTTATTTAAAAATAAACAAATATTTTTGTCTTTTACTACAATTTGAGTAAACTTTGATCAAACAACTGCTTGAACAGTTTGAGTTACGTTGGGTCTGCACTTAAACCTCAACCATGGTAACAATCAAAAAACATCATTCATTAAAAAAACTCTAAATACAACAGATAACAAACAGTAACAACAAGATTAAAGCATAAATTATTCCAGCAAGAACTAAAAACTAATCTTTCAAAGAAAAACAAATAAGAAACACCGAATTGATCATGCTGCAGTGCATCTTGGGAACTTTCAAACTCTTGTTTGTTCATTGTACATTGACGTAACTACATTTTTTACATTTATAGAGGTCTTTTTGAGTGAACTTGCAAAGAATTTTTCACACAACTCATATTTTTAAGTTAATGAAGAAAATGTTTGGTTACAATGAATGAAGTTATTAAAAGAAGTTCCGTGAACTTTTTCATGGACTTTTGCTCAACCAACACAACAAAATTAGTTGTTTGAACTTTTTTTGAGTTGGGTTTTTTACAGTGCAAACGTTATCACCTGTTTTCCCATTTCTTTGGGAATTTAGATCTCTGTGGTTTTACAACCAGAGGCTGCACAATGTTGTGGTACAGTACCGGTCAAAGGTTTGGAAACACTTTATTGAAATGTTTCTAATAGTCTTACAAATCTTTTAATCTCAAAGTGTATGGTTAAATGTTTAAAGTTACTTTTATTGACAAAAACATAATTGTGCTGATGAACAGTATCTTTATCTTCCATTAGAAAGCAAAAATAGTTTTGAATTTGTACCAAATAATAAAGAATACTCTCAATATGATTTAGAAAGCCTTAAAAAGATGAAAAAATGGCAAGAGAACAATTTAGAAGACGATATAATATAACACTTTTGATGTACCTGAGATGCTTTTATTTGCAACATAATTGCATCGGTTACAATTGTGTTACTCTATAGTTTTTATGTGTTTACATATATTCTAAAAAGTGGAAAAATATAAAGCGAGTAAGTTTTTCCAAACTTTTGACTGGTAGTGTATCTACATGGGTATATTAACTTGATAACATTACAGATATGCGCTCAGCATCATTTTCAGTTCTTTATGTAATCAGATAACGTTTACAAGTTTCTCAGTAATCTAATAGTTCCTTATTCGTCTTTAAAAATATTTTTGAGCTGATCTAAGTTGAAGCTGTTGAACTTTTATACCTGTTGTTCTAAATGTCAATAGGCTGATAATAATTCTTATGTTGTTTTAAGATACCGATACAGTGTTAAACGGTATACAGTTTCATTTTTAGTAACTCTCTCCACCTCTGTAAAGATGTTTGCCATTTCTCTTAAGTGATGTCCTGGGCGAGAGACTGATTCATTATCCTGCAGTCGTAACTCGCTCTCACTGTTTGACATTTCACAGGTCTGCCGCTTCATGATTAAACATCGTGTTATGATGGGAAAAGGGTTGTTGGGGTAGACTAGATAGAAAGGATAGGTTGCAGGTTCAGTCACTTGAGGTACAATCAAGAAACTGATAAGTTGTGAAAATACGAGCAAGGTTTATTGAAAATAGTTTAAAAAGAGTACTACACTCCTCCTTATGTGTCTGCGTTAGGAAACGGGGCTTCTCAAACAAAACTGGGTCAGGGAATGATGATGACGTGTCATGAGACCTCTAAAGTAATAAAGACAAATAACCTGATAAAGAAAGTAGCTTGCAGTAGAATTGGAGTAAATTAATGCACAATACTCTGCAGAAATAACATCTTTTTATGTTGCTACGTCTGAAGAAATGGAAAGATTTGTCTACTGCATGAGTACCAGTCAGGAAAATATACAGATTGTACAATTGATTGATCTACATAGTAGCAAGCTTTAATGCTGTTTTAACAAACTGGAAAATATGTCAAAACTAGAAAGTATTCCCAATATATCATGTTGTAGGTATAAGGAGATTTTTTGATGTCTCCAATAAACTCTCAAATTATTTTCCAGATTTTAGATGCTGAAACATTTCTTGATCAATAACCCGATTGACCTACAGAGCAAATGTAAGAACTTGTTAGCGTGATAGTTCCTAATGATCATTTCTGTTTTCAGCACAGGTGTAATTCAGTATTTTCTTAAATTGTTTCTTGCTTTCAACGACAGTTGCAGTAATACAAGAATGGATTCAAGATAGCAAAATTAACTCTCGTGTGAACTTCCAGAATTGGTTTAGATTGTTTTTCTGTTTCATTGTGATTTCTGTGTGCATATTTGCCTACACAATCCAGACTAAGGAAGAAAATGCATCAGATTTTCAGTCAAATAGTCAACATGAAGAGAAAGCATAAGGAAAGCAAGATACATATTTCTAGCATTTAGGCTTTTTCTTTGTGTTTCATAATCGAAGAAAAACCATAATCAACATTGTATCAGTTGCTTCAGTAGGTTTTCCGAAGATTAGCTAATTAAATTACACTTGATATGACCAAATAAAATCTTCTTGAAACTAAATGATGTTAATTGGTGGAGTGGCTTTCACTCATTGGTTGTATACTTTTTCTGTTTTGTATAGGTGCGTCCCAAATCGCGCACTTATGCACTATTCTACGCCATTTTGTAGTATAAATATTGTGAGTAGTGCGTTCACATTGAAAATCCTCAAAAAAGAAGTGCACTTTAAGTACCCGGATGATGCATGTTTTCGACCGAAAACATGAAGTGTGGAACTGTGGGCACTTCACGCACTCAACGGTCGCAGTTTCGCTTACGTGGCGAAAGGGAGGCGGGGCTATCAGACGCTGCTCGAGCAAAACTCTCCTGCAGAGTGATAATGCTTCAATCTGATGATGACTAAAGTAATGCTGGGCAAAACAGATGAAAACTACATTAAATGTACAATGTTCAAGTATATTTTTATTCACACGCATTGTGGTGTGCGATTGACGTAATTGGCGCTCGTCTGGGAAACCGATATACTTCCGGTTAGTATAAAACCGTTTAGTATTCCATTTGGGACGATGCTACTCTTCTGAAATTCATATAACGTTACTAGATGGTTGAGTGCATAGTGCATAGTTTAAGTGCATAGTATGTCATTTGGGACACAGCTTATGTGTTTTCAGTTCAGTCAGCCTAAAAATGTATTTCGGATTCAGAAAGCTAAATACTCCATATTCAACTAAAACTATTCGACAGCATGTGACCCTGGACCACAAAACCAGTCATAACAGTCAATTTTTTTAAATTGAGATTTATACAATAAAGCTGAATATACAAGCTTATCATTGATAAGCGAATTTTACTTCCGCGTCGGACCTACGCCGTAGCCTGCACAGAGATGTGTACCCTATGCCAGGGCTAGTCAACTGGCGGCCCGCGGGCCAAATGCGGCCCGTCAATCAACTTTACCTGGCCCGCCTTAACATTTCAAATAAGTGGACAGACTTTAAGAACAGTGTGCTTTAAATGCACGTCCTCCTGAGACGCCACATCTTTAGAAGTCCAAAACGCTGCTACATTCAATACGGAAGTAATTCCCGCGGCTCATAATGATTTACGTCTTATAAAGCGATTTGATCGGTCAGTCCAAGAATCTTAATGTTATTTACAACGTTATAATCAGCAATGCATTGCACAGCCACAATCGGTTTGCGCACGCGATAGGTCTCGTTCTAAAACACGTTTTGTGCCCTTGAAAGTAGGCTAACTGTAGGAAGTTGTCTCAGATAATGGGAAAACGGTGTTGTTTTTATTACTGCATTCATTATGAATAACGGCTATATTTACGAAAAACAGCTGTTCATCTCCCCCAGAACTCGCACTATACTATACAAAGGCTCTGCCCTATAAGTGCGTGGGGCGCATGAATGCGATCGGAATTCACCCGAAGATGTGATAATAGCGTTCAGTTTCTTGCACAGATCAATTGACTCGCTTCATAAGACGCTTATTTAACGTCACAAGCGGCAGGGATTACTTTTGTGTTGAATGTATTTGCGTTTTTTACTTTTATTGATTTAACTTCAATTAATTCAACCAAATATCTTCAGAAATATCTTCTTGAAAAAACAATGCGACCCACATCTTGGATGTACTGGAGGACTGTGGGTGAGTAAATTAGTAGCTATTTTTGGGTAATGTAATGCATTAAGGAATATAAAATACAGTTAAAAAGACAATATCCCTTTTAATTTAATATCATGAAAAGGCACAAATACTGGATGCAATATTTGTGTGCATGTTTTAATATATGGCCTATAAGTAACAGCAACAAAAACAGTATAAAAGCAACAAAACGAAATAAATAACAGAAATACAAAATAACAGAAGAAATGAGGATTTGGTAAAAAAAAAACTGGCCCGCATCCTATTTATACTTTTGGAGTCTGGCCCTCAAAGAAAAGTAGTTGAAGACCCCTGCCCTACGCCATAGCCTGACACGCACCTCTCCAAAAATGTAACCATGCGTCAATGCGACGCAGACTGCAAGCGCTGTGATTGGTCTGCTTGAACCCCCTCCCTTCAGGTCAAAAAGCTCTGCGATAGCATCGGGTTTATTCATACGCATTTCCGAATAAATTATCTAAATAAATTACATGTTTTTCTGTATTTAACAGTCAACCTGCAAAAGTGACTTGTTTACTTGCCGCTATCACTGCTAAATGCTTCTCAAACAGCGTACACAACGAACCGCTTCTTCTTCGGCTCTTGTCTTGGTTACATAAGAAACACGGCTGTGGATACTGACACCTAGTAGCCATTGCCTGTATAAACGAAAACCGGCTCGTTGCCTACGGCGTAGAGTAAAAATCCACCTTTATGATAGGGCAATATTTTGCCAAGATGCAACTATTTGAAAATCTGGATTCTGATGGTGCAAAAAAATGGAAATATTGAGAAAATTGCCTGTAGTAGGCCATTGCTAAGAAGAAACTGGTTTGTTTTAGCACTCTCTATAGGTTTACTACTGTAATGACGTAGAGAGTAGATGAACCCGAAAGCGGAAATTCTCAACTTTACAAAGATACCAAACTTGAGTGGATAATTCTCAAAGATCGGGCAGCAGCGAGTGATTTTGTAGGCGTGTTTCCGGGGATTTTTGTTTCATGCTTGTGTTCTGTCGTCCACCCACACATCTTGTGTCGTCTCTCAGACACTGACCACTTCTGTGCTTTGCACAAGATCTTTTATAGTCTCAAATCAATGCCATGCTTTTGTTTTTGCGTTATTGAGCGACCACTTACGCAACTCGTCCACGTTTATGAACCTTTTATATATGCATGTAGTTTGAATCAAGGTTGAGAGCATGGAAGCACAGAAGTGGTTGAGCGGTTAAAGAAGCAGCGCAGAGAGCATTGACGTCATCGTTACACGTTCAGTGATGGCGTGTGTGGGCGTCGATGTAAGAGAGAACATGGTTTCAGAGATTCCTGATGATTTTCATGCCGCCGGTATCCTGGAAACACGTGTTTAGAGCTTTTAACCAGTGTACGAGAAACATTCAAGATCAGGGGATGTGATTGAATATGTGATGAGTCACCGTTTCATTCTGAAGAAAAGGATCAGGTCACACAAAAACTAAGAATAATTTTTTTAAGTTTTCGTAAAATGCTAAAGATTTTCAAACTTTCAAATGCTAAAGATTTTACGTCACACGAGTTTGTGAATATGACCCTATTTATTTTTACGTGAGCTGTAAGTCCAACCCCAACCTGTTTCAGTCCTGTTTTTGGTCTGGTCCACAGATGTGTGTATGTTGTCGTGAGGACAGGCCAGGTGCCCAAGGGTGTCTCCTGAAGTACAGTTGCTGTACGGAACCGTTTTCAGGAGAATGAGAGCGATTTAACCACAGGAATGTTTACAAACTAACAGAACCTCCTCTGTAGTCTGGAAGTGTTTTCATGAGTCCAAGAGTCAAGTTTTGCGCTCTGTGGCGGTGTCATGAACTGTCATTGCGATCATCAGCATCTTTTCGATGATTTGTTGAAAAGAATAGTAGTTTACTGGTTTGCACTGCATAATCAGATTGAAATAAGGTCCAAAGATTTGAGATAATCAATCCTTTTTTCTTTCTGGTAAGGCTGTCTATGTGTTTGTGCGTGCATGTCAAGTAAAAAAAACATAGTTAGGCTATATGAAAGTATGTTTTAAAGACAAATTGTTTGATTTTAGGTTTGATTTTTATTTCCAATGTAGTTTTACATTTTTACATTTAGAATCAGAAAGAGCTTTATTACCAAGCAGGGCTCTAGACTAACTTTTTGTACTGGTTGTTATATGTGACCCTGGATCACAAAACCAGTCTTAAGTAGCACGGGAACATTTTTAGTAAAAGACAAAAATACATTGTGTGGGTCAAAATTATCGATTTTACTTTTATGCCAAAAATCATTAGGATATTAAGTAAAGATCATGTTCCATGAAGATATTTTGTAAATGTCCTACCTTAAATATATAAAAACTTTATTTTTGTGAGTGGATGGTCTGCCACAGTGCCCCTGATTAACAACTTCAAAGGCGATTTTCTCAATATTTTGATTTTTTTGCGCTCTCAGATTCCAGAGTTTTAAACGGTTGTATCTCAGCCAGATATTGTCCTATTCTAACAGCTCATATATCTATAGAAAGTTTATTTATTCAGCTTTCAGATTATGTAAAAATCTCAATTTCGAAAAATTGACCATTTGTTCAGGGTCACATATGTAAACTCTCTTTCAACACTTTACCATATTTAAAGCACATCTTTCTTAAAGCTACTTTCTTCCTTTATTTGTTGTGAACGACTCCTATAAGAGAACACAATTCCTTTAATATCAGTGAGTGTTTTTGGGCCCGTCCGTTGTTGTTTGATGAACATTATAAACAGAGATCTTTATTATGCTGCTGCCCCTTTAAGAGCTCGCGCAATATACTGGAACACGTGTTTTGTTTCCCAACTGTTTGGTCACGAAACAAACTGAATACCTTTACAAGGTTTCTTGTTAATATGGGAATTTTTAGGTTATTTTGTGTTAATATGTCCGTTTCAGAGTAAGAAGGCGTGAAAGAGAACTCCGTTTAGTATTTTGTGCTCTGACTCTCTGGGCGCGCGCATCTCAAACAACCCGCGAGACCTGAAGGCTTTTAGTGATTATTCTTCATGAAAGCTGCATTGATACACGTTTGGCTTCTATCAATAGCGACTCACAAATAAATAGTATTTAGCGTGATGTATAACGTTTTGTATGCTTTGCAGTATTGTTAGAGATCTTTATACAATAGTTCAGTGCTTAAAGTTTAAACACGTGTTTCCTGCATTAGCTTCACATGCATACAATACTTGCAACACATTTCGTTATCTTTGCTGTTTTGTACCTTAGCGGGGAAATTCTTGTATTCTGCATATTTATTTAAGTTGCAAGATTGAGCGCTTCACTCGTCTGCTCTTTCGGTCCTTCGCGTTCCGCGAATTACGTCTTTGGGGGCGGGGGCACTGATAGATAAGTGAATGGTTGAAGGAGGGGAGACGAAAATGAGTGACTGAATGCGCGCTTGCGCAATATAACATTTCTGCCATTAAATTTATAATACGCAAAAATTATATATTGATCAGTTTGACAGTGCACCGGTGCGACCATTAAGAAAAACAGGCAGGAAAAATAGTCGCAAAATGAGACCATTTAGTCGCAGTCTAGCGTGTCAGAGCATTGGTTATGATTTTCGGACGGATCAGGCCTTAACTTAACATTCTTAACGAAAAAGTTGTCAATCGTTCTTGTCATCTTCTCTCATCATCCGCGGCTACATCCACTCTGTTTATCTGACGGGCCTATAGGCTACTCACCTCTCTGTCTGACTGCAGCACAGCATTTTCAAACGTACACACGTACAGGAATATCTGGACCACGGCCAATCAGAGGGGGGTCCGCCCTTCACTATCTCTGATTGGTTTAGACCACGATATGGGCCTAATGTGTCTGTTGTTGAACCACAGGGAGACTTTCGCAGAGACTTTTTTTCCCCTCGAACGGCTGGTCGCACCGGTGCGACCTCAGATTTTTTTTAGTCACACCATTGAGAAATTAGGTCGCATGTGCGACCAAATTTGTCGCACTGTAGAGCCCTGCCAAGTATGTTTACACACACAAGGAATTTGATTTGGTGACAGGAGCTTAGTGCAGAAGAAAGTGTACACACAGTGCAAATATACATTAATATAGAAAAAATGAGAATTAAATAAAAACAATAATGCACTATGTACTAAAAGTGAAAATATATAGTAAAAAAAACATAATTTTTTAAAAGAGTGTACAGATGTGTTATTTACAGGTTTAACCTATTGTTTCTTACAATGTACAGTTTCCAGATGCTATGTGCAGTGTGCAAATTGTGTAATTGTAGTTGTCTGTGAAGCTTGGATTAGACTTAAAAATTCTAGACACATTTCACTCTTAAAGCACATGAAGCACTCAGGCAATACTTTGTTTAGCCGGACATGCAAATTTTCAAGTGGCTACTTGCAGTTGTTCTCAACATTTGCTTGCTTCTGAGATTATGGAATTTCCACTTCCTGTTTTTATTCCGTTAACGGATTTGTGTTTTCATGCTTCATCATTACCACGCACTGCCTCCAATGGAAACATTTAGAAATTGTGCTTTTCATTGACATCATTTGTTATTCTACAGTTGTTGTTCAACCAAAATTGAAAATTCGTAGGTTATTCACCCTAATGCCATCTCAGATGTTTATGTGACTTTCTTCAGCATGGTTTAGTGCTCTCGCTTTTTCCCATGGAAAAAGATATACACAGCGCTTGCTAGTATTATGAATAGAAATGTCTGCAATAATAGCATGTGTTCTGTTTCTTCTTTATGTTTCATATAACTCTTTCCTACAGTAACTACTGCCTAAATAAAGCTGTGAAAAGCGCTATATAAATCAAATTGAATTGAGTTTTGGTTTCAGTTTTGCTAAATAAGCTTAAAATAAAATAGCTTAAAAAATATTTTTATTAAAAAGTGTTCAACTGACAAGGAAGTCCTATACATCTGGGATGTCATGTGGGTGAATAAATGAGGGCAGAATGTTCAGTTTTGGGTGAACTATTCCTTTAAAAAGAAGCATTTTTCATATTGATGAAACTGTACACGACTAAAAAATTGGCAGCTTTTGTGAGAGTCACCCTGGTATTGTTAGCACAGGAAAGATTTTAATTAAAGTCTTTTAATTAAGACATTTTTTATATTTTTGGAGCTTTGGTGTGCCGATTATATGCAATTCTTTAGCACAGGACAGATCAAATCTATGCGATGAGTTTAAACGTTTGCATCACAGTAATATTTACGAGGGGAAGTTTAATCCTCCGAGTCTGTGAGGGATATTCTACAGTCAAATTAGGACACATTCTCTCTGCTCCAAACATGCACACACAGGGATGAAAACATCATGTCCTTAATGCATTTAATCATCAGGTCTACTTCTGACTGAAGCAAAAGGGGGTGAGGATTAACCAGCCTGCATCACATCATTTACAGAGGATGTGCACGCCCAGATGGTCCTGATGCTGCCTTCTTTTCCTCTTTCATCCAGTTGATTCTTTTTCTCCTCTTGTTGTTGGAAAATGTTGAACAGTTTTATTTGACTTTAGACCTTACAGGTCACCATGCTCAAGGTTGTATCTATAGAAAATAGAAATGGATAGCGGACAGTTATTCATCGTAGCTCATGATTTTGCCTCTTTGATCTTGAGGTTTAGTTATTTGTTTTATCAGCTGTTATTTTGTCTGTCGTTGGTTATTTTCGTCTCGTCTTGTGTTGATGTCTGGCTTTATGACTGATTCGTGGACAGTTGGTTGAGATGAAAGCAGTCTGATTCAGCCGTGTTTCCGCACAGCACTCATGGGAACCCAGGTTCTCCAGATGACAAAAACTTCTGAATGTTCGGATCTTCAAGCATCTATTTTGAGTCCAGCAAGTCGACGTTTACTGTCATAAAAACCGTCTGATCTTTGTTGTCAAAAATTAAACGAATGTTATTTTTATTTGTGTGCTGCTTATTTTAGAGCAGTGGTCACCAACCCTGTTCCTGGAGATCGACCGTCCTGCAGACTGCAGCTTCAACCCTGCTTCAGCACACCTGTCTGTCATTATCAAGCAAACCTGAACACCTTGATTAGATATTTGAGGTGTGTTTGATTGGGGTTAGAACTAAAATCTTCAGGACGGTCGATCTCCAGGAGCAGGGTTGGTGACCACTGTTTTAGAGCTTTCTATAGACAAGCATCACTTTTTCTGTTGTTAAAGGCTTGTTAAAGGAATAGTTCACCTAAAAATGCTTATTCTTTTATAATTTAGTTAACCTCATGTCATGTCAAACCCGTATGACTTTCTTTCTTCCTTCTGCAGAACAAAAAAAGATATTTGGAAAAATCTTGGTAACCAAACAACATTGGACTCCATTGACTTTCAATGTATGGACACAAAATCACTGATACATTTCTCAAAATATCTTCTTTTGTGTTCCACAGACAAAAGAAAGTCAGACGGGTTTTGAAAGACATGAGGGTGCATACATGATGACCAAATTTTTGTGAAGAACTATTTTTGGTCGAACTATTCCTTTAAGGAGAGCTTCACTGTTAATGTCAGATATTTCTGAGTGGACAGTAAACAAGGTGGAAAAGATCTTGCATGTCTTACACAATTTTATTTCAATTAAATGTTGGATTTTCCTTTACTACTTTTTTAATTGCCATAAAAATAGCCTAGTTCCTGATAAGCCTTTAAAACAATTCTGTTCATAGTAATAATATTAAATGAAGCTTGTGGCGTTCCCTAAAATCAGGTGGTCTATGTCACGACAACAAAATATTTGTATTTTTGTATGTATAAGTATTTTTGCCGCCAAACAGTTAAAGCACTTATCTGAACTCTTTTCATGAGTCATTTGAAAGCGTTTTATGCTCTCAGATGTTGAGGAGAATGTGCAATAGTAACTGCTGGTTTGCGCACCTTAAACGGGGAAATGAGCCGCGGAGGAAGTTAAAGACATAAACACACTGACAGCCTCGTGAGGGAAAGTGGGCTCGAGGCCAGTCAGACCATCAGAGAGTTTGTCTTCAGAACACATTATTATATTCTTCAGTTGGTGTGTCCAAACTTGTATGTGCTGCCCAAACTTGTTGTGGATTACCTTTTAAGTGTCTCTCTTGTGCTTTTGTGAACACCTTCCTGTAAACTCTTCCCTCTTTACTCTTATTTGTCATCAGGCCATTACTTTATACTTACTGAGGAACAGCTTTCTTCCTCTTTTAACTGAATCTGAAATGGAAAATATTGTTTGTCATGTGACATATTGCTGATGATGTGCATGTTTGTGTGATGCAGTAGGCCTATGTGTTTTTGCATTGTGTTACACTGTTCCTGTTGTGGTTTAAAGCAAAAATGTCTCTATATACAAGACAGACCCTTGGACCTTATGGTTAAAGGTGCAATGTGGAGAGTTTAGCGGCATCTAGTGGTGAGGTTGCGAATTGCAACCAACAGCTCACTCCGTCGCTCATCTCTCCCTTTCGGAGCACTACGGTGGCTGACACGGGACTAAGATGTTGTCACGTTTTCTCTTCTTTGCTGAAGGAGATAACGTATTTACGAAACTTGCTCTGTGATTTGTCCGTTTAGGGCTACTGTAGAAACAACATGGCGAATTCTATGTAAGGGGACCCGCGGTGTATGAGGATAGAAATAGCTCATTCTAAAGTAATCAAAACATAACGCTTCATTATGTAAGGTCTTTATACACCTCTGAACACATAGTTATGTATATTATATTGCATTTCTGTCAATAGGTCCTCCTAAATATCACACACAGCACCTTTAAATCATGAAAGGTTAAAAGATACTTCACCAAAAGATGAAAATTCTGTCATCATTTACTCACCCTTAGATTGTTCCAGACCTGTATACATTTCTTTGTTTTGCTAGACACACAGGAAGAACATTGGAAACATCAGATCTCGCTCCCCATTGACTCCCATAGTAGGGAAAATAGTCCATGTGGGGCGAGATCTGACATTCTTCTAAATATCTTCTTGTGTGTTCAGCAAACCAAAGAAATCTATACAGGTTTGGAACAATCTGAGGGTGGGTAAATGATGACAGAATTTTCATTTTTGGGTGAAGTATCCCTTGAGTGCCATCAAACCGTAAACCCAATTCATGAACTGTTTAAAACGGACATTTATTTAAAATGTTCCTCTCTAATTCATGGCATGTTTTGTTTAGCATTTTTGGGGCCTGTGTTTTCCTGGTAGTATCGATTCATTCAGGAGGACATTTTTATTATTTACTATTTCTCAATAAACAATATTATCAGTGTTGTTGAATTGATGTCAGATATAAAGTCTACAGTGGTAACACGTTTGTGTGTGATGTAGATTGACCTGTCTTTTTTGTGGTTTTAAACGACTGCATCTGTCAGAATATGAGTCACTTCCTGTTTGTAAGTTGAGCTGCTGCGGGATGGCAGAAGTGTTTCCTGACCACTCGCTGCAGCGTCCAGCATGATAAGATTGGTATTTAGCAGGAGTGGGTGGGAACTTTTCACTACCCTCAGGAAATGAGCTTGCAGTTTTGCTTTTTCTTCACTGGCTCATCAACATGCTTGTCATGTTCAAGATGGTACAACAGTCAACAGGAAACCGTTTTCACAACCAATTTGAAAGCTATGACATTTTAATGAAAAGTTCATCAGTCTTTTTTGAGCAGAGTTCACCCAAAATCTGTCATCATTTATTCACCCTGAAAATCTGTATACGAGTCTTTCTCCTGTGAAACACAAAAGAAGATATTTTGAGAAATGTCGCACTCGTGTTCATGCAATGAAGTCGATGGGGGTTGTCCAGTGTTGTTTGGTCACCAACGTTCTTCAAACTATTTTCTTTTGTGATGTGCAGAAGAAACTCATACAGGTTTAGAATGACATGAGGGTGAATAAATGTTGACAGATTTTTCATTTTGCGGTGAAATATATTACCATGGTCTTAAATATTTGCAAGAACAAAAACGCCTCGTCATTTTGTGAAACTACTGAATTATTCAGAAGCGTTGTGTGTTTTTCCCACAGAACACCATTGAGTGTATTCGCAGTGAAACAGCGGAAGTAGCTGCCACTTCTGGGCACGAGAAAACCACACGTTTATAGAGACGTGCAGAAATGTGCACACATGGACACAGTGCTCGCTGCTGTTGTGCACCGATGCACCGCAGTCATGTGCACGTGCAGCCCGTGACTTTAAAATGCTTCTCTAAATGCTTGTAGGTTTGTAACGGATGAGATTGCGTCCTTATCTAAAGTGCATACATGTGTGTTGGGAAACTTTCTCAATGTAGCTGCACATCAGAGGATTTCTGAACTGTGAATCAACAGGTCCAACAATTTACAAAATGATTTCTGTATAACTATGAGCTATATAAACGCTGATGTCACACGAGTAATGTCTTATGTTGTTGTCTAAACGTTCTGGGTGGCCCTCGGCACCTTCAGCGTGTCGTACCCGTGTTAGATTTCTGAAACAGCTGATGATCAGACCTCAGAGCAGCTCCGCTGTAGACGTCTGGATGGTTTCCGCTCATTAGCGGGGATCTCTCTCTCTCTCTCTCTCTCTCTCTCTCTCTCTCTCTCTCTCTCTTTAATTACTCTTCTGTAATATGTGGCTGCGGGCTGAACCTACTGCTGCGTGCGCTTTTCTCAAACATGTGCTCCCAGCATCCCGCTTTCTGCAGTCATAAAGAAAAGCCCCAGACCGTGACCTCACTAATCTGTCTTGCCAGTTTAAATGTCATTAGCCTGTTATCAGCGGCGCGACGCTCATGGAACCACCTGGTAGCGTTTGGAGTTTAGATATCAGCTGGCGCTTGTTTGTGTCTGTTGTTATGCTGTGCTAAGATGAGGTTTTCATAACGAATTACGTGTTTGTGTTCTGTTTATTGGGGGTACCAAAAATGAAAATGATGTTGTTGTATGAGCAAATAGCTATTAATGATGAGAAATTGCTATCTGCCTTTCCATCGATATCTCTCTTAGAACATTTAAATGCAGGTTAATTTAAACAATGTTATCTTTACGTGAGTAAAAAGCAAGACGCCGAACTGACATTTCTTATGAAACCATTTGCGACAGCTCGACTTTTTAGTTGCGAATCACAATATGAACACAATTTTTTGATTAATACTTGATTTTATTCGTTTATTATTTTCAATCAAAAAAAGTTGTGGATTGCAGCTTTAAGTGTCACAAACGTTTAGCACACAAAACGATTTTCGTTTCATTTCAAATAATGACATGTAATTTGTGAGTTAAATGTTAATTTTTTTAATGCTCTTATGGATTTAGTCATTTTATTTTATTTACCTTAATTTATCTATTACCTTATTTACCTTTAGTTTACTATAGTTACCTTCATCAGAATGATTTAAAAATGATTCATTCAACTTCATTTGGCCATAATGTCAATTTATGTCTATAGCACTTTTTATTTCAATTTTGTTGTTTTCATTCATTATTTTTGTATTATTATTATTTTATTTTTTTTTTTGGCAGTGTGCATTGTTGCAAATCATCTTTACAGAAAACTTGCACAAAAACTGAACATAAAAATAGAAAAAGGTATATAAAAAATGAATATAGAAATGGGACAATTACATAACATGGTGCTGTAGATTACATGCGAAAACCCCAGGGAACATTTAGGTCCATCTGTCCCGGTAAGAACTTTTCTGTATCTCTTTACCTTACAGAGAGATTAGTAAACGAAAATCTCACATACTCCTTCATACGAAGGGCTGGATGAACAGATTGTGTTACGGCTAAATTTAGTCTTACGCTGTGGCCCGTTGATGTGGAAACTAGATGCCCCGTTTGTATCTGGCCCGCTCCAGGCGGCTACTGTATCGTTACTACCGTAGTGTTGAAGTTTAGGGCAAACAGCTACAAACGTCCATTTTGATATCAGTTTAGGCTATTGTGACCCTGTCCATGTGTTGTGTTGTACAAGAACAGTGTGTGTGTTTGTACTTTTGTATAGATCGGCGGGTATAGAACATTGCTGTGTGACTAAGAGCATCATTTACCCTGCGCTCAGAGCGGCATATCGATTTTGGTAGTTTTTTTGTCGTTGCATTGACCACTCATTATTGAACTTTGTAAAACTGGACACACAACATGCACCTTTCGCTGTTTCTCACGCTTTTAGCTTTTTGTGTGCAACTGCACGCGTCAGAATGACGCAGATGCCAGACTCTTGAAAATAATTAGAGGCGTGTGTGTTTCATAAGAAAGGAATAGGAAGTCTGGCTAAAGTGCTTCTTGGAGGCTATAAATCTAGAGGAGAGAAAGAGAGATGAGGTGAAAATATATATGGCGATAATGTACAGAGAGAGAGAGCGAGAGAGAGAGAGAGCTAAGCAGAGATGAAGGCAGAGAGGAAAGAGTATATGTATGGAAAATTGAATGTGATGAAGGAAAGGTGGAGTCATTCCTGTTATTTGTACCTTTTGCTCTCTCACTCCTTTTAAAAATAGAATTTGCTTGTGTTGTGTTCATGACAGTATTTCCATGTAAAGGGCATGTCATACTTTCAGAAATATGCTTTGGGCACTTAAACTTAATTTATCACAAATATATATCTTTATTTGCACAACTTGTTAATAGGATGAATAGAAAGAAGCTTTTTTCTTTTTTTAGCTATTGCTCAGTAAGCGGTTCAGAGTTAGCCTACATGAAGGTGTCAACATTAAGAAGATATCATTTTTTATTTCATTTTAATTCTGATATATGATCATATTTGCTTTAATTTTATGTAAAAGGGTGGAACATTCAGAATTAGACAAACCAGCTAATTCAAAAAGACATGCATAAGAACACCAGAGCTTGTTTGTATTGTTTTCTGCCAAAAATGATGTCACTTCCTGAGAGATGATGTCATTAAGGATCTGTCTTCTTGTTTGTTGAAGAGATGTTTTAAAAGACTAAGAATAAATAGAAAAGGGAAATAAAAACAAGCGGTGTGTAAGTAATTTAAAGAACAGACCAATCAGAAAAAAACATTTAGATTTTTTTTTACTTAAGTTCAGATGCAGATTCTGTGTGAGGCATTTCTTCAGGACACAGAGCGTGTCTCTTCGGCCTCAGTTGCCTGTTGAGGTCATTTTAGGCGGTTCATCAGCATGAGTGTTGGTTCAGTAAATGTGACAGTCAACAAATCACGACGACTTCCCTCAAGGTTTCATGAGGTCGTATGTGAGCAGTCGGATCTTGTAGGGTCAGAGAAGGTCAGGGGAATGATGATGACATCATAGACTGCACTGTTCCGGACTATGTGTTTAAAACAACAAATAGAATGAGGTGTGCTGTCTGATTTATGTTCTTTACCTGGTGGATTATAAAATGAGTACTAAAGAAAATCCCTAGACGTCAGGCCCATTCACTCCAAGTACTTTATTTATAGAGAAAGTAAAAAAAAAAACATTTTAAACTAAGGAGATTAGTGCCGTCCACACCACAACTATAACAGTAAAGACAAATGATATCATTGGGATCTTGATATCATCATGATCTTCATTTTTTCCAACTTTTGAACAATAAAACATTGACAGCCAATTAAAATCCATTGAAATTTAAAGGGCTCATGCATTGAAAATGTGAAAGCTTGAAATACACCACGTTATCCTCTGATTGCGTAAGTGCTACTCTAGTTATCGTTCACGGTGTGCATGGGACCATAATATCAAAAGCCATCTTTTTTGGTCGATCACTTAACAAAACCATATTACCATAGCAACCTCATTGCAACCCCCTAGAAACCACCACATTCTAGCATTTTGACAGACAAGCACCACTCATATTTTCTTCATTACATGAAAGTTATATAAAGTTAATTGTTCTTTCTGTCTTCTTCTGCAGCTCTTCAGGGAAGTCCGAATCATGAAGATCCTAAATCATCCAAATATTGGTAAATCACACATTAGTTTAATCTGTTTTCAGATTTGTGTCTGTGGAGATGTTTAGGAATGTGTCGCGCAGAGCGGACGGTAGCGGAGGCCTCTATAATCCCCCGTGCAGGAACTCCCTCTTCTTTTCCCAGAGCCGCCACACCGCTTCCATTCATCCGACCCGCCGGCTCCTCCCGCCAGCACAAAAGCACTCCTGTGTGTCTCTCTGTGTGTCATTGTTAAGCATCTATCATCTGACGGGCCAGCACATGGCTCTCCCTCCCCCCATCTCTCATGATGTCATCTCTGGGTGGCCCCTGGCCCCTCAACCCCCCTTCACCTAAATCACTAAGCTACCCCCCGTCCGCCATTCCGGGACGCGTGCAAGTCGTTGCGTCCGAAATCGCATACTGTGACAGTACGTACTGAATTTGAATAAGTACCTACCTATCGGCCGTTAAAACAGTACGTTCTATATAGTATGAGTGGGAGTAGTATGAATACATTTCTGACATACAGCGTCCACCATGTTTTATGGTCATGTGACCCGTATGCTCTTTAACCTATGACGTATTAACAACAACCTACACGTGTAACAACAAAAACACGTACTACTCATTTTCATCCTACTACTGTATGTATTATGAAAGGAGGCTATTTCGGACGCAGCGAGTGTTTGTTTGTTGTTTTATGTTGCAACGTTTGTTCTGAATAAAGTTAATTCATTCATCTTCTCTATGTTTATTCGTAGTGTATCCCTTCTGCAAATTTACTGTGGTTTTATCACAGTAAAAGTAGTGTAACATGATTTTTGGCAACTTTGTATAACCACAGATTTACCATGGTTAAACCGCATTAAAATCATTGTGGTTATTTATAGTGTTTTTTTGCCAGTAAAGGTTTGGTTCATTTTGATAATGGATTGAGGTAAAATTACGAGGCTGGTGACATGTTGGTGCCGTAAACCATGGAGAACGTTTGGCACAATACCTGAACACAAAACCACATTGATAAATGACTGCATTTCGCTAAATATTTATTCTTTACAAAAAAAGACTTCTGGGAACACAAGTGATGACTCGGATCACTGAATCATTTTTCTACCATCCAAACGAACTGATTTGTTTAACTGAATCAGACGCTGTTGTTTTTATGTGTGGTGCTTAGGTAAGGGTTTAGTTTTGTGTTTCTGTTGCATTGGAGTGTGAATGCACGTTTCACAAATGAATGACTGAACCAGTGAAAGCGATTGATGTGTTAGCGGTGAAAGTAAGATTTTAGCGGTGAGTGGGAGTGAAGGTAATTGCTAACTCTCAGCTCGGCCCACACGCTTCCTAACCTTTCCTTCATTCAGATTTTACCTCCGCTATCCTCTTCGAATATCCGCTGTATCTCGAAAAGTTTGTTTGATTGTCTTTTAGTAGTCCTTAGTTTACCTGCAGTCCTTAGTTTACCTGCTGTGGAGCATCTTTCCAGGAAACTTGTGGGCTGAGGAACACAATGGTTGTCATGGCAACGCTTGCCACTTGTGGTCCCTTCTGCAATTATCTGCTCTGGACCGCGCTGGCATATGTTCGGGCATCGCCTACCTCAGCCTGAGCGCCCGGCTCTGTGTTCCCGTCTGGATTCCATGAGAGCACGGCGTCTGGTCACACGCTATCACGGCCCCGGCGATGACCTACTTTTTGTCCTTTTCTCACATATGAGGGAAAAAGGCAGAGCGGGTTGCCTGGAGAGGATGTGTGTTGTGGATCTGGTTGTGTCAAACGCAAGGCCTGGCACAATCAGGACAGCGTTGGACAAAACTGCTTCCCGAAAAATAAATATTCTGTCATTTATTTAACCTCATGTCATACCAGATCCAGATGCTGTTAGGAACACAAAATTGGAAGTTTCGCAACTTTTGCCATGCAATGATAATTCTTAGTGACCGCACATGTTGAGATTCAAGAATAACACAAAAAGGTCAATTGAAGTCATTTAAAAGTTGTCCATACCAGAACTAATGTAGTTCAGTATTTAAACGTTTCTGTTAATTGGAATCAAATAAAATATAGTCCAGAATATTAGTTAAAAAACTTAAACTAAGCTAAAATAAGTATTGTTGCCTTAGCCTTAAACTGAGGCACTAAAAGCACTAAAATTATTAACTTTAAATAAATAAAATAAAATAAACCTACAGCAACATTGAAAAAAAATGTTTGCAATTTTTATGTTCTTTGTTATCTGGCATTTTACTTAGAATAATGAATGTTAAAAATATGAATATATAAAGTATATAAATACTATTTGGAATGACAAAATTATTTAGTTAATAGATCATAATAACATTTTATTAGAATATTTTGTATGATGGTCTTTTTTCAGAGTAGATGCAGTTGTGTCAACAGAGAAAGATAAAATAAATAAATGTCACACAAGCTTGAGTGTGTTTGCATGCGCGCGTGTTGACCGAAATCTATCAGAGCTGTCACAGATGCACAGCTTTGCCTTCGCTGCCATTTAGGATGTGACTATATTTGGTGCGCGTGTGTGGTGAGTACGTCTTTGATGTCGTTGCGTCGGGTAGTATTACTACAGCCTGGCCCATCAGTCACATTTCAAACAAACTTCAGTTACAGTAGTGTTTTCCTGGAGAGACGACGGACGGGTGAATGTCTGTGGGGTTGTGGGTCAACAGGGAACAGCGGCTCAATGCACTGAATTACATCTGAGTTTATTCAGACATTTAGGATTTCGGCTGGTGAATCATTACTTGAAGTGAAAATCGGAGGATATTCGAAAATCTGGGTCATATAACAACCCCAAATCGAAGGACTTTTATCGTGCATATTATTAGACCCTGTTTCTATGACCGAGAAGACGTTTTTGCTTTGTGATTTTCATGACAATTAAGCACATTCTTATGATATTTTTGTCAGCAGTCAAAAAAAATAAAAAATTGTGACCTGATGCAATGTGACGTTTCTCAGTCCAGTTCTTTTTCTGTTCTGTTTTTGTTCTTTCTCCATTGTTTGCTTAAATGTGTGCTATTTTTAAAGATGCACTTAATTTTTCAAGATTATGAAAGTTTTGCACATTAAGAAATGGCAAATATTTCTCAAAACATGTACATTTCAAAGTTATTGTATTCTATGTAATACATAATGTCCTCCTCATGGGAGCTGCCATTTTGAGATCACATGCCTGGCCAAGTGCATTTGATCTCATTAACGCCCATTATTGGATGGATTTAGAAAAAATATATATATAATTTATGCATATATTTTATGCATAATGCTGCATCCATAACAGTGTAGAGTCCTAAACATTTATATAGGCCATCCCTTGGGAAAAGCGACCTTGGTTTTATTAACGTAAAAATGAAGTAATTATGTATTATTGCCAGATTGATTTGCATTTTTGTTACATACAAATATCATTGGTTAACTATGGCTTTTATAGTGAGAACGTAGGAGATTTGTGGTGACTATGGTTTTACTAGAAATAAAACTAAAAAAAACATGGTTACTATAGGACTATGTACCATAAAAATACTTGTTTAAGTAATGATCAATGTTAATGTCTTTCTCTCTCTTTCTGTCTGTCTCTACAGTAAAGCTCTTTGAAGTTATAGAAACAGAGAAGACACTTTATCTGATTATGGAGTATGCCAGCGGTGGTGAGTTTGAAGTTTATGTGACTTGTGTGTTCAGTTGCGTATTGTTATGTAATCCTGCACAAATGGGGTCTGTAATTAATCACCGTCCCCATCGTACTGAATGCACGTGGGCTATATGATTCACCAAATGCGTTTCTTCTCTTCATAGGGGAGGTGTTTGACTACCTCGTAGCGCATGGGCGCATGAAGGAAAAAGAGGCCAGAGCTAAATTTAGACAGGTACTGTACTGCAGTGTACTCAATATTGCCCCACCCACTTTTTTGTTACCCTCACCGCCCTGCTCATTCACGTTGCCTTCGGTTGCCGTGGAAACATCAAGCAGCGAGATGCTATTGGGTAACGCTGGTGTGATTGGCAGTAGATGGTGTGAATCCTGTAGTAGCAGGGCGGAGGGTTTCCCAGTGGGCTGAATGTGACCCATATACGTGACTTTTGGTTTGGGGTCACGAACTAAATACGGTTTGAAAAGTTTAAGACCTGCTTACGGAAAACATCCTTGTTAAGTGTCCCTGCCGACATTGCAGTAACATTGTGATGCAAAATATGCGTTAGTAATACAGGGCACACCGTGTGAGATGTTGCATCTCACAATGCATTTCCAATCTGACAAATACATTTTTTATTATGGAATTAGGTTATGTGATTATAGTGTAACAAAGCATTGTTTCATTTTGAGTCATATGCTACTTTTGGAAGAATAGAATAGAGTCAGATAAAGACTATTGCGCAACATGTTGACACGCTGTCCACTTGCTGTTCGATGTGACAATTTTGTACTTTTAATTCAATTTTTTAAATAAGGGTATAATTACTTGCACTTGAGCGTATTGCATTGTGGGATTAGTATTTTGTGTGTACAGTTATATATACTATATACTGCAGAAATGGTTATTCTGAGATTATAGTTTTATAGATTATAGCCAGATCTTTAAATCCACTATATACTCAACAAAAATAAAGTGTCCAGTGAAACACCTCTGACTAACTATAGACAAACACACACCAATAGCATCATTTACTCCATGTGTTTGCTCAATGACCCTTGTGTCTCATCCCACTGTGTTGATCAGTCTGATGTGCCCGTACGCTGGGTTAGCCCACAGCTGATGCTCACATCTGTAGTCATGGTGATGGGGTCTCCCTGTAAGCCCCCCCCACCTCCGTCCTCTGCTGCTGTGGAGACACCTTATCTGGGTCAGGCACGAAACACCACTGAGATCTTAGCGGAGCAGAAAAAACGACCAGATTCTTCCAGCAGCCGGAGGAAGAAATGGAAATCTGTCCTGGCATCTGATGTCTGGGACACGATTGCATGAATATTATACATCTTTGTTTGAAAATGAGAAGAGAGAGACAAAATAATGAGATGTATATAAAGTAGATCACTGCTGATATCATAAGCCAGTTTTATTTGTATGACAAAAATAGCCGATAAGAATAATGTCTTTTTTTATTTGTTGGTTTTGCTGACAGTGATCTTGGACTTCAACCAGGAGCTTTTATTATGAAAATAGATAGGGACGGTTTTCATTTTATGTTGTCATTGAGACAAAGCTAAATTTCTGTAAATCATTTACTACTATCTTCAGATATTGAAAGCTGCTTTGCAACATTTCAAAAAAATGTGAAATAAATGTAGAAAATTAAGGAATTTGTTTGAATTGATTTGAATTTATCAGTCCCTCAATCTCTCACCAAACGCTGTCTGTTATTCAATCACCAGTTTCTTTACCCACTTTATTAACTTTTATTTGTTTCTTCTCTTCAACTTTAGATTGTATCAGCTGTTCAGTATTGTCATCAAAAACGCATCGTTCATCGAGATCTCAAGGTAAGATTATCATCTGACTGTAACCCTTCACTATTTACCTTATATAAAAGGTATTTAAACCTTATCAAACATTTTCTGAAATTGGTTGAGATATCAACACCCTCAGGTATAGCTCTATAGATCTCTCAAAATCCTGCCCCATATGATACAAATTTTTCTTCAAAACTGTGATTATCAGCCATTTTTGTTTTAAAACAAAAGTTTAAAAATTGCGGCTCCTCCTCTTTTTGAAACAGCCAGTAGGGTTTAGTTTACCTAGCAGCTTGGAATTTGATGAGAAGCTTAAGTGCACAATGATTATCATAAAAATCATTGAAAAGTTTTAAATCCTTAGGCCTATATCTTCTAAATGTAAATGCGGTCAATGTTTTGGAGCATATACGTTTATAGGATAAATTATTTCCTTAAGGCGAACATTCATACTAAACAACAAAAATCTTTTATTTTTACTTAAACATGTATTACCACTTATCACTCTCTGCTTATAATGGGTCTTTTATACCTTTATACCTGTTTTTTTTGCCGTTTTATTCTATTTTGAGAAGAAGAGCAGTTTTAGATATGAATCTGCGTATGTTGTGAATTACGTTTATTTCTGGTATCTTTGAAACGGTTCTATAAATAAGGAAACGCATACAAAAGACCTGAAAAGCATGCGATGTGACATGTTTTCATGTTTCTGCATGTGACGTTTGTCATAATGCCTATTGAACCGACATATATATTTGTTGCATTATTTGTCCTTTTTTGTTGGTTCAACTTAAGTAAACTTAAAAATATGAGTTAACTCAATGAATTCAATGCAAACTCGTTGTGTTGACTGATGTTTTTAAGTTGAATTAACTCAAAATTTTAAGGCAACCAGGTAACTTACTTTTTTTTTTAGTTGAACCAGCAATTTTTTACAGGTTAGAACTTAGCTAAAATTTGATTAGCTTCCGCAAGTTTTCACAGTGGTACTTGCATTAATGACGGAAACTTAACACGGTTGGAGGCCAGATACAATACAGTCTGAACAGGAGAAATCTGCTGGTGTAATTGAACTCTGTTTTAGAGTAAATAATCAAACCCTTTGGAGTCTGTGTGTCTGTTGAACATCAGCAGAACAGCAGACCAATGCAAGCATAACTTTTAAAGATTCCTCGTCCATCCCCCTCAGCGCCGCCACACTCCATTACTCGCACTACAATATCCTTTCCAGACTGATGTTCAGTAAATGATGCATAAGGCCGTCGAAAGCACTCGCGTGAGGGAAGACAGGTGGAAATCAGGGTCTGCTGAAGCGTAACTCTTTATTTTGTTGTATGCTGTACCTTTACTGTGTGTAACTGTCCGTTTATGTTTGTTTGTAAGGGGGAGGTCAACGGAAGGGGCATTACATTTCCATTGGACTTAAACTCTTTGAGTTCTTTTGTGATTCTTGAAGGACTCACACTTTACTACAAAATCAAAAGAAAAAATTACATTTGGTGTAAAGTAAATTGGTAAAATTTCCATGTCAGTTTTCCCTCAATATTCTCACTACTGTAGTGTGCCTGGATGTTTTTTTATTGCCATTATTCTCAGTGGTGATTCTTATTCCTGTATTACAGCATTTTATTTATTTCTTCAGGTTTTGCATATGTATTTGATGCTGTAAATCGTGGGCCTCCCACCCTAACAAATATAAGAAAACTCTTTACAAACTCAAAAAACTAAATTAATTTGGTTTGACTAGTTGTTGTTAGCTCACTGACTAAATCAAGTCGCTTTAGATAAAAATGTCCGCCAAATGTGTAAATGCTTTCCTGTGGCTCAGTGGTTAGAGCGTGGTGCGAGCAACGCCAACGTTCATGGGTTTGATCCCATGCAGGGGATTGCACATAGTCCGAAAAAATGTATAGTACAACACAATGTAAGTCGCTTTGGATAAAAGCGTCTGCCAAATGCATAAATGCAAAAGCTAAAAACCTTTCTCTCTTTCTTTGCATCTTTCATGCAGGCAGAAAACCTCCTGCTGGATGCAGACATGAACATTAAGATCGCAGACTTCGGTTTCAGTAATGAATTCACAATCGGGAATAAACTCGATACGTTTTGCGGCAGTCCGCCGTATGCTGCCCCTGAACTTTTCCAAGGTAAAAAGTATGATGGCCCGGAGGTGGACGTGTGGAGTCTGGGGGTCATTCTGTACACGCTGGTCAGCGGATCGCTGCCTTTTGATGGACAGAATCTAAAGGTTAGTGTGCTCTCGGTACTGAAAGGTCACCGTCCTAAACCTTCACAGAGAATCATACAACTGAACGCAGACACATGCCTCTGGATTGGTTGCTAGTGTGTTTTTTGGCGATTTTTAATCCCAAAAGTTACAGATTGCATCTTTTATAATAGTTAAAATCATTCTTCAGATGAGGATCATTTTCTCTAAAGCTGCTTTGAATTGTGTTTTGTACAGTGCTAATATAATGTCTTAATAAAATATTCCACAGGAACTTCGCGAGCGAGTGCTGAGGGGTAAATATCGAATCCCCTTTTACATGTCCACTGACTGCGAGAACCTCCTGAAACGCTTCCTGGTGCTGAATCCAGTCAAACGGGGCACGCTCGAGGTGAGGGATTATACCTTCATTTGACACATAAACCTCTCATTTCCTACAAACCATCATCCTCTTTTATCCTCTCTCCGTGGCATCCCTCGCCCTGAGTGCACTTTCATCACAGCATGCATTCTCCACCCTCATTAATTAAACATGAGCGCAGAAGAACAGACACACCCTGTTTCCGACTCATAGAGGTCCAGTGAAACAGCGCCCCCAGTGTTCGTGTGATGTAACTGCAGGGTGATTATTTGCTGATTTACCTTGATTTAAAATTATTGAGGATTTAACCATGCCCCACATGCTGCATATCATCTATATATAATTGAGAAATCAAATGCAAAACAATAGAAACTGCATTACAGTAAAGAAGACAGAAATAGAAATCTGTATAATGGATAGATCGTTATAATACAATGCTTTTGCTTTTGCATAGATGTGAATAATCCGAGTGATAATTATTTTGCATGGCACTGTATTGCAATGTTTATCCCTCAAAAAAATGCAAAACAAGCCGTTAGGGAACAGATTGTATAGTTTGCGTCACTGATTTCCGACTAAGACATTTTAGCCAATTTTAAAAGATGCAGATAGATGAATATCTCACACAGGTGTGTGTGTGTGTGTGTGTGTGTGTGTGTGTGTGTGTGTGTGTGTGTGTGTGTGTGTGTGAGTGTGTGTGTGTGTGTGTGTGTGTTGTGTGTGGTGTGTGTGTGTGTGGTGTGTGTGTGTGTGTGTGTGTGTGTGTGTGTGTGTGTGTGTGTGTGTGTGTGTGTGTGTGTGTGTGTGTGTGTGTGTGTGTGTGTGTGTGTGTGTGTGTGTGTGTGTGTCTGTTTCAGCAAATCATGAAGGATCGGTGGATCAATGCAGGCAGTGAGGAGGACGAACTTAAACCCTTTCTTGAGCCGGAACTGGACATCACGGACCAGAAGAGAATCGGTATAAAATCAGCAACTTTTACGTGATTTGTCTGTTCTTACGAAATTGGAAGGGTGTGTTTTATTTCATATGTACAGTGGTTACTGCAGCTATAGTTCTGCATTATACACGCCACATATTATGTACAGTATGTATGATTTAAACCTTCCCTTTATATCATGCTTTACATAAGTGTTGAACAGAAAGAGCTAAAAGCAGTAATGCATTAGGGGACAATGGCAGAAACGAATTCTGTTAATGTACCCATAAATAAATAAAACAATTGATTAAGCATCGCAGGTTTATTTGTCTACCCACGGCGGGTCGATGATGCAATTTTGCTTGTAAAAAAGTTTTTTGTTTTTGTTTGGTACGTCGGGTTGCTGTCACTGGTTTTAATACAAACCACTATGTGGGCAAGCCAAAAATCTGTTTTTTTCATGGGCAAATGATCACATGCACATTACCACAGTTTCCACAGCATTGTTTTGAATAAAAAAGCAGAACTTCGCTGTACAAACAAAGAGTTCAGTCACAACAAAGTAGCAGTTACTGTATTTGTGTACTTGTTTCTTTTTAGTTTGTTGCTGAACCAAAAGCAACAGTTTGACTATACGGTGTTTACATCCAGGTGGACGAAACAGAATCAAAATTTATAGACATAGTCCTCGAAAGTTTTTCAAGTGTATGGATTCTTAGATTAGGTCAGTTTTTACAGGGTTAAACTAGCGTATGTTTTAGAAATACCACCAAGAGAGAATCAGGCTTTACTGCATTGCCTGAAGTCCTATCCCTCAGATGTTGGAAATGTGTGTGTGATGGTAAATCGTTTTTTTTTCCACACAAGCCATTAGAACAGCATGCTTCCTTCAACTTGATGCTGATAGCGGTTGGCGTGCCTGTGGGCATCATCATCACTGGCTTTGAGTCCAGGGATCGATGATGTCAGACTGGACCCGTTCCTTTCACTGATACCTCAGGGCAGTCTGGCTTTCAAACTCTGTATTGATCCAGTTCTGTGTTCCTGACAGCATTTGCTGCTAGTGCAAGAACAATTCAGCTGAGCTGAGAGTCACATTTAATCTAACACAAGAAAAAACGTGACATTGTGTGAGCAATTTAAGGGATTGAAAGCTTTTTCTCGCAAAATTAAAAATGATTTTAGCACTTATTTTCCAAATTATACTAAATCGCTGTTTATTTGACTAGCGGTATACTGATAGGTACTGTTAGACTGTCTTATTTGACAGCCATAAAATTGTGTCGTATCATATACGTGTGTTTTGTTCGCAACTAACCGACTTGTTTTTAATAACCTAGTGGAATGTGTTTTATTTCAGATATCATGGTGGGCATGGGCTACTCGCGGGAGGAGATCCACGAATCTCTAACCAGGATGAAGTACGATGAAATCACGGCTACATACCTCCTCTTAGGCAGAAAGTCCACAGAGGTGAGCTGTTGTGTCTCATGCATATGCACACAAATGTCAAGAGAACTTTGACTGGGTTGTATTATTGGGAGGTGTGGAAGCATTATTTGAAAGGAACGAATCTGATGCATGTTGCATTAGCAGAGCAAATACATTTTATTTCATCGAATCACAGTTGGAGGCGAGCGATTCCAGCTCCAACAGTAACCTGTCGTTGGCCAAAGCCCGACCCAACAGCGAGCACAACAACAGCCAATCACCATCTCACCTCAAAGTCCAAAGGAGCATCTCCTCCAATCAGAAGCAGCGTCGCTTTAGTGACCAGGGTAAGCACTGTTTTCATCTCTACTCTGTTTTTTCGATGCCCTGTCCCTTTCTGATCTCCATTCTTTCTAATGTTTCCATCCGCAGCTGGTCCAGCCATTCCCTCGGTTGGACATCCCAAGAGGAGTCAAACCACTTCTGCAGAAAGTGAGCATAAAGAGGAGGGCAGCGCTCCGGCACGCAAGTCCAGCTCGTCTGGGAGCCGCGGCATGGGCCCTCCGAGCCCCATGCTGGGCAATGCCAACAACCCCAACAAGGCCGACATTCCTGACCGGAAAAAGAGCTCCGGTACTCCTGGGGTAAGAAGGCAACTTCTGAGAATCTTTGTGGATGACTTTTTTTAGTATGAAAGACGCACTTGGGTTGAAGAATAATGCTGTGTTCACACCAAACGCGAAGCATCACGCTCCTTGCTTTTTATTGCTCGCGGGAATGGTTTATTTTCGCGCAAGTGCTGCCAAAAACATTGCGCAGCGGTCTTTACGCGTCCTGACCTGTCAAACAATAGGTGTCAATAAGCTCTTTGCGCGAATTTCTTGCTCGAGTTGAAGTTTTTGGTGGTTCGGGCGTCGCGGTTGCAGCAAGTAAAAAAAAAGCGAGTTCAGCCGGATCGGGCAGCGCAAGTTAAAAAAATGTTTAACTCGAGCGAGAAATTTGTGCAAAGAGCTAATTGACACTTATTGTTTAATACGTCCGAATGCGTGAAAACACTCCCCATCGTTCGCGTCTATTCATGTCTTTGCATGTCATTTACTCGCTTAATTCGCGTTTGGTGTTAAAATGAGACTTAATCTACAGTGCAGGAGTTTGTGTTTCCGCAGAGCAATTCTGTGTCCAGCGGTATGACGAGAAGAAACACGTACGTGTGCAGTGAGAGAAACGCAGCGGACCGTCACTCGGTCATCCAGAACGGCAAAGAGAACAGGTGAGAGCCACTTTATCTGGTTGTTAAGTAGCAACTCTTTTATAACCAGTGGGTTTATGAAAACTGCATTCTAGCCATCACACAGACAGTCTTACAAATTCAATGTGTACAATATAGATTGAGAATATGACGCACATAGACACACCAGGATATGATCTATATGAGCCTTTTTGAATAATTAGGAAAATTTGCATTAGATGTTTTGGAATTCAGGGTCTTTGGCCACAAAGAAGCCATTGTTCACGGCTATTACATCTCACACAAAAGATGGGCATCCCCGTTGTGCCAGTCTGCCATGATAAACCTCTCAGCGTTGCCATGCACACCACCGGAGAAATAGAGCCCATGGCCCACATCCCATATTAGGATTGCAAAACTTCCAAAATCTTTTTTGTGGGTTCCCTGAATGACTGGTCGACTAATTTGTCCCAAGCAAGCGACTTATATTGTACTCGAGTTTGGAGGTTAACATAAGATTCATTATTTTATTCATTATTTAACAAAATGGTTTTCGGTGCTGTCAGCTTTAAAGGTCCAGTTAGTGAAATCTAGCGGCAAGGTTGCGAATTGCAACTCCACCCCTCCCTTTTCGAAACACTACTACGGCTGACAGAACATGGCGAATTACGTACATAGCTCATTCTAAGGTAATAAAAACATAACGCTTCATTTTGTAAGCTCTTTATACACCTCTGAATGCATAGCTATGTATATTACTTTGCATTTCTATCAACAGATCATCCCAAAAATTACACACTGGACCTTTAAATGTTTGTGTAAAGAAATTAGGTGTCAATATAGTTTTTAACCAAATTAATTGCATGGTATGAGATTTAATTAAAGCTATAATTCGTAACTTTTTTGTTTGTTAAAAATAAAACAAAAATTTGTTATTAAGCAAGTGCAGATAAAAATGAATGTACATTTTTGCCTCAATTAACAACAGTCCGCTTATAATAATGATTTATAATATAAGCTGTCGATTATGTTATCATAGGATATGTCAGATTGACGTCATTTAACTTACATAAGTGCATAGTCACCTGCAATTTTATGTTTTAAACAAATACACTGATAGAAAGGCAAACATTATAGATTTTTGCAGGAATGGAGTACAAGAATGTTTGCCAAAAAAGCATTTTTGTCATTTTTCTCCATCATAACCCCTCCCTATCTTATTCAACTATTTTGATTCTTTTTTCCTTATCTTTACTTTCACCTAATTTGTTCTACGTACTCCGATTCTGGCCAACGCTGTTTATTTGCCCGTCTGCCATTGGCCAGCCTGAGCGAAATGTCGGGTCGTGTCAGCACAAGCCCGACGGCGTATACCGTGGCTCTCGCCGCCTCGTCAGCCTCGGTCCGACTGCCCCACCAAAAGGCCGCGTCCCTGTCGGCCTCCGGACACACCTGCCGCACCTCTGACCTCTTCAGGCCTAAGTAAACGCCGTCTGTCTCTAATCTTAGTGTGTCTCGCTCTAACGTCCTTTGACCTTTCTGATGTCTGCGTCTCTGATTTCCTCACGTCTCATCCCGTGCGGCCCCGCCACATACGACCTGTCGAGGAGATTCCTGCATTTTCCCACTCGAGCCATGAAAACTAACCCGTTGTGTCTAATATAACCCACTAATATAGGATATGAACTTCATTAACCTTGTAAAACGACTAGTAAGATGTATTAAATGTTTGATGGTCGTTTCGTTGAACTAATATGCAAAAGGGGTAAAGAAATTATTTGTGGAATAATTTGTGAAAAATGTTGTATACTGAACCATTGTATTTCATGAAAGATAAGAAAAAACATGCATTTTGGAATGAAATGAGAGTTTTCATTTTTGGATGAACCAACCCTTTAAGAGTCTGTGGTCTTCCCATCATGCCCTGGTAAGTGCCTGACCGAATGACACTGAGGGTCAAGTAAGGGTGACCTCACACTCCTTTATGAATATACATGAAATAAACCCAAAGGATTTGAGTTTTCACATTGGTGTTGAAGCTGTAGGTCAGCTATAGAATTAAACCATGCGGAACTAAACCCTGAGCTTATGGATGAAACGAAAGACAGATGCTAAACCATGGAAACCTTTACTGGCACATGTCATGTACCTTACGCAACCAGGATTTTAGGAATCTCAGGGGATTCAAATGTTCCATTCAGTTTGAACTGAAATCCGACAGCATTATATCACAACCCCAGAAAGTATCAGAATATCCCCCATAAGAGTCGCTCACCTGTTTTTGTTCTGATGTTTTCCTATTTTTCCCCAAACCTCCTCAGTACGAGCACGGCTCAGACGACTCCGAGGAACCCCGGAGCCTCCACCCACAGCATCAGTAGCGTGACCCCTCCGGATCGCCTGCGGTTCCCTCGAGGAACGCTGAGCCGCAGCACCTTCCACGGAGGTCAGCTCAGAGAGAGACGCACGGCCACTTACAACGGACCCCCCGCCTCTCCCACCTTATCGCACGACGCCACGCCTCTCTCGCAGTCCCGAAGCCGCGGATCGACAAATCTCTTCACGAAGCTGACGTCCAAGCTCACGCGCAGGTAAGCAAACGCTCCACGCCGTCAATGCAAAACCGAACCTCATTATCGCATCCGGTAACTCCTGGACACAAATGTCCCCGTAATATTACCTGGATTTGTTTTCGTCTGGTTAGATTTTTGAAATATACCATTGGCATCAGATTCCCCTTCATGTCCTTAGGAGACCACACGTCTGCTCTAGATGTTGATCGATGTCTCTCTTCTCTGTTTGTTTTGTAGAAACATGTCATTCAGGTTTGCCAAAAGGTAGGCCGCACAATTGGCTCTGTATGCAGTTAACTTTAACGTCTGACCGTTTTAACTGAACTCTAAAAACGTAACTTTTAACTCTTGTGTAAATACGTGTTTCGATTAATTGCCTGTCACTCACCTTTTGACACTGTTGTCTCACTCGGACTGTGATGGAGCATGCCCGAGACGTCTCATGAGCAGAACTTTACTAATCTTCAATGCATGACCTCTCACAGGATACCACCGAGCACAACCATAACTCTAGAGTCTCCTTACAGTATTAAATATTATAGAGTTTATTTTTCCTTCACAGCTTTTGCCTTTCAGGAAGATTGGTTTTTAGGTTAGATGTTGTTGCTACAGTGTACAATAGAGGAAACGTTTGTTTCAGTAGTGCGTTCTTAATTCAGACACAAAGCATGTCAATGCCCCTCTGGGCTTTTAATACATTTTTAAGTTACGTCTAATTGTTTATTTATAGTCACATCTTTTTCATCATAATCATCATTTTTTATTTATTTTGTATTTATGTTCTTTGTATTTGTATAAACAAATATACAGCATGTATACATATTTTTGTTCATATTATTTACTTTAATTAATTGTTTATTTAAAAAAGGAAACATTTTTAACCTCTATTTTTGCATTACAGCAATGGAATTTGATATATGACTTGTCACTTTACAAAAATGATTAGTTCAACCATAGTAACCATTTTTTATTTGTATTCTTATTCAGCGTTTTTTGTTGTTTTTTAGTATAATTATCTAAAAGTTATTAAATCAGTATACATTTACTTGAGACGGAAAGTGACCCAAAATATTTAGTTTTGGTTTATGAAACAAAATTTAAGAATTAAGTAAGTTTATGTTTAAAGCAAGCAAAAAATCTGCCAGTGGGGTAAGAAAATTTAACTTGAATTTAGTTTTACCTTTTCCTTCAGTACCTACTTAAGTTTATTTTCCTTACCTGGTCAACTTTTTTGCTTGTTTTAAACGTTTTTAGCTATTATATTTGTGGTGATGATGATAAGCAATCCACCAAAATGAAAACACATTACACTCTTACTATAGTAAAACTAGGGCTCATTTTCTTAAGCGTTGTTGGCCTGTTTCTAAGATTCCCCCATACAGTTATAAAATGATTCATTTCTACTTCATGACATCACGGTCTACATCACTTTACTTGTTCGTCTGCTCTGACTACCTCCAGCAATCTCCCGCTATAAGTTAACCAATTGCTCTTGGTTGTGTAATTCAGGCCACCCTATTGGGCTCTTAATTTAGCTGCTGACAGATGTGGAGAATGAAAAAGGAAACATTTCTGCAGTAAGGTACCGAGATTGATCCCCCTCCCTTCTTGTTCCAGCCCTCATGCTCCAGAATTCTCCTATAGGACGTTCCTTTTTGACCTCCCTGTGTCGCTTCATCAGGTGGCCTCGCAGCCCCAGCACTTCTGTTATTCCTGCCAGTGCTGTTACGACATCAAAAGATTACAGCTCGACAACTTTTGTATATTTTGTATTTCGTAGTGCTGTTTTTGTGTTTGATCAGACAACTCTCAAAGTGTTCCCTAAAGACAATAGATGTCTTCCATCTCAATAGCTTTCTCAAGTGCCTTATTCCCAGTAGCGGCCTTTGCTATGAAACGGGCCTCACAACAGAAGGGGCCTCCGCCTACACTCGAAAAAGAGAATTTTCCCCTGCCATCACGCCGCTCATGCACCATGCAGCTGGAGAAATGTTAAGGGGACTTGAGAGTAAAGTGTCGTCAAAATGATTTAAAAAAGAAACTTTTTTTTCAAGATCAAAAATCCTGTAAGAGCTATTTTAAATTGAAATATATGCCTCCATGGCATTAAATGCAACATTATGAGATCGCTGGATAAAGGAAATCTTCTCAGAGCTTTTGCAGCACACACAATGATATAAGCGTCGTAATCGGGGGACGTGGGAAAATATGCTAACATTTTTGATCTTTAACATTAGATCTTTACAGCTTACATTGTCTTTTAACAACTATGCTCAAAATATTTGCTCATTTTTATTCCTAACAAATAATCCATAAACAATAAAACAGTAGGCTACTATGACAAACCCTCTTATATTTAACGTAAAAAAACGAATAAGATGGATATTCATAATATAAGCGTTACAACACAAAATAAATTATTTTTATTTGAATAAATACACAATAGCAATAAAACAAAGACAAATTCCCTGACATTAAACGAACAAAATACTAACAAACCTTCTCTTGCCCTTTTGTCTCCGCCATCGTCCTGACGCACCTGACTGTAAAAAGAAACTGCACAGCATGCGCTTTATGGAGCGCAGACGCGGCTTAATTCATCTGTAGCGACTGAACTAAATTTACTTGATTTCTATTAACAAAAGAATCTTTTAGTGATTGTAAAATAGTTTGTTTAATGCGCTACTGGCCGAAATATAAATAGTTAAATACAGTGTTTATCAAATAAATGGAGGCCTCCAACTGTTTCGGCAAAGGCCGCTTCTGCTTATTCCCAAAGAGACAGAGCTGTTTTCATTATAGGTTTGTTTCTTATAAATGAGAGAATGTTTCTTTTATTTAGAAACCAGGAGTCTTGCAGACAAAAAAACTCGCATGTATAATGCATAACCTCGAGTTACTCGTTCTGGAAAAGACAACAGTTCAGGCAACTTTAAATAGTTAAAAGATGTGTTTGTAAGTCTAAAGAGACTTTTAACGTATAGATGTTGATCCATGTGAAAGTCATTTATTTGGCTTCTAAATGTGTCATGTTAGAGCGTGTCCTGCATCTGTCTGCTTATATTCACTTCATATCTTCTCCTTTGACTCTTGCACATTGTCCATACCATTGCATGACCATTCCACACACTTTTCGTGTTGTAGTGTGTAGAATGAAGAAGAAAAGTCTGAATATGTCTGTATTTAAAAAGTATTGTTTTATTAGCTCTCTGGGATGTCTTAATTAACTGTACTATTACTTTTACATTTTGTCATTTAGCAGACGCTTTGATATCCAAAGCGACTTAAAGAGAGTTCAGGGAGCAATAAAGCGATATGTCATACAGGAGCAATAATACTATAGGTGCTTATACCAAGTTACTAGTTTCAACAAAAGCTAGACCACTGCCTGTTGAGCGAAAGAGGTTAACCTTTACATGTTACATACCATTATTGTCATGAAATGCTTATTTTTTTCTGACTTTTAATTTTTTTCTTTGACAGTCCACACAAAGTCAGTTGTATCAACTGAATGGGATTTGTTTAGAACAGGAAGTTGAATCCTAGGATACAGGAAGTGTATCTTCTCCTGTCTTTTTATCACTCCACAAGTTATCTTTTGGTCTCTAGGTCTAAAAAGGGCGTTCTGTGTTGAGATCCTCTCTAACATTGTCTTTGATATTTTCTTTCTCTCCTCTAGGATGTCTTTAGATTAGCTTTTCGTCCGTTATTAACAGAAACTGAAAACGTATTGCCTCTAAACTTTGTTCTCTCTGTCATACATTTCTTAAGAGTGCCGGCAGAATGCGATAGAAATGGAAGGTATGAGGATTCAAGGTGAGACAGGATATCAGGTTTTCCTTTATATACTGTATCCTTTCATTGTTGTCATCCCCCCATCCCGGCATCTTTTGTATTTGCCCATCTGTGGTTTTTGAACAGCAAGATCAGTTGAGCACTTTTAGTCCAGCTTGTTTATTGCATGACGTGTTATGACTGAAAATGAAAAATGGCAATTAGAGGAGAACTTTTTTACTCGGTCTGTTTACTCACACCAGTATCTCTCTGCATGCGTTCAACGCCCAAAATATACACCACACATGCACGTTAACATTTCTAGCTTGATTTTATGCTATTTGTTTCTATGTAAAACATGTCTTTAAAGGTATAGTTCATCCAAAATAAAAATAGTAGTGGTCATTATTTACTCACCCTTGTGTCATTTAAAACTTTTAGTTAAGTTTTTTTAAGGAGACTTTGATTAAATATAGGATTTTTTAGGTTTGTTTTTCATAAAACAACTTTCTAGAATATAGAATGAAATGGAGTTTATTTGATTTCATTATATTTTAGTTATTTAAAGTTCGTTTATTTGATGAAGTGTTGTGTGTTTATGAACCTTAAAAGGGTGGTCACAATCCACTTCCATTGTAAACCGAAATAGCAACACGAGTCTGAGTAAACAAAGAAGTAATTTTCATTATTGGGTGAACTATCCCTTTAAATGTTGTAATTACCACAAATGTGTGAAAAAACAAACAAACACACGTAAATATACGTTGTTCTAACTCTTCTACTTTCTCTCTGACAGTCGTAACGTGTCTGGGGATCAGAAAGAGGAACAGAAAGACTCCAAACCGCGCTCGCTACGCTTCACCTGGAGCATGAAGACCACCTCGTCCATGGAGCCCACGGAGATGATGCGCGAGATCCGCAAAGTCCTGGACGCCAACAACTGCGATTACGAGCAGCGCGAGCGCTTCCTGCTTCTGTGTGTCCACGGCGACGGCCACGCCGAGAGCTTGGTCCAATGGGAGATGGAAGTGTGCAAGCTGCCCCGCCTCTCGCTCAACGGCGTGCGCTTCAAGCGGATATCAGGAACATCCATCGCTTTCAAGAACATCGCCTCTAAAATTGCCAATGAACTAAAGCTGTAAAAAAAGACAAAATGTATCGGTCAAAAATGTGAAAAGCAACAAAGAGGACTAAGGCACACGAAACTAGAGTAATCGAGCTGTATATTCTTTCGGAACAAGTAGCAGATACAAGGATTGTTTTCCTCAAACACTTACAAAGTATGTACTGAAAATATTGTATAGAATCATGCCTTAGGCAATAATTTCCTGCATCTTTGAAGCATTATTAATATTATTATTGTTGTTATTATTATTGTTGGATGGTTTCAAGCTGTAGGAAAACAAAATGACGGTTTATTTCGTTTTTTGTTTGTTTGTTTTGTTTATGCACTACTGCAGTTGATGCCCTTTGGGGACTAATAGTAACACCAGAGACTGAAGACTTGTGTTTAAAATGGCAGCGGAATTATTAAGCACTCCAGTATTTCACTTTATGTCCCTCCCAGTCCTTGAATGCCAAAACAAAAATGGCCATGTTGTATTATATTTTAGATAGGAAACATGTTTGCACACATTTCCCCCAAAAAGCGCCCATGTCGTGTGTCTGTAGATGTTTCTCCATCCATCCATTCCTCCAGTTTAACAAGCATCGGTTTTTCTTAACCTCCCCTTTCGGAAAATTAAAAACCTGTTGTTTTCAAGTGCTAAAAATAAACGGGATCCGACAGGTCGAACCACTGGTGCTCCTGGGCACGGCACCCTCACTGCTTCAGACGGGCGACTGCAATGGACGGCAAAGAGATAGAAAGACAAAAGATCAGGAACAGTTTACTTTCTGGTCTGTTTGAGTATTTTGTTTCCTAATTAAGTGTTTTTTAATGTTCCGGTCTTTGCTTTTGACCCCAGCGTGCATCAGTCATTCTGGGACACATTTCAGAACTTTAGCTTGCCATTTGTAGGCTCAGTATTCACTCCCATCTCTAAAACCTTTGGCACTGTTTTTATTTTGTCTTGATGTTTTCATTTTTTGGAGTGTAAATAATGTACCTTAGTTTTGCAACAGCAACATATTGATATACTTTTTTTTTCTAAGTCTGGCTGTGAGTCGGAAACTATGGGAATTCGTGTAACTCATCACAGGATAAGGTTAATCAGTGTCTCCATTAAAACAACTGAAAGTCAATGATTTGCAGAGTGGCTTTTGTTGAACTGACTACAAAGGCAAATCAACATTTATCATCTGTAAAATTAACGTTGGAACATTTCATAGGATTTACACAGCTAGGACTTGAGATACATCATTACATTGTTCTGATCTTTAGTTAAACTCTGTTTCCGGCAAGCGTTGTGTCCTTTAAGTTCATGTGAGAGCACGTGTACTATACAAAGGTTTGATCACACTACATAAATACTACATGAACACAAATGGAAATATGCAAATTGTTGTACCATGTTTAAGCCGTTACAGCTCTGCATACTTGCTATGAAGAGCCAACGTATTTTAAACATTATTGCAAAAAATCACTTTAAGATTGTATATACATTAGCAGCATGAACTAATAAGAGCAATACAGTTTTTCAGCATTTATCAATTTTTTGTTAGTTCATTAAAACAGTTATATTTTGTATTATCTAATGTTAGTTCATTAAGCATTAACCAATTGTAACAGTGACAACATTTAATATTAGTTAACGCTAAATTTAACATAAACTAAAATTAATAAATGCTATAGAAGTATTATTCATTATTAGCTAATACATTACCTTATGTTAGCAAATACAACCTTAATTGTTAAGTGTTACCAAAAGTCATAAATTTGTAAACTGCAAACAATATAATGTATATTGTTTTGACTTAGTGTACCCTAAGCATTAAGTATATCAACCCAAATATAAATTATAAATCGACATGAATATGTTACTTTTGTCCCTACTATAATATAAACTCTTTCATAATTAATGAAGAGCTTAGTGCATTGATAATTCATAAGACCTCAGACTGCATTCGCCTATATACACATTATGATCATGTAAAATGTTACCAAATCCTTGCAGCAAAAAGAAAGGAAGAGACAGATTAGTGAGATTACCAATATTACCAACATCCATCTCATCCTTATATAATTTCCATCATTTTATCTATTATATAACACCCCTCCCAACCCATCAAAGCTTTTCCCTGAAAATCAACCAGCTATAAATTTCCATACATCTGTCTATGGCTGAATGGGCTGAGACACACCATCATCACTTCTGCGTAACTTCTCCTGAAGGACCCTACAATGGAGATATATACAATGCGTGATTAAACAACAAGCCACGCCTCCATTTCTCGCATGATTCCGTTGTGACCACGCCCCCGTCTCCCGTCAGGCGGAGTTTTGCTCGAGAGCTCGGTGGCCGCTCGTAGCTGCTGTTTTGGACGGCAGACACTCGTCTCGTTTCTTTTTCTGGAAGTTTCTTCAAAGCACTGAGAACGACATGCGTTTCAAACCGTCTCGAGACCGACTGTACAGCGCTCGCTGCTGCGGCTGCTGTCACGTGCGCACCGGAACCATCATTCTGGGCACCTGGTACATGGTACGAGAACTAAAACATGACAAGCATAACGTTACATGCCATCGTTTTTTTGTATAACTGTCAACCCAAAGAAAATATGACAGTAATCTATACGTAACGTAAGACTTATCAGGCCTACTTTTGTGTAATGACGCCTTGCTGTTGCTTATGTATCGGCTGACAGATCCGCGTTAGCGCGATGCTAATGCTAACTGAATGTTTTGAAATCAAACTGTCGACAAACATGACACGTAATCGAGGTTAGACATGAGTTAATCGCCTTCAAGTATTGTTACGTTGTTATACATTGGTATAAGTGAGAAAATGAATCGCCGAGATTGTTTTAAAATGTTTTATTTTTCATATAAGTGTGTTTAGCTAACTAGCTTTCGCGCTAGCAGAGGCCTACGTTTGAGTTTACCAACCTTTCATGGGACTGATATACTGATACTGTTTACAGTAAACTGACAACAACTGTGTGTTATATAATTGAAAGTGCATGTGATTGTGGTTTTACTTTCGTATTAAAGCTCTTATCATGTTTGTGATATTCTGCTTTGCTGTTTGATTGACAACGTAAAGGTGAAACAGGTGAATTTATAGGTTTGCTTGGCGACTTCTAGTATCTGTAAATAAACTGGTGTTGTGGGTAAAACATCTTATTTCATAACATCTGTCAATGGAACGTCTTTGAACATGCCTCCATGTCAAGGGTTTGGGCTCAATGTTTACAGGAAACCAAAGTTTCCATTTAACTTAAGTAACTGATGTGTTGTCAGCTGGTTGTTTCAACTTGGAGCATGCAGATTTTTTCTTTATGAAACGAAGTTTTTCCTAGATAAAAGTGCCGTTGACCTCCTTTCCAAAAGTAAAACTTTCCAGAAAGGTCACATGATGCAGTGAGTAATTAGACTGACTTTTTTTGCTGAACTGTATCTCTGTTTAAAGGTGGTGAACCTGCTGATGGGTATTCTGTTGACCGTGGCGGTTACCCAGCCTGAAAACGTCCCTACGGTTGATCTGCAGTATGAGGTTATTGAGCATTACTTTGCCTCAGACAGAATGTCAGGTATGTTGCTGATGTTATGTTTCAAAACCAACAGAATGCTAAAATATCTGTATATATCTAATAATTATTTAATGCTATATGTTTCGTATGTACCTAAAGCCACGTACACTTTTGTTTCAATGACAATCAAATGTAATGGACTAAAAAAGTTAAAAGATTATTATGTTAATATTTGCTTATCGTTTGCCTTTTGTCTCTGTAGAGAATGCCTGTGTGGGCTTTGCCATCTCTCTTCTGATGCTCACCATCAGTGCAATGATGGTGTATGGAGCTATTACTGTAAGTTAAAATAATTTAAAACATCTTTAATATATATATTTTTTGTTCAATAAAAGAGAATCTGAAAATCAGGATTTAATATAAACCTGAAAATAAACAGATGAGATGGTAAACAGTAAACTGGTGTCTGTCATTACACACTACTGTTCAACCTCATTTTTGTGCAAATGTGCTAGGTTTCAACATTGTATATTAATCTGTTCTTTACAGTCTTGCTTCATGATGTCATCAGAAAGAGGTTGAGTCTGTGGATGTGTGACACATAGTACAAGTATATCCCATAGTTTCCGAGTGAAATTATAATAGTTACAGTTAAATGCACATTTGTCCTTGCTGAATATTACTTGTAGTGAACATTGTGCTAGATCCACTGTGTCCTTTACCATTTTAGGCATATAGATTGTAAAAGGCTGTTGTTCCTTTAGACCCCTGTCTGCTTGTAACTCCCTTTCATGCCATAGCAGAACCAGATGATTCATCGTTTCCTTGATTCTTACTTGCTGGGACTAACACTCATACATCAGTCCCACATAGCCAGGTCATAGCTTTGATTTCCGGGAACACATATTCTGATAAAATGTACCTAGAATGCACTATAAATCTCTCTGGTAGGCAAACAAGCATTTGCCAAATGTAAATGAACTGGCAGGGGCTAGCCAATCGAGCCAATAGAGCTTGCCACATCGAGAAAGTTCTTTTCAGTGTTGATTTGGATGATGACATCACACACTTTTTCCACCTGCACAGAATCGTGATGGCTGGCTCATCCCGTTCTTTTGCTACCAGCTCTTTGACTTCGCTCTGAGCTGCCTGGTAGCTATCAGCTCTCTGACATACCTGCCCAGAATCAAGGACTACCTGGACCAGCTGGTCAGTGTCCCCGCCTCTTACCATCTGTTTATCACAGACAGGTTATTAAAAAAACTCTTTCTTGTCTCTCTCAGCCTGACTTCCCCTACAAAGACAACCTGCTTTCTCTGGACTCCAGCTGTCTCCTGCTCTTTGTGCTTGTCTTCTTTGCCATTCTCATCGTCCTTAAGGTAAATGTCATTGAACTCTCGAAAGATCAGAATCTGTTGATAGTATTTTTATTTATAATAAAGTGTATATTTATAAATTAATAGCTGCATGTTTTCTCCTTTTTTCAGGCTTATTTGATTAACTGTGTGTGGAACTGCTACAAGTACATAAACAACAGGAACGCTCCAGAGATTGCCGTCTATCCTGCTTTTGAAACCCCACCTCAGGTTTGGCCAGTCTGCTTTGAGTTTAATGTGCACGTTAGGATGCTCATTTCGGTTAACTTCCCTAACCGAGAACTGACACTCGTTATCCGAACATTAACCGTTAACTGATAAGATTTTAATATTAAATTTTAATGAAATAAAAATACATGCTGCGTGCCTGCGTCTCATTTCGAAGGCGTCCTCCGGAGGTCGCGTTTGTCCGCCGCATACGCCTTCGCATGCGTCATCCGGAGGATGCAGACTTCGAAATGAGACACAGCTACAGTTGATGAGGGTCTGTGACACGTTAAAAATACAAACATTTTTATTTTAACATGCAAACAGCAGCATAACGAATATATCAACAACAGCACCTGCATCCTTATCACATTTTCAAGAACCTGCAGCGTTTTGGACAATAATAATATAAATCCAAAGCATAAAATAAACAGGCAAGAAATAATGAACAAATTATGACAAAACGAAAACACAGAAGAACTGGCAAAGTTTATTTCCGTCAGAAAGTTTTTTCATCAAATAAAACTAGCAGGCCTACCTCAATCCAAAGCTTGGCTAGTTTTTATTTAATAAAGTAACGTGTGGTGGGGACAGTCTGGAGCCTGTTGACAGTTAGACCCGCAGATGTCCCGGGAATGCACAGATAACGCGTTGGG